>NC_135700.1:18454944-18782944 GCF_964276395.1 Gasterosteus aculeatus | reverse complement strand
TGTGGTGGCCCGGACAGGCCGGAGACAGGAAAGAGGACTTCTAAATCAGCCAGCAATCCAAGGGCCTTCTATAAATCCTCCAAATGGGTTCGGGTGGGGGACGTAAAGCACACCTGCAAGACTTATGTAAGTCTTATTAAACCATAAATTGCTAACACCAGCCCCTCGCTGGAGCTGCTCTCGGCTGGAATAAATCTCAGAGAGCGTCCGGTAAGGAGAAAGAGAGAGTGAGAAGGAAAGATAAAGTGGGTGAGGGAGAGAAAGATATAGTGGAGGTTAGAAATAGTGAGAGTGTGTTGGAGGTACTAAAAGGTCTGACAGTTAAACATCGCAGTTTGATGATCGAGCAGACAACCCTGGGCTTTGATTGGAGCGAATACTGACCACTCTAGCGAGTGAGGGGGTTTTAGGGAACACCTCCCAGAATGTCAAGTTCACAAGACACGTTAATGAAAAGTTTTTATTTGTAATCGGCCTCAAGCCGGTCATCTTCCCCACACATCCGGGCCCTGTGAGGAGTAACCCCTCAGCAGTCACGGAGGCCACTGTGAGCAACACACGGTGTATTTGTAGGAAATCAGGAGTTCCTGAGCTTCTGAGCCCCTGTGAGTTCCCAACACACCCACGCTCTCCTCCCTGCCTGGTTGTGGGTCCTTGAATTAAACATCAAAGCACACAGGAGCATAGGGCCCAACTGCCATAAATAACTGTGCGCTAGGGGAGGTGAGGGGAGGATGTTCAGATAGGAAGAGAGCAGGTCACCCGATCGCTCATACACATACTGTCAAAGCAAATTCATTTGTTCACAAAATGGGTGATGTTGTGTGAGGTTTATTGATTTCAGGGTGCCATCTGTCTCCTCGGAGGCTTTGGCAAGCAGGCGCTGGCACTACCAGTCTCAGGTTCCCCTATATTAGTCTCCACAGCTCAGCTGGACAGAAGGGAGATGTGCAGCAGGTATTGGACACTAATGGGGGACGGCTTATGTGACACCTACTCAGAACAATCTGGCATTGGGAGCAAAACTCAGTTAATTATTGCTATTTTTATTTTTTACGTCAGCCCAACCTGGTATAGACCACCACAACATCTGGAAAATATAAAAGTTCAAGGTGTCGGTGGTGTTTTGTGATAAAAGACCACCTATTTTTTGCTGTGTTCTATTGTTGAATATGAGGCAATGAACGACATAAACAGCAACACAGTCAAAAAGGAAAAGGTTTGGGAGAAAATCCAATGCTGAAAGTAATGATTAACATCTCATTTGTCACAGACACCTGCATACACAAGTTCAGGCCCACCCTCGATCTCCTCCTCTCACTAACTAGTCTAGGAGTCACAGTGTACCTCTATGTTGAGCTATGGCGTGTGGAGGGCAGGCCTTCAAACACGGGGCCCAGCTGCTGCTGTGTATTTCTGTCAGCCAGCACACACACACACACACACACACACACACACACACACACATTGGCATCCCTTGGTGTTTGCTCTTGTGGAGGGCACATGTTACTGGGTAAATTATCATAGCGACGGTAAACAGTGTTTTTATAAGGGAACGTAGCTTGGATGTTATATTTGAAGTCTGTGCTTTGTATACTGCTGTGCTATTAGGACAGATTGAGGATGTTTGCGCCTGGTGTCTGCACTCCGCCCATGTGGGGTACACACTCACACACAAACGCACACCCACACACACCCCACACACACAACAACAGGCTAAGTTGTCTTTTTGAGACTTAAATGACTCTTTTGTTGTTTTCATCATGAGAAAAATAAGGAAACATCACAGCCTAAGGTGTGTGTGTCAGTGTCACACTCATGTCAGTCTCAGGGTAAATGCAGATAAACAGCAACAGCAGGGGAGGAAAGACTTGAGCTTCAAAATCTAAAAAAAGATTGTTATGCGCTGTGAAATATGTATGTTTGTTTGTTTCAATACTACTGCATTCAATGGAGGGACTAGTTTTTAATGCATTCTGATTGGGCATAAAGATGCAGAACATGACGTCTACTAATTGCTTCACATTCTAAGCAGCTGAGTCACGACATGGCTTGATCACAAGGTAATCCGATAATAATAGAGTCATACAGATGAATGGCTAGGAGATAAAAGACTGCTGTTTTGCGTTCTTGCCTTTTCAATTAAAACTTCTCGTAAATTTTGCAGACACCAGCGTCTCTCTTAAGGCTCAATTGGGCGGCGTGTTGGTAACACCTCCCCCCTTCAGTCTGTGACTTCCCCTGTGACTCTTCTTACTTCTCCAAAGCTCAGAGGAAATGTTTTCCCAAATGATGACAGAGGATACAAGTCTGAGGTACAAACAAGATTAAACGTCAAGATATTAAAATGTCTTTATATTAAAAAGGCATTTTTGTAAATGAACAGTTGTCCCCATCGGTGTGATATAACACGCTCACAACAGTACAGCGGCTGATGCGTTGACTGCCGGGTCACCGCAGCGGTTTAAATTTGCCCATTCTAAACTGATAGAGTGCTCCATCTCCTCTTTGAATAGAGGAAATGGAGGAAAGCAGCGAATAATGATGATGACATTCTCCCCGCTTTTTTTTTTTCCAGCCCCAATTACACGCTAATGTGTGATAAAACCAGAAAAATGGACAGTCGTTATGTGGGGGCTTTCCACAGTGGCAAACTCATTCTTTCCCAGCCTTTCCGTTCCTTGGATGGGAAATAATCATGTTTCATCCCAAACACCTGCGCTTCAGTTGCCCTGACCTGCCGCCCAAATGAGTGCAATTAATGACAATTACCCTCCAGGTGTCACAACATAGACATGTACTGATAAGGGCCTATCTGGAGGGAGCACGCGCTTGTCCTCCAAGTAAATATGTAATGATAACAGCTGTAACACAGTGGGGTGGAGAGGGGGGCCCCCACAATTGCTAGCAGTGCAATCTATTTGCGTTTGCCTCGGCTCGGCACTACATTAACCAGTCCAGACAAACCAGAACGGATAGACTTGGATTTTCCCTCTGGGACACAGGGGAGTCAACCAGGAGGTGTTGGAATCACTGATCAGATGAATATAAAAAGCCAGATGGGGTCTAGAAACGGTTTCTTCGTCGGATTTGTGTTTTGGTATTTTCACTTCGTTTGTAAGAATAGATCCATTCCTACTTATTGTTAGAGTTCCATGTTTAATAACACACTTCCTACTCACTCATTTACACCGATGGGATTCAGGAATGAAGCGACAATACCTAAAAGAGTTCGAAGAAGCAGGACTTACTCTCTTTTTTTTTTAAAACAGACCGAATGGCCAATACTTACTTTGCAAAAAGCGATTACGACCAATGTTTTATGTTTGCTAACTTTCGGTTTTACCCCCAGTTAAATCTAGTAATGTAGAAACATGAAAGAGCGGCTTCAATCTTTGAGCACTTGGAAATCAAATGGGGGCCGGAGAGCGTGACTGTGTGATTTCTGCAAATGGTAGCCGCTGTATAAGCTCTTTTAGCCAATTTCCCCGTGTGAAGTGAGATTTCTCAGGTGCACAAGTCAACTTTAACCCTCCTCCTCCTGTGGGTTCACCGTCCTTTCCCTCTGAACCAGCATTAGCATAAAGGCATTAAAATGTGAATAGGAATTAATTTGGACTTTCCCCTCCATAGGAATTAATGGAAGTTTGTTCTGCCCGTACCCTCAGACGGCTTGCGCTCCTCCACAGTCCATAAATATTAATATTAATACGCCACCGTATTTAAAGGTAGCGCTTGGCTGAAGCCGTATACAGAATACTATTAGAGATCACGATACGTTTCTCATGAGAAGTACAGCTGAGTGAATGCATTGCCTTGCCGTTGTGATCTGTAAAATCCAATCTTCATACAGCACAAAAAGTTATTTTCAGAGAGACGGAAGATTAGCGAGGCCGAATGGCTGCCGTCTAAAGCCATTAGGCAAGTGGGGATTTTTTTTTTTTTTTCTCCGTCGAGTTGAGAGAAGGACCCACATCTTCTGCTCTTTCAAGGTACTGATTCACAGGCGCACGGGTGTAGCACTGTTATCATGCCCGAGCAGATCATCTTGGCAGATAACTATTATCACCGTCTCACCGCATCGCTCCAGTCTACTCACCCACATAATACAGACCAAAGAAGTTTTTGATACTCTTCCAAATCACTGTATTCACCTTCTTTCTTTCTTTTTTTTTGCATGGGCTTTGTCACTTTCCTGTGCGTACTGTGTGTGTGGTTGTATCTTCTCCAATAGTGAGGTTACTGCAAAGCCGGGGCCGCCGGACCTTATGAAACATCTATGGAAAGGGCATTTAATGTGTTCATTCTGTAATATACTGGAGAGTCCTTGCACACAGTTTGAGTCCCTTTTTGTCCATTTATTTCAGTGTCTGACTGATAGTTGCATCAGTTTGTGAATACACTACTGTCATTGTTTCGGCCCAATATCTGTTGAATGGTCTGAAAGAGAGGTGGTTGTCACAATATTCAGTAGGTCTTTTCCTCTCCTCGGTCTTCCAGCTTGAGGAGCGCTAATCATGAAAGGTTACAATGGGCAAGCTGAGACAAGTTAGTGCCGAGTCCAGTGAAGGAGGGAGGACAGAACTGGCTTCAAAGCCCCAGTGTGTGTGGGTGAAAGTTGCATCAAGCTCAGTCGACAGTACCCACCTTTTAATCTTTGCTCTGTAATCTTTACTTTTCTCACATTTAGTCAATACTTTCTCACGTTGTTCTTTGAGGAAGCAGTGTGTGTGAGGCTGAGAATGTAGAACGGAAAAGCACATAGTACATAGTACACAAATTATTCCACATGAGTAGGAGTTTAACTGCCTGTCAAACCAAGAAATACTTCCAACAAAACATCCATGAATGGCCTCAATCCTCACTACCGGCCCGTGTTGCATGCATGTTATGGTAAGCTCTGCGATCTTGGGTTATGTTTGTGCATCAAGTCATTCCTGTAGCGGGCTGGTCCGGGTCGGAACACTCCCCTCCAGAGCCCTCTCATCACGCCAGCCTCCACCGCTGCCGCCCTCTTCCCCACAATCCCCATAAACTCTCATAATTGCCACATTAAACTTGAGTTTATTATTTTTCTCCAGGTGCAGGTGTGCAGATGATATGAGCCCCAGGTTGCATTTACATACAAATTGAAGGTTTTTATTAATCAGGCAGGCAGCAGGAATCAAACGGCAACACTCCATCAGGCCTTTAAATACATTTGGTGACATTTTTACCCGGCATTAGCATGATAGGGCAAGCGGAGTATAATGTACCAATGATTGCTTTTCCATTGAAAGCACAAACGGTTTCATTTTTCCTGTCATCTCAAATAAGTGTTAAAGAGGGTTTGGAGGCTATTGTGCGAGTGCCGTATGCTGGGGACTTGGGACCGCTGATGGCCATATTAAATAACCATTAGTGCCTGAGCTTAGATCATTGTGGCATCCGCCTCCTCTGAATTTATCCTGTGATTTCAAATGAAGGCAAGCTGTGCCAGCCTTCATAAAGTGCTCCAACCCTCTCCATTTTTCCTCAAACTAAACGCATTACAACGGTAATTTTGTGACTGTTAAGATAACTAGCGTTAACAAGCACTTAATTAAAATGTACAATAAATAGCCGTCTGCAGCCTTATCTCCCCTCCAGAGCGACGCTGGTAGGAGGCTCCAATGCTCAGGCCGGCTGTTCCCCAGCTCGTTTGCAGATTAATTGCTTTTCTGTCTGGCGAAGCCTGCCTCTTCTGCAGCCAGATCGTAAATAGCCAGATAGGGAGTTTATCAATCAGGGCTCTCTACCTCACTGATCTCCCCCACACAGCCCTGTCTGTCTGACTGTCTGTCTGCATGCACATCTCCTGCTATCAAACAGACGAGCCATAAATAAACATCCAGGAGCTTCTTGCGTTGTACCTTGAATCATCAGTGAATGGCTTTTATTTTCACTGTGTGTATATTCTTGTGAACTGTACCGTACGTCGGTATAAATTTATGGACGAGTGATTAATCATGCACCTTATTACGTCCATTTCTGCTGTGTAGAGACTTTTATATCCTGGGTATCTGCTTCAGCAATGAAACAAGTGGGTCTTTGTTGATACAGGACTTTCTTTTGCAACCTTTGCTGACACCATATTTCCTTTCGGTCTCCGAAGCTACTTTGCGGCGGTGCATTTTGTGCCAGTTTACGTTTAAACTGGATGCGCACAAATAGGCCTTGAGTGCATCGCCGAGGTCAGTCACACACGAGCCGCACATAAAAGTAGCCATGGGTTGTGCGAGACAGGACAGAAGCAAAAAGCGAGTATTTACAGTAATAAAAGTTAACAGCATTCAGCCCCTTGGGATCACATTACTCGTCAGACATGTGGCCGCGGCTCTCCCCTCACAGCTTTATGGACTTGGGCCCACGGTGAGCAACCATCAAACCCCCACCCTGGATTTCCAAGGGGAAGAAAAGAAAACACGTAAAAGCAAACTTGCCTGCTCGTAGCCGGCTGACCCCCCCTCCTCGCTTCAGCCAGTGTCCCACCCTTAACCTCTGGATGATAAATCTGCCTCCAGAAGCTGTGAGCGGGAAGCTCCTCATGCTGGAAGACCCCCATGTGTCCTCCATGACACATCCTGTTTGTGTAGGCAAGGCTTCAGCCACTGATCTTTACGGTCATAATTCACACAAACGACAACACTTGCTCACTTACTGTTTTTATATCTTTACACTTTTGTATTGTGGTTTGTTAAAGCCACTGGGGAAGCATTTTTCTACATTTAAGGGTGTGAAACCTATCCATTAAACTTAACAAAAATAGTACAAACTAAGAGCCTCATCAGTCAACATATTTCATTGATACAAGCTGCATAGCTTTCATTACTTATTATTTACTGTTCGATTATTTTGCAGCCACCCCGACAACAGTCCGCTGTAAATTAGTCAAATAATGTCAAAATATCCTTTTCCTCCTGCCACTCCAGTCAGGTTGAGCGTTGATTTTCCCGGCAGGTTTAAACAAACATATTCCTCTGCTTGTCAGATTTCCCACAATGGGAAGGGTAATTGCTGTGTTTCCACAGCTTCTCTTCAATCTTGACTGACTGAAGGAAATTGAAAATGATGATTGTGTAGCGGCTGAAGAAGGCTGTTTTGACAATGTAACACCCTTTCTGGGGCCTGTGGGGCCTTCCGGGGCACCGTGTTCATAATTTTCTGTGTGACGTGACAGTCAAATGTTGGAGCTGAAGTTATACCAAAAGCTTGAGCAACAGCAGCCGCACAAATGGTCCCTCTGTATCCCGGTGGTACCCTGTTGAGGGAGAGTGCGGACACTCATGGTGGTCTCATGGCCTGTGGGGCTGTCGGAAGGCCGATTAGGGGAGCAGCCATTTGACAGTGATGCTACAGTTATCAGACCCACTTTAGCCGGAGTGATTTATAATGTGAGAACATGATGAATGTGATTCCAAGCGAGGTAGGGGGTGGCACCGAGATAGCTGAAAGGAGAAGGCGAAAGTATATGGATTCGTCAACTTTGGCCTGTGGAGTGGAAGCATCCCAATGGGGGGGGGGGGGGGACAACAACACGGAAGCTGTGATCACAGGGAGCAGGGCATCCGGCGCCCTCCACCTTGCTAGTCGTAAATCAGCTTGTGCGGCCTCTTTGCCCTTTGGTTTCTGCTGCTGCTGCCTGTTTTCACCTTTTGTCTTTCACAAATAGACTTGTTCTGTCCTGATACCTGGTAGTTTGTATATTGTTACCTTTTGATACACGTTTTCCCTGAGCAGATTTCCCTGACCAACTTTGACAGCATGTAAGTGAAGTGCTTTTCATCTTAAGTATTCATTTCCAAGCTTGGATACTGTATGTGCTACTTTGGCCAATTCCATCGCTTCTTATTGTGAGCCTCTGTTGTGACAGCCACAGCAGATGCAATCAATACATATATCAACAGTGGCCTAAGTGGGTCAACAGAGGAAGATAAAACATCTTTCATGGAGCTACAATGGCCACAGGAGAGTTTATGTAAAACAAAGGGCTATTGTATAAGAGTTTGCACAAGTTTTTTCTTGTTATTGTTTAGACCTTGGAGAGGAAATTAAGTTATAGGTGGAAGTTGCGTTTCCATATAATCAGACAACCACACACAGACTCATCTGTCCATATCTGCTGGGCCTAGAAGTGAGTCACCTGTCACTTTGCAGGTGCTGTCAATGCATCATTTGTGTGGTCAGCCTCCTGTATAAAATACCCATGGTCTCCAGCGGCAGTAATTCAACACGGTGTATATTTTCCATAAATAATTTGCTGCTTATTGATTTCCAATGCGGAAGGAGAAATATGCTGGATACACCTCAAGGGGCTTCGGATGTATCTGGTGCTCACTTTTGTGGTCAAAGTTGTGACAGCTCGAAGCCCATATGTTGTGATCAAAAGATCCAGAATTATTGACCTTTGGAGGCCCATTTATCATGGCTGGGGTCATCAAACACATGATGTTTGGTTTACAGTTTGGTGCATAGTAGGGCCACCAGTTTCAGTGTGTATTTTGCCTGGGGATCAAATTTGGGATGCAGCGCAGACGATGAATAATGCTCAAAGACATGTTATATGATCTTAGTTTGATTGGATTTTAGACACACATAAAGTAAGACATGCAGCTTTGTCCATAAATTAAACCAACTTTATTTTTAAAATTGATGATTCCAAATGATTCGTCCCTCTTGCCAGAATCTTGCATTAAATTCTTTTTGTATAGCCAGAAATCCGCCGTTCTGACACTGGAGATCATATGAAGGATCACTATGCTATAAGTATGCTCTGTTTGTCAGATTGCGTTACTTTTTGTATTTTTTATTATTGAGGTATTGGTTTCATCATTTTAATTAATTGCAGTGGACCTGCAGGTTCATTAACAGACACCAATGGATGAAGCCCCCTCTTTTACAGGCAGAGGGCGAGCTATACGTCCGCTACTGTTCTTAGATGATTTGGTGTGGCCATTCCTTTGCAGTGTCACCTTCTGACTGATCAAGTTGTTGATTGGGGTGTTTGCTGGCAGCTCCGAGAGGGAAGGCAGGAATTGATGAGGTTTAATTGGTCTGTCTCCTGTCAGCTGTCATTAGTTCCTCATTTAACACAATATGATGGTGTGAGTCTATTGCACAGCAGCACAAGTGTGTGTGTGTGTGTGTGTGTGTGTGTGTGTGTGCGTATGAGAGTAAAAACGAAGGCTACACAGAGATATTAGATATAGATTTGGTGTGTGTGTGATGGAGGTTGTTGAATAAGTGTTGTCTTTGCTCATCTTAGAGTGTGGTCCTTTTGTATATAGAGTGAAATGCTCAACCTGTACCTCCCAACACACTGCTGGCTAGTGTGGGCACACAACACATTGTTTGGACACTATTATATTTAAGCTCCGAAAGGACGTCTGTTTAAACGTTTAAGTTAAAAGATGACCTTTCATAAAAATATTCAGAGACTGCAATTGTTGGGGCACATTGCAGTGTTTCTTTTTAAGTTATGAGACTAAGGGGATAATTATAAGTAGTAATGGTTATATCACCATTGCAGTATTGTGTATCAGTGGTTTCTAAAAAATATTCTGTCAAAACCACCCGGAAATGATGATGCTATATTGTCTGCACTAATTAGCACGCACGGATGCGCATACCTCCCATCATGCTTTGCACTGCGAGCGAAGGCCATTAAGACACCTTCGACGCGGCAGTGAGAATTGGTGTGGACGTGGCGGCGAGCTGTGGAATTCTTCACCGCTGCTTGCTGATGGTTCTCCGAGGGGCTCGGATGTTACTCCCGTGATGTTCTGAGGGCCATTCATTTTAGCCTCTGGAGTGGCTGTTGTAACTAGACCCCCCCCCCCTTCCTTGCAGCGAGGCTCCTAAATATACATTTATTTTTGGAGGGAGTCCCCCCCGTCAGGATATGATGGATGTTGACTAATCGGATGGCGTGCAAGTGTGTGTCCACAGTCAGGCCCCTCTGCTTTGAGTGGCTGGTGTAAATCTCTGCGTGGGCGCTTTGTTGGGGTCTTGTCTTTGGTGAGGATCTCAGAGATATGATACTCTATGCTGTTGCTGCCCGAGTTGGTCTATCTTAAGACTCCACATGGAGGTCTGGCATTCAACTAAGTCTCCATGGGTTTGAGGGCAAGCAGCATGAGGGCTGGCCTACGGTTACTCCAAGAAACGCTCACCACGTGCCTCTCATCTATTCCTGCCCCACACACATATACAGATAAGCAGTTCTCTCACTTGGCTTTGACGTTGCTGCAAAAACATAACCATTGTCATTCATTTGCTGGGCAGGGACGCCGACAGGGGTAACCGTCGTCACAATACCTACAGATATCTCTCTTTTGTGCAATGTTGTTCATCTGTCTCTGAGCTTGTACTGGTTTAGAGATCTTTGCCTTTCTAACAGATTCCCAATCTGACAGGCTGCTTCCTCCTGCGAGTGGGTGCCGGGTGCTGGATGCAGGTTGGGTGGGGGGCGATAAGCAGGGCTGCTGCCTCGCAGGCGCCGTGGGGGTACATCCTGGCAGCTCCTGGGGAACGGCAGATGGTGCGGGGGCAGAACGGGGCGTCCTGGCCTGACTGTCTTTGACCTGTGGTGCCGGAGGAGAAGAAGTAAATGACTTCTGTAGGAGACCACGCACTGACTTGTTTCCTTCATCTGTTTCCCCTCCAACTCTCGATTCTGTAATCACTCACACGCTCACAAGTGACAGAGGTTGACTTCTGATAGTGTTGTAATTCCATACGGATTGCTATAATAATAAAGTTTCACACGTTCACTTCAATACTCAAACAATGTAACGGCACTGTTCCAGGCCAAGGCACCATTTTGACCTCCCAACAAACCCCCCACTACTGCTCTACGCTGAGACGCAGCCGCATTAAGATGGAGGGAAAGAGAGAATAGAGAGGAGAGCGATATGGAGCAGGGGGTAGGAGGTGTTGTTTAAGAGAAGAGCGTGGCGTGTCCTGGAGGATCTAATAAGCAGGTTGAAGCCCGATAAGGATAAGCTGTCCCTCTGGCTCTAGGGAGCCTTGTTTTCGCCCACCCCTCCTCCTCCTCTTCTTCTTCTCCCCTCCTTCCTCTCCACTTTCCAAGATGTACTCTTCTGAAAATAAGGGGAGGCAAGAGTAATCAGAAATAGAAAAATATTTGGAGTGAAGCAAATACGATGAGCAGACAGCTGAGGGAGGAGAAATTATAAAAAGGTGTGTGAATAAAAGTCGGGCCTGGAATGGCTGCAATGGAGGAAGGGGAGAGGGACAAGGGAAGGAAAGAAGACAAGGATGGAGAATAAGTGAGAGGGACGGAGGGCAGAAGATAAAAGGGGAAGAGAGGTCAAAATGACACAAAAAGTAAATGCAAAGCGAAGGCAAAGCACGAGATGAAGAGAGGGGAACACAAACAAAGAGATGGCTAGAAAAGTGAGAGGCAGAGAGGAGAGATGCCAAGAAGAAGAGAGGAAGTTGAGAGGACACACAGCTTATAAATGGGCTGAAAGAGACCTGCTGGTGTGTCAGAGCTTCAGATCCCACCCCCTCCCCAGGGGAAAAGTGAGAGAAAAGAGAGGGGAGAGACATTGACCTTGCATTATTTATGCTTAGCGCTATTGGCCCAGACAGACGCTGCTGCTTCCCATTGTGTCTTCATAATGAGGAACCGCCACGAAGCTAAGGAAGAGGAAACACAACCAGGAGGGCAGCCTGTGTGTTTGTTGTGAACGTGTGCGCTTCTGAGGTGGGAGGTCATTACAGTGTTCCCCCAGCCGACAGTTTAGGAAACAAGGATCAGGGGCACGAGAAAACCTCCTGTATGTAGTGGTCAGGTAAAGCACACACACACACACGGGCTAGTGTGTCCCATGTGGTATTACAGGCCTGTATAGTGCGAGTGAATAGAAGGTGAAAGCAGAGAGGGTCAGCTGTTTTTTCCTTAGCTCCACCCCCATTTTCTTATAACAGCCCCGGGCCAACAATAATGAAGAAAGGACGGTGTGCATGTGTATTACGCACTCTGTGGTCCACTGTCGTCATCAGGCGCTGACTGAATTTGATACAACGTTTCCTGACAACTGTAACAAAGCTCTGAGTACTCAAAATCACCTCGGCACCAGTGCAAGGTTTTCATCTTTATTTTTCTACATAATTCTTTGAATATCATTATCACTTCTCCGCAGATAGAGAATGACAACCCTCACGGAGTCTTAAAGTAGACAGGGTAGCAGGGTTTTGAATTCTCCCCTCTAGAGATCTGTAACAAATATGATACTCTGGCCCCATTAAGATCCAGCTTGGCAAAGCGCTCGGCCTCTCTCACTTACCTTTCACCCCCCCCCCCAGCACATTTGTATGAAAGGACTGTCAGTTTCAAATTTAATTACAAACAACTCGACGTACATAGTCCTACCCTGTCATTACCCTGTCTGGGTCCACCCACTCATCATAGACCAATACCCACACGCCCCCAATAGCTGAGAGCGACCTGCATCGTGACAACTGGTTATGATAGTAGATGTAGACAATGTCTACGTGTGTGTGTGTGTCTGTGTGCGCAAGTGTGTCCCCCTCTTTCTGTTTCTCTCTGTGCCTGGGATGTGGAGATTTGTATGGCGTGTTAGTCACACCCCGTGTTATCAGCATCTCTGTGATGAGTATAAGCATAGCCTGAGGGGACCGGGGGTAGTGTCACAGATGGTGCAGTGTCAGAGTCCCTCAGTGTGCTTTAGAGGATGGCGAGTAGCTCCTCTCCCCTGTCTCCAAAGCCGTGTCACCTTGCACTGCCAAGGTGACATCTTCCCTCACACAGGGGTAAAGGCCGAGCCCATCTCACCCCGTAGCTAGCGACCCGTGTCGCAGCTTCTTTGTTTGTTTGTTTTTTTAACCAGCTTGCCGAATATGGCAATCGATGCTCCCCAGAAACCCTGACCTAATCCTGTTATCCTTTTCCTTCAACAACCTAGAGAGGACAAGGGGCGGGATCCCGAAAGTCGGCAGCCAAGAGAGCCGTGCAGAGCCAGCCCCTATCGCAGTGAAAGCGGGCTTAGCTGAAACACAATAGGTGTGTAATTTCAGGTTTTTGTTAAGCCAAAATCCAATCACATACATGACTGCAAGATCACAGAGAAACACAACAGGAGAAAGGGGGCCTCGGAGGTGGAGGTGTCTGTACCTCACACAAACACATCATCTCCACACCGCTGAGATACCGTGGATGTCAGTGCGCTAACTAACGGAGCCTCTGCAGAGGGATTAGCCTGGCTCTCCGTCCGAGATGTCCACAGCGTAGGGACGAGCAGCTGACCCCTCCCGTACCTGGCAGTTTGGGGATTCGATTAAAGAAAAAGGATAAAAAAGGATATATCTGGCTGTTCATTTATAAGCAAATATATTGCATCAGGCAACTGTAGAACTATCAAGAAGGATGGGTGCGCTTAGCTTTTCTATATAATGTTTTTTCATCTCATTAATTAAACTATTATGCTTGATCAAATCCAAATGAAAGGGCCTGGTTTTAATCTCACCATATTCATCTCATAAATGCTGCATAACAACTTCCAATTCATGCTATAAATTCTTTTGTCTTCTCCCGAGACCGACTCAAGCACAACTGAAGGTTTTTGATAGTTTGCAGTTTTGTTTTTGCCCCTTGTTTTTGCAGATGATAAATTAAACGAATACATGGGTTTAATATTTGAAATGCCGAGATGAATAATTTATGATTCAGCGGCAGATTAAAAGCAATGCAAAAAAAAGGCGTAAATCAGTAATCAGCAGTACACAAATTCAGGACAAGCTAAGATTAATTTTTAACTGGTCGAGCCCATTGGTCTATCTGTTCTAGATTTGTTGTTTCCGGAGATATTGAATTAATGGTGTGTATCTTGACCTCTTTCTACCAAATCTAGTCGGAGAGTTTTCCTTTGAAGCTGATTTATGGCACAAAACAAAAAGCGTAATGTATCTAATCAGAAAGTCTAATGAACGCAATACCTTAATACCAAGTAATGGTAATACACGCTTGCTCACAACAGACAGACATCATGGTAATTATGATTCATGTAAGGCAATTAATGTTTCTGGTACCTCTGTTCTGATGACTTCATTATCACGGTGTTCAAACAGCAGAGAGCTGCATCTCACTTATACGTATTATTGACAACAGTTTTGCCTCCCGTGATGACATAGAGATAAAAAAGTAAAGATAAATTATAGCATTTAATAAATCATATTACCCTCAATTTAAACCCTTGGACTTGGACTAAACAGTCCTAATAATAACTATCGCGCAAATAAACTAATTCGAATCTCACAGGCTTGGTCCAGCACACAAAAAGACCAAAAGAGGTTCCTGACGTTCATTAAAAGAGATTTCAGAGAGGTGAATTCAACAGAGTATCAAGTACAATAAGTATTAATATGAAGAGAAAGCTATCAGGTGCATTTATCCATTGGGAGGAAATAATGGGAACGGGCCGGGGAAATCCCGTGAAATGCCTGCCAGTCTCGGCACTGGGAGAAGTCCCCCAGTCCAAATTAGAAGTGAACTAAAGGCAAGATAAACAACTCAACCGACCTGGTTTCACTTAAGATACATATTTGAGGCCATTTACTCAGATTTTCGGCAGATGGAAAAGTTTTTGAACTCGAAACTTTTAAAACTTTAAAAACAGTTCTCCTTGTCGTGTCAAAAATAAAACGTAGGAGCTTACAGTATATTGTCATATCTTAAAGAAGATTTCACGCAATTTTGGTTCCATAAAAAGGAGGCAAAATTCACTTGACCACATTAGGTTTCCTTTCGCAGAAGGAGACTTGGAAGCCATATTGTTACTGAGTTGTTGCGAATCACGCTGACAGCTAAATAGCGAGCTGGCTCCAGCTTTAAAAGTCACATACGGTGTGTGGGACACCTAATATGAAAAATGTGATGATGTATACTCAGAAAGGATATATCCCGTGCACAGGCCAGACTGTAAAGGCAACAGGAAGAGCTTTACTTTGAAAGGGTAGTGGGTAATATGTGCCATTAAGTATTGCATAAATGGTGGCGATTACAGCACTGCGCCGCATAGAGAAAATCTTTGCATTGGCCACCAATCACAGCGGAGGGGGCAAATCTCTTATCATTAGGCCAACACCCACATGAGCTCTTGATTCACGTCGATGAGATGGAAAGACAGCTTGCAATGAAGGGATTGTGTGTTGTGTAATTGTAAATGATTACCGTCTTTATACCTCCAGCATACTCACCAGCTGGGTGAAATTCTTTCATGGTTTCTGAGGGGAAGAAAAAAAGCCTAATTCCACCAAATAGTGCGCAAATGAAAAAAGGCCGCCCACTGTAGATATTTTCATCCAGAGAAATGAAATATTAAACGTGTTCATTATACCCTCAATTTGCAGTTATTTCTCGTTGCACACAGCCATTTTCCCATTTTCCCCGCTCTCTTATTGGCACGGCGCTCTGGGCCTTGAGAGAAATCTCTCTTTTATTATTTAAATCCATGCATGGGGGGCTGAGCCAGGCGAATCATCTCAAGTCTGCTAGCCTACTCCCTAATTCTGATTGGCAGCTTGATACACACTCAACGGATGGAGAGGATGATAATGCCTGTGACAAAGAAAAAAATATCCCCTCCCCATTATGTTTTTATTGGTAATGGAGAATATGGAGTTCACACACACAATAAAAGTAGCCTTAATAATTGGAAGTGGCAATGGGCTGTGTCCGCCAGTCTGTAGGGCTGTCAGCGCAGCGATGTAAATTTCTTTGACATGTTTTTGTCTGGCTAAAACTTTAATGTCGTGGGTGTGACCGATTGGATGCAAATGTTGTTTTCATCCCTCGCCGATGAGATGACCCCTGTCATTTCCCAAGGGAAATCAAGCTTTTAAAAGTATTTGATAGCTGGAACTCCACACACACACACACACACAAACTCACGTTGCCGCTGGAGCTCTCGCACAAACTGACACGTCTGCACAAACGTGAGCACGCATCCACGCGGGCGCACAGTTAACCGGGGTCACACATGCGGGCACATGCACTACAGTGTACGTGTATGTGAAGAGCGCTCTTCACGCACGCTCACTCATGCACAGATATTCAGATATACACTCAGTTTTCATACTCTAAGCATCAACACTCATATCCTTGCCAACTTCCTCACTGATGCTTGGCTAATGCATTCAACATGTGACCGGACTGTATGCCTCCCTGTACTCAAACAGACACTTGATTAGATTGAAAGCACTCTTTCATGGCAAGTATAATGGTTTTGAACACAGGAGGTGGACACAGCGGTTTTCCCTGTCAGTCTGTCATAACCTTTGACAGGATAAAGAGGCCTCAGCTCTCCCCACAACTATCCAGGCTCTGCTGCTTACAGGCAAAGACAGGCACACACAAACGCATGGTTGATATGTGTACCCATTATGCGTGTGTGTGTGTGTGTGCGCGCGCGCGTGTCATGTGGATAATGCTGCATGCGAAGGCCAGCTTTAATATTGGTCTGGAATAACGGGCTCTTTTGTACATTGTGAGGCAGCCAGCATCTGAGACCAATAAAATAGTGGCCCTTGGGTCACTGCTCGGAGGATGAAGGAAGAAGATATAATCATACACAGAGGACACAACACCTTTTTTGTGCTTTCTCCGCATATTTGGGTGCGGAGAGAGTGCGGGTCTTTCATAAGTTTAATATTTTCACAGTGTGACCTTTTGTCACTAATAGAGTGACTCGCCAATAAGAGAATATTGTATCTTTAGGGGGTGCAGCCATATTAGTGCAGCAATTGGCTGTAGAAGGTGGAGAAAGACAAACTGCACGGAAGACACATGGTGTTGAGGCGGATACAGACAGGAAACACGTGTGTCTGCTTATGGGCGAGGATGCGTGCGTGTGAGTTTGCAATCGTGTGAGATTGTGGTTGTGTTAGAGAGATTGTGTATGCATGCGTGTGTGTGTGTGTGTGTGTGTGCGTGTGTGTGACTTTTTTAGCAATATATCTCATAATGACATTCGGAATGTCTCTGGAAAATGGAGACTAAGCCAAGGAGGTTGACAGTCAGAAACCACAAGCTGGAGTTAAGCCCCGGCATTGCAGTGAACCATATGCTAAACCTATGTCATGCTCAAACTCCAGATCCAGCGGCAGCGATCGACTAAAGCCGTAAGATAAACATTGCAGGGAAAACAATTTGAGGCTTTTTTTTCCTTCTTTTTTAGGACAATTTGTTTAATAAAAAGGCACTAGTTTCCCATTTTGAGGGGATGAGCTGGGATCAGTTTTCTTTTTGTACACGTGCCATGTTGTCTTAGTGGCGATGGTGGCTCATTATCTTCTATTAGTCCCATGTGCAGATGTGTTCCTGACTGACGTTTCGTAGGATTGCACTACGCCTCGTGGTTTTCCATCCAGTGACGTAATGGAGTCAATACGGCCTCCGCCCCTTCAGCCTTGTTTGATTGGTCAGCCGGCTCTGCTGCCTGTGCTACTAACACCTGTTGTGAATGACTGCAGCAGTTTGATACAGGCCCTTTATCCCCTGTCTCCCCACCAATCATTACAGCCAGCTTACCGGGTTATTATCGTGCAACCTTAGCACATTTACACTCACTGCCTGATATCCTTGTGGGTGTATTTTTCATCTTCTTCTTGATGTTATTTCCTTCAACCTATTTCTTCCCCTCGGTTGCAAAGACAACTTTTTTTTTTAGGGCAGGTGATAATTAGAGCAGACGGGTTGTTTGATTTCCACCTTGATAACACCTTCAGAATGTTGTCAGAGTGTAAACACGTACCGGAGCTTAGTTCCGCTCCTTTCATTTGAGTCATTTGTTCCTGTTGCTTTTTGAAAAACAGGTTGTTGTGGAGGTTTTTACGTCTTTGTGCCTGTGTGTATTTGGGGGGGTGACAGTGTGTGTGTGTGTCTGTGGCTGTGAATTGCGTTTTTTTAACGTGTGTGTGTGTGTGTGTGTGTGTGTGTCAGTGTTCCTCTGTGGCCACATTTTCTTTCTGATGTGTCGGTGTGTGTGTGTGTGTTGGATGGAGGTTAGGTTTTTTGATCTTAGCGGGGAGACGTGAGCTGCCCTGGGCTGTGAGCCTCATTAGGTTTGTACTCCTCTGAATGCAAAAGTATTTGTTAAACCACATGACAAGAATACCTCTCTGCTGCAACAGATGTGCTGTAATTAGAGAGGGCTTACGTTGTCTTAGAGCGGAGTGGAAAGTCATCACCAGCTGATAAGTTTACAACTCTGGCCTACCCATCCCTCATGCACACACACATAACGTGCAAAGCTTATCAAGCAGGCAAACACCACACAAAAACAAACACACAACTGACAAAAGGAAAAACCAAATACACCTGACATGCACACACACAGGTAAAACTATTTATATTCCAGTAAAACAACATAAAAGACCAAACACTTCAAATTCAAATTACACAGGACCCACGTCCTTTGTGCAAGGTTATTTAAGAAAATAGGCTTGAGACTAATTCCAATATTTATGGCATTTTAAAAGAAAATTATTACATTAGCTAACAGCTTAAAAACTAAAATAACATTAAAATGTCTATACAGACTCAAAATGGACAAATAGTGTGTTCAATCTCAATTGTTTCTTTTTTTTCAATATGTTAACAGTGATCTTTACTCAGTGACAATATTTACTGTAAGCAGTTTTATGACTCAATTGATATGTTACCCCAGCTTTCAGGTCTTTGGCCGTAGAGATAAAGAGGGCAACTGATCAGAGCTATTATCCATTTTGCAGTGAATCAGGAAGATAATGGCCTATCTGACAGCATGGGGCCTCCATAAAGCCATTAACACCTTTTGTTGTTCTCCTCCTGTTCACCAATCGTGCTGGGCAGTTCAAAGAGGCAAACGAGGCAATCTGTTTGCTCCGCTTACACCCTCCGTTCCCCCTGCTCCGAGGTAACTGACAAGAAGACACAAATCCATGTAGAAACATGAAGGATTTGTTCAGACCCACTGTCATGTATTTAGATCCAGTTTGGACGTGTTTGAGATGGATTATGGATCTTACCTTTCACTGGTTATGTAGCAAATGCATAGTGATCGCTTTCTCTTGCATATTCCTAACTGGGTGATTTCTTTGGTAAATCTAATTAAGGGTTGTATGCTACGTGCATACAAAGTCTGCCATCACTGCATGGATTTTTACTCCTAAACTGCAACAGTTTGTGAATAAAATGCACCTGACCGCTAATTAATGACTTCATTCTAACTGCAGAATCTGAACCACAGACTCCCAGTTGAATTAAAAAAAAATGCCTCTTAATTTGTTCTAGACATGAACGTTGTGAGCCTCACATTCTTCGGTTGTTTTAGGATTCAGGCAGTACTGTTGAAGGTGTTGAAAGCTATAAAAATTGGATAAACTCCCCTCATTTTAACATCTGAAAGGATCTTTTTACCACTTAACACTGTTTGAACCACACTTCTAAGAGACGATATATTGGCCTGTGGAAAGACTAAGACACATGGAAGCAGACACACACAGACTTATCTGACATTAGAAGTCTTTATTGTCCTTTGAAGTCTTCAAGCCGTCAAATTAGCATCGATGAAAGAGTCAGCATTGAACATCTCTGGGATCCAGCCAAGATCCCGATCTGTGGACAACTTATCTTTATCTCTCTCTTCCTCTCTCCACCCTTCCACTTCGTCTCTCCCCACCACCCCTGCATCAGCATCGTCCCTCCTCCTCCTCAGATAGCAGGAGCCCCCAGTGGTTCTCTCCTTCCCGTTTCACTCCTTCCTCCCTCGCCTGTCTGTGTTGCCTTTGGCAAATTGGCAGATTGCGTTTTACTAACGTGGGTACATGTGTTAAGTGGGGATCAATTGTTTGTTTAACAGGGTGCCTCTATTAGACTGGGAGGGTGTAATTAGTGGTGAGGCCTTTTTTTAGAGGGGTTGTGGGGGACGGCGGGGGGGTACAGGCTGTCCAATCAATGCCAAATCTCAAGAAAGGATCGGCTGCAGTTTGGTTTAGGGAAATTAAACGTGTGATAAATCTCATCGGAGGAGCGGAGGATCAGCATTCAGTGAAGTTGTCCTTCGACAGTGGCGTCCTACTTTGCTACCCGAAAGCCAAAATCCATAATGAACCTGCACAGCGCACGAATAAAGAGCCCCACGCCATCTGATTATTCCCATTGCCGTTTTACCTCGTTTGGTTTGTTCCAGATCTTTGAAACATTTCATACCTACCAAGGGGTCCCTACAGTTGCCAGCGAGGCGGATCAGCCAGCTGTGCCAAGAAGTCGCAGACAACAGAAAAACAAAAGAAATTCTGCCCGTTCTTCCCCTGACTGTCCTTCTCATCACAATACTCACACACAGGCAGAACCCTTCACAACACATGTAGAGGGAGGACTTTTAAAGACGTGTCAGCTGCATGCCAATTTAGACAATCAAACAGTGCGTGTATAAAAGGGCAGATGCACACTATTTGTTGCCCAATCCGCTTTTTATTAAAAAAATAAAACAAAATCTGTTCTAGCCCCGGACTGCTTTTCGATTGATTTACAGTGGTGCATGAAAAGCATTAAAAAAACAAACTGTAAAATCGTTGGCCAGTGGATATAATACATTTATGAAATGGACAATTGCCGATATGTGGTGATTCTTTGCTGTCTACAGATGTTGGCTTTTCTCCTATGAGATTGGGAGGGAGAGTTGATGATAACATGTTAATGGGAATTCTTTCTTCTTTTCAAAGCAGATTTCATTAGGCGGTGTCTCAAACATTATCACAGCAATTTGTTTGCATTAATGTAAATCATAGTTTCACAATTATCAAATAGATCTTTTCTTTTGACGGAATATTATGTAAATAGCAAATATTTGTAGTTCTGTTGGGGTTCAGCTTTGGTAGAAGGTAACGGCTAATCCTATCCTCAGCACCATGTAGCTTTAGTAAAGTCATTGACCTCACATTAGATTTGACAATGTTTTTTTTAAATTTAGAAGTCAGCAGAACCGACGTCTGCAGCGTCGTAATTTGGACTGTTCAAAGTGAAAGTCAAGAGGCGGAGCCCTGTTAAAGTGGCACAGTTTAAAGGAAGTTCAAAGAGCAGCCCACGACAAACAAGGTGCTGCAGGCAAATACTAGTATACTTGCTGCGACTCAAGCTATCTTCATTAAATGGGATCAGTGTATGATCAAAGAACTTGTGAGTCACAGTGAGAACCCTTTAAAATAAGAGGTAATCACAGATATGTTAAAATAAGTATGAATATAAAGTAAAGCGAGAAAACCAAGCATCACTTTGTGTGATATCATTGGGTGGTGGCAGACATTTAGGCATTAGTCAAAAACTTTTTACACTAACTTTTGACTATTTTGCAGTGGAACTATTAAGTGTCAATATGTGGTTCAAACTGTATCGCTATGAATTTGTACGAGTCAGGTCCAGTGCTGGAAAATGACTAAAGCAAAGTGTGTACTTGTACGTCACAGAGGCTAAATGTACTGACTGCTTACAAAGAGTAGTACGTACATAGCTCCTGAACAATGGAAACGTGTGTAACTCTGAATACTAAAATTACATATTAGTTTCTTAGAATATCTGCCGTTAATGGGTTTTAAACCTGAGCTGTTCCTCCACTCATGATCGTTGAGTATCACATGTTAAATCCACCTTAGTCGAGTAATGGGCTCAATCCTTTAGACGGCATGCATATCTTGTCCAATGCCACTTAACTGTGAATGCTAGAGGCTCATTGGATACAACAGCAGGGTGCAGTCTGAGCGTGCATACTGTGCTAGCTGGCAGCTGCAGTGTGCTTGCAGACATGGTGCGGAGTGACTGACAGTCTCAGAAAGTGGGTGCCAGCTGATCCTATCTTCTACCAACAGCAGCCTGGCAATGGCAGCCATTGTTGTCCCACTCGATTTCACACACCAGCTAAATGGCTGCAACTCCGCCAACTTGTCACAAACCAACACACAGTGCCGGTTGTGCTAACATTAGAAACACAGAGAGTATATGGATGATCACTCAACACATTTTATTTTACATTTTGTGCATGTAAATCTCACTGAATGACTTAAAAAAAGAGAACACAATAAATATTAGTTGGCACGGACACACAAAAATGTACAAACACTCACTTCCCCTCTTTCTACATTTGACTACGGTGCATTGAATAATAATGTGAAACCAAAACAATGCTTACAAATGAATGGATATTTGTGAATAAATTGCCCCCACAAACATGGGCCAAGGGAGGGGAGGTGCGTGGAGGGGGGGGCGCAGTGTATTACCATAGGAAGCACCAAGCTAGTTTTACTTTCATCACATTACCAATCTAAACAGCCCAGCCATTCTCCAACTAAGCAATAAGTGGCAGAGTGACATTCGAGTGGGGCCGCCCCCTCTCATCTATTGTCGCGGCTTTTGAAGTTCCTTTTCAGGTCATTAAGCTCCATTTCCCATTGACAGAGAGCTTGTGTGGCGGCCGTTTGAGCGCAACAATGGACCCTAATGACTTAACGCTTCTGTTTTCATTCTCCACCTCTCACTCACCCCGCCTCCCCCTCCACCTCTCTACCCGCTTCTCCATTCGCCCCCGCAGTCGTCCCCTTCACCTCTTTAACGGTGGTTTGCACCCCTCATTTGGCTGCCTAGATTTTTTATGGGGCATTGTAATGAGCTGCAGCTGTGGGGTAAAATCTGGGTGTAATGTTAACCCAGGCAGAGGAGGGTGACCCGGAGGAGCAGAGGTCAACGTATTGTGTTAGTTCCAGGCCCAGGGTCTATTGGAGGCTATAAAAGGTTATTTTTTAAAGCAACAGCATGCTGCACCAACCCCCCCACCCCCCTCACACGTACACTCACCCCTTGAGGTAGAACATTGTCGGGTCCCCCCCCCCCCGATGAGCGTTTTAAATGGGCTCAACACGGTTTTGTCATCAAGTGCTAGTTAATTGGTGAATAGTCCACAATTGGTGTATAAAAGGGCCGATAATCTGTGGGGGTGTGGCTGAGGCAGTTTTTGGTTGCCAGGGAGTTTAAATACCTTTTCTCGTGCTTTCAGCTACACTGTCCTGACATCGTTGAACACAACAAAACAAGGATGTTTTTGAAAAAACGCTGCTCATTACAATCTTGTTTGTAAAGTGGGTGAAGGGGCATCTGGCTAGAGCTATTCAGGTATAACATGTACACAATCATACACCCGCGCTATGCATGCTTAACACAGCAATGTGACCCATTTCCTCATCCGAGATGTACTGAGGCAAAGAGGAAAAGGTGTGTGTGAGCCCATAATCTATCATCCCTCGATGAGTAATATCTATATCTCATGACATCAAATGGGTGCGCCTAAGTGGCCTTTTTCCAGCAGAGCTGCTCAGGGCACTGGCCTGTTTGCGCCCTTCCTGGTACGAGTTGCAGGCAAAGCAGTAACTCGAGCTGAAAAAACAAAAGGCACAAAGCCAATCGGCAAAATCAAACTGAACCCTGTCACTCTCTCTCACTGCAACTGGCGTAATCTTAATTGAATCGGCTTTACAGAAAGATGTTGACACTGAGAGATTGCACAAACTTGGGAGGCCATGGCAGGCCGGGGGAAGAGCAGGAAAAAAAATAGAAGAAAAGTTGCCCCACCTATTCATTAATGTGTCCCCTTTCGTCCCACTCCTCCATTTCTCGCTGTCTCAGGGAGATAATGCTTCCCCTCCCACCCAGTGACAGCCAATTTGATCACTCACTGTGGTCCGCTGAGGAGGCCACTAATCTTTCAACCACGTCCAGCTAATACAACCAGCCAATGTACTGTGGATGCACCCAATGCCAACGCTCCACAATGCAACTTTCCTGCCACCCCAGCCGACATATTGCTGTGGTATCGCCTTCTTTTCCGGGTGGTGGCTTCATATGAATGGCCAACAGAAGTACGGGGGTGAATTCAACGCTTTGGTTTTAATTACATGTTTGTTTTCATGAGAAGCATTGATTGGTTGAGTCATCCCAATGGGACCCATCCATCACGGTGCTCTCCATTGTGTCTTTATTGGCACCCCATTGTAACATGTCTAACCCTTCAGAGTCTCTAATAATCACATCTGTCCTAAGGACTATAGCAGGAGGTTGGTGTAATCTTTCTCACACCCTATTTAATTTCTCATCCATATGGTGCAGATTCAGTGAAGCTATCAGAGTTTTAAATGTGGCAAAGGATAAAAGTGACAATTTGAAGGAAATATCTCCTAAATTTGGAGTTGACCTCATTTTAACATTTATTGTATTATCATTAAAGGTGGTGGTGTCTGACGCTTGTTCATGTTGTTCATGATGTTCAACTTCTGCCTTCCTCTTAATGCATCTTGTTATTGGAATGATGTTTACAGGCAATGCCTAATGTTTACTCTATGAGGGGAACAACAACTCTACAATGTGTCAATTCATACTGTAAAATGTACCTGTCTGTATTTTAAGGCAACAAAACAAATTCCTGCATTCCGGATTATTTTTCAATAAAGAATATTTAAGTTCTTATATGCAATCCATTACATTCTGGAAATGATGATTCTGATTTGATGATTCTGGTAGCAATCAAACACCTGCAGACACCTTTTGTTCCCCGTGCTGCTCTTATGTCAGAATCACATGTCAGGAAGTCATTTTAAGAAATAAGTTGGGATTGTTAACGTCCCTGCGAATCTCTGCAACGTTATCCATGCTGGTAAACATGTCCAAGGTGTAATCAGTGTGAGTTAAGTGAGTTAAGAAACACTCGAGTACTGCATTGGCTAGATACACTACGTATACGAATGGCAGGCTGCTCCACGCAGATAGCATACAACACAAGCTCTAATCTAGATGACAGACCCGGGTGCAGGCCTCCCTTATTTGCTCTGACGAAGCAGGGGTGCTGGTTGAATGCTAATACCCTGATCCCTCCTTCCTCTTCCGGCTGACTCCCAAATAAGCTGTAAACGGACCAACGTGACCCATGCCAGGACATATTTCCGGGTGGATCAAATCAGGAAGTGAGATGGTCAGCTTTGGCTCTGCGGCAGGAAAGAAAAACATGTACATGTAAAGGAAGTGTAGTGTGTGCCATCATTTGATCAGGCCTGTTTCCACCACTTTGTAATGCCCGTGTACTGGACAAGTGCGGACACGGCAAATTTAGCCTTGGGGCAACTGTCATGCGTAATGCATGTGCATTGTTCACATAATTATTGATAATGCTTTTCACCTCGGTGATTATTCATTCATTAATTATTGCAGTCCCTAATGTGTCAGCATTAAAGATGTTGTTATTAATGTCAAGGCAGAGTTGGATTTAGGAGTTGGATTTTGGACAAGTTTGCACAGGAAAAGGAGTCGTACTAAGAGTGAGGGAGGAAACGAATACACACACACACACACACACGCTCACATTCAACAAAAAAGAGGAGCTGCAAATGTTTGCCAAAACTGTTGCGAGGGATTGGGGTCCCAGCGCAGTAGAGATCGGGGCTGAGTAGGAGTGCATCCTCAGAGTTGAGCTGCAGCGTAGGATGCTAACAGGGCAGAGGCTGAGGCACCGCTGATGCCAGGCAGAGTGTCTGATAGCAAAACCGTCTCCTGCACTCAATCCTCCTGTGTTCCCCCTTCTCTCCTTCACCCTCACTCCCACCACTCAAACATTAACACGGGCCCCTCCAGAAGCCCCTTCTGCACTGAATCTCTATGTGCCATCAATTTTGATAGATTACATCCAACAACATGGAGGGTTGGTCAATGCATCAATGCTAACCTAAATAATTAATTCTGCATGTGTACATAGTCTTAATTACAGTTAATTATTTATGATCCCCTAAAACACAAGAGCAGTATTTCCTAGAACAATCGGGGGGTTGATTTTTACTGTTTTCTAATGTGCTTTTAATGACAGAAGGAATTGAATAGTTTTGTTTTGGATTGAGGTATTAAAATGATCTTTAAGTATTAACAAAGTAAAAAGAGTGTTCTTTGGATGAATGAATGAACAATCGAATGAAATCAAATAGCAACAGTGGGTACTTATATAATAACGTGACTTCTATTCTGGTCCATTCCAAGCCCAAACTAGCGTCTCTAGTGTAGAGTAAGGATTCTACAATATTCAACGCTGAAGAAAGTAACCACTGTAATGACAATGTGTCACCCAGTGATGCTTCATTGCTTGTCTATGACTGAGGTGTCCATGAACAATGGCTTTAAACCCCAATAGCTGAAACTGCCCTTTTCCAGTGATGGTTGGCCCTATCAAAAGAAAAGCGTCAAGAATCCACAACCTAATTTGTTCTTGCATACCAAACTGTGATGAGGACGGACAACAGAGTATGTGCTAGTGTAGATAAGCGTGATTACTGGCTTAGTCAACAAGCCGATGGTCTGCGCAGTGGAAACAGGAACGGGACAGACACAGAAAATCAGTCCAGTGTCAGTGTCAGATTGCCAGGCTATTCCTCCAGTTTGATCCCCATTCAATAAATAGTAAATCAAGTGTATTTACAAAGCCAGCGCGTGAAAGCTGTTGACCTATAAGTCAACTATTTAGTAAATCAACATCATCATCCCAAGCTCCTTTGCCCCAGCTGAAACATTAGCCCTTCTCAGGGCTGAGGCTTTCTGGGATTTTTCCAGTCTAGCCGCCAGCAGGGCTCGTCCGGGGACTGCTGGAGCCAACACAGCGATCCAGTTACCGCTCTGTGTGTTGCGTTACAAAAAGAGCACATTTGGTTCCGCTAATCAGCTATAATGCTATTGCCATCGATGAATTGTGTGAAACATCATTCTTGAGAGATATTCCTCAAGTCATTTAGCTTGGTAATTGACTTTTAAAGCAGTCTGGGCCGAGGAGTGATACTACAAACCTGGTGGGCTGGATAGAAATATGGGCTGTCTATCATTTTTCTGTGTGTGTTGACGTGATGGTGATAGAGATCGAGAGACAATGGTGAGGGGAGGTGGAGACAGACATCTTCCTGCTCCCAAAAATAGGAGCATCTTTGCTAATTTGCTCTCTCTCTCACCCCCCACGTGTTAGTTTAAAGCAGATAATGCAGGAGGCTTCTCTCCTGCGCCTAGGAGGCAGCATATTGATTTTGTCTTAGATGAGGTCTCTGAAACTTCATTTGCTCCCGTTGTCATCATGGTGGAACATCAGTGTCTGACAAGCTGCACTTCCCCCTCTATATCCATCCAGGCGGCCATCTTGGAAACTGTTGAGGGATGCTAATGTGTGTGAGCATTAGCGCTGTCCTCTTCCAGTAACACTGTTGACAGAGTGCCTTGCATGATAAGATGTATGAGGTCAGATAATGTTGCTGCTGACTAACCATTGTGCTGTCTAAATAAAGCCCTGTGTTTAAGCACTGATCTGCTCTTATTAGGTTACACTGCAAACACAGAGGAACGTCCCAGGTGGACCTGCCATCTTGGCATGTGGGTCACACTGAAACACGGCACTCCTATGCCCAGAGCTCTTTGGGTGTTTCATAAACCACGGAATGAAGCTGTCCAAGTTTTCCTATTTCACAATCTTCAGGGATGGATCATTGAGAACACTATTCGACAGCAGGGCCACGACTTGCTGGCTATCAATTAGATTTTGCCCCGAAGCACGTAGAAAATCAAGAATGAACAAGTAATGAAGCTTAAGAGGGAATACAAGTATTTTTTTGTTCTAATCTAAGAAAGACAGGTACAATCAAACCAAACCAAACAGGATACATTGTATGAGTACGCCGTTTCTTGGCTTACAGCACCACCCTGCTTTCATCAGCAAACAAAGCCTGATTGACAACAAAAAGCATGCGACGAAAACCTGCTCACTTCTCACATTTGGAGCACCTCATAGCATAAGGCCTACTTTGAAGAATTTCGCACAATTACACTTCCCTCAGCCAGAGGGCAGAGATTTCTATGTATACATAAATGGCAGTTGGGATTTTTTTTTTCATTAAACAGGGTAAAATTATGCACAAATATGTGATTCTATGTAATTAAACTAATTAAAGAACATCATTAATAAAATATCAGTAAAGCCAGCTGTTTACAGTGTGTGCTGGGGCCTGGGGATGTGAGGAGATGGGAAGGAGACAGACAGTGTGTTTTTAATATGTGCTTTTAAGGGTTCCCTGTGGTGAAGGTCTTCTCCAGAGACAGGGGCCCCTTTGTAAGAGTCCCCATAGAGAAAACAAGAGCAAAATCAACAACTCTGCAAACACCAGAATGTTTGTAGTGGGGAAGAAAATAAGTGCATTTCTGTATATTTATTCTGAATAGTTGGCGGATTTAGAGTTGATGAGGAAATGTGGAATAACAAAGGAGTCAACCTATTCACTAAAATGAATAATCAAATATAGGTTTAGTTTTTAATCCAGTCATGAAGTGTATTTACAAATTTCTCTTTACAAAAATCTTCTCTCTGCACAACTATTTTCAGTAATTAAAAATGTACAGATTTTCATGATTTTGATAAGCATGCAATGAATCCTTTTGATTATTCCTTGACTGTCCAGATAAGATTACATATGTTTTTGCCCTTTTAGATTTCAGAGAGGATACATTATGAGGAATTATACAAACACTAAATGTATTAAATAATAATAATGTAGTTTTAGTAAAAAGTTAGTTCATAAACTGGACTGGATTTTGACATGAGTGACCTCCAAACAGATAACTCAGACCTCACGTGCTTCCTAAAACAGTGTTTTTGTGCACACATCTTTTCATGTCACAATGAGAATGGAGCCCTTTCTAAGCGAATAGATGAGGGATGACTCCGGTGATAGTGGACATGCTGATAAAGGAGCAATGGACATAGTGAAACAGAGCCCAATTAATAATGCATTTGTGTCTGACTGTCTGGCCCCAAGGACAGGGCTGCTGAAAAATGGAGGTCATATGTCCTCATCAAGTGGTCAGTGATCCCTCTGTGCCACCCAGCCAGTGTTCAGTGTCCAGCTCCCTGAACTGTGAAATGGCACACTTGTGCATCTAACTAACTGTATTTAAAGACTTTGAAACATGCCATGCATCTCTGCATGTGCAATTGGTGCGTTTGCACGTAGCTGTATGTATGCCAGTGCATACTAATTACATGCATACATATTTTGTTCATCCCATGCATGCACAAATCGGCCAACAAACATTATTAACAGGGAGTGCGCAATTGTGTGTCTGCGTGCGCCTATGTGACGGATGGTCGTGGAGGTGACCTCTCTTAAGAGCAGTCAGTAGAGAGGGCCCGCCTGTGACCCTCGGCCACTTAGGCACATTAATCACGAACCCATTCCTTCTTGCTTTTATCAGGCCCGCTGAAAGCTACTGTCCAGCCTCCGTCGCGACCCACCCTCTCCATCTCCTCTCTGCTTTTGCCATTCATAAGGCTCTCATCAACCTCGGAGCACAGGTATCACTCCATCACTACACATTTATCAGGAGCTGCTCTTATCAGCCAGCGAGGCCTGAATATGGAAATGGGATCCCTGCCACTGATAAGGCCGGCCTGGATTATCCCTAGCTCTCCTTCATCAGATAGCCACCGAGGAATGGCAACAGGCCGGAACATTCCACCATTGTTTTGCCGCAGTGCTGATTGAAGAAGAGCTATGGGGGTGGGGGGGGGGGGGGAGCTGTAGAGATATGTGTGGGTGTGTTTGTGTTCATGTATGTATGTTTATTAGCGGGAATAGCATCTCACCCATACCCGCTTACCTGCACACAAGCAGCAGCTTTGCAAATTCACTAGTTACCATTAGTCCTCGTGATGTACGATTACATTCTTACAAATGTATTGTAAGAATTGATTCATATTTACAATTTTGATGTATCTTAATTTGATGCCTTAAATTCTCGGTTCTATTTTATTTTCACCAATGTAGTTGATAATTTTACAATAATACAGTTAAATATAACTAAAACAAAACAATGCGTTCACACACACACACACATCCACACACCCAGAAACCCCTTGAACGTAGTCATCCAAGGGGGGCGCCAAAGTAGTCAAAAACCTGCAGCTCACAATTAATTTTTAATTGCATCAACAACGTTCTTCATCGATACATTCACACACTTACAAACGCGTACACATAAACAGAATTAATTTAGACAGGCATGACATGTGCACACACCTACACACATACATGCTTTTCAGACAGACAGCCACCTTGTATGCACACCATGAATACACACACACACACACACACACACAAAACACCCTTTCCTTAGCATGTGTTCAAACAAAAATAGGCCATTCCTAATTAGGACCTCACAACCTGAGCTTTTTCTTCAAAGGCAGCCGCTCCTGCGCTAATCTGAGGCACCGCTTCATTATGAATTCTTCAAAGTCCCACCCAGCTGTCAAGCAAGCTTGTCGAAAGGGCCGTTATTAGTGAGGCAAGTACAGCAGGCACAAAGCCCGGTCTGTTGTTCTGTGTTGCCCCCTCCCTGTCACAAACGCACACACGGCGACTGGAGTGAACACGTTGACCCGAGATGAGTTTGTCAGCCTCCCGCCGTTGGTGCTCAGGTGTGTTGACTCGGACACGCTCCTTACAAAGGGGTATTGACACGACTAGGGGGGCTGGGGGGAGGTTGAGGGAAGTCCCTTGCCCCACGAAAGAGCCCGGCCACAGCTTATCTTATCAGATGCATTATTAGCTGCGATTGGCAGAACTATCAAAAGAACGTTAGCTGACAAAAGAGGCCCTTGGCAATGCCCGCAATAAAGCACACCTCAGTTGGCCGCTAAGTGATTTATACCATCGTCTTAAAATGGCTTTTGGTTAGCCTTTGATAACAGAGGAATGCCTGTGTGCAGTTGACACACTCCGTACTGCTACACTCGGGGTCAGAATCAACAAGGGCCCCGACGTGTCATAATGGGCCCGTATAACTCATGTTACAGACAACTGATGTGTGTTTTTATCTCTCGGTGTGCGTGGACTGCACCGAATATCCCTGTTGACTCGAGCCCTGTGCTGCAACGATGTGTGATATGGCCAATATGATGAGTTGTATCCGAAACAATATATTGATTTTGAAAAATATCAAAAAGGATGATCTTATCGATCCCTTTTCCGCAAACCTTTACCTCATTTAACCATGAACAAAAAGATGAACTTTTTCCTTTTCTAAATATATTTCTGTAGTTGGCAGTGATGGGAGATGTAGGAATAGAGGAGGCCATCCGGCCTAAGATATTGTTTGTATGCAGCTAAGGATCATGCCGTGACCTTCGTCTTTATGCTCTGGAGGAAAATGGACCTCATTTAAAGAACGAATGAAATAGAGACTTTAAAATGCTGGAAAATGGGATAATGAAACTTTAATGGTCGCTTCCGTTCAACTGATAGGTATAAACAAAAATTGCAATCACTAAAAGCAATCCCAAAAAAAAAAGCAAAATAATCAAACCTCATAAAAAATGAATAAGCATTTTCCACTTATAGCTTGTGGTATATCAAGACTGAAATGTCCCCTTTGTCCAGCCAAAACCTCTTTAATAGAAATTATACTGAAATGTGGAAGTAAATATATTACATTATATTATTTGTTCCTAAAAATTGAATTGAAGAATTTTAGTTGCACTCTTTTATTTTAGCAGTATTGTTAAATAGCCTTGTTATATAGCACAATGACGGGACTGTATTCTATAATCTGAAATCATGCCTCACCTAACCTTTGGTCTGACACTGAACCATGTAGCCTTAATAATAGACTGGAGCTTAATAATAGTATCCGACTGCCCAAACTCCTCAAACTGCCTGCTATGGCTGTGTGCGTTCATAAATGTCGTCAGCTAAACAGATTTTAATTGCTTCTCCGAAATAGCTTTGATTGTGATATCTAAGTATGTGGCAATGGTTCTCAAGTCCGCTCAAGCGAGCTTACTGTAAAGATCACTCCCTGGGCACGTGGACAGAGACACACACCACTAATAGGCGTACGCAAATAACACAATTAGTAATTATGTGAAATGAGGCGGAAGTCGAGCTCTCTCCGGGAGCCAAAAAGAAGAGGGTGCAGGCATTTGAAACATGACTCGGAGTTTTAAAGTGACCATTATCGTGTTTCCCTAACCCCAAATCCAAAACTCAGCCCTCTTGAATGACAAGAGCTGGTGTTGGCACGTCTCCGCGCTCGTGCTCTCGTGTTTTTTTCCTGTCGCTCTAAAGATACGTCCAAGTCCCCTGGTCGGTTCCCCGAAATAATCTGAAATATCAGTAATGCGGAATCCTTGTTAAGCGGCTCACTGTCACCGGCTAGATCCCCGTTTGGCAAGCGCGAGGGTACACGCTACTTGCAGTCTTTCACACATTTAGCGAGGCCCATATGCTGAAACCGAGGAGAGAAGCCGCGGCGCCATGTGACTGCGCCTACGGAGCGGTCGGTCGTATCACTCTCAAATCTCCATTTAAATCGCCAATCTCAAGTTACCCCACACTTAATAAACAGCAGATTAGTTCATTCTCTGCTATGTCGGACACGCATTTCCTCTCCAGAGAGTCTCACGAGGGGCTGGTCTCATGTAGTTGGCGTAAGCAGTCATGTTAAACGGTCGGGACAAGGTGCGTCATCCGCCAAGCATCCAGCCCTCTGCTCCCGAAGCAGCCCGCGGCCATTGTTGCGGAGGAAAGTCATCCGCCTTATGCCCTTACGCCAACGTGACCCCCCCCCCCCCCCCCTCCTCCTCGTTGGAAAGCTGATCTCTATAACCTTTTGTCTGGGGTTGGTTGGAGCCACATTTGGCAATGTGAGCATTGTTCTTGCATATAGTGAAATGAGAGAGAGAGAGAGAGATGCTCCATGGAAGAAATTAGTGTCGGTGTGAATGACAATAGGAAGAGATGTCATAATGAAAGGTTACTTGGGTTACTCCACCGAGTCTGTCTGTCACCTCCATGCCTTCGGGGAGCTCTAATCACTTTACCCTATAATTACCTCCTCACAAAAGGGCCCGTTAAAGTTCCTGTAAAATAAACCTGATGCCATTGTGATGAAGAGAGGCTCTTTCTTTTAATTAGGGCCATCCATCTTAACCTTGTCTACCTGAGGTGAAGCCAAGGTAGCCGGGGTCAAGCTCCCAAAACGCTCTTCTCCGTTGTCTTCTCCATCCATCGACAAGAACACAATGTGGGTGCTGGTCTGCTCACCGCGACAATCCTTTTGTCGCCTGCTGTCTGGCTCCTCGTAGGATTTGCAGCTGAATGTTTTTTTTTTTTTTTTTTTTTACAGTGACACAATAATGGAAATTCACAATGGGAACCCAACACTGCACGCATCACTGTTCTATGTGGAACATACGCAGTGAGTGACTATAAAAAATTAAGTATAAGCTCATATCATTTAACAGCTGTTGGTGTGATGTAACAACCTTGATCTTGAATGGACAACTTGAGGCTTGTGGGAACAATGTTGTTGCAGTGGGTGTTGCTGAAAGTAGTATCCTGGATGACATTAGGTCCACCTAATCCCTTGCTCTGCCGCTCAATACACCTCTAAGCATACACCTTGCGGGTGTGTGTGTGTCTTTTTGGCTACATGTAGAGTTTGTGTGACAGTATCTCTGTCGTTATCACCAATGTGTGTTTAGTCAAACAAGAGACAGGGTGATGCTGTGTTTTGCATCTGCGTCTATTTCCAAAAGCTCCCAGGCGTAGGGTCCTCATGATCAAAAGTAGTGTTTGTTTTTTTCTTCCAGACCCCGAGAGGGAGAAACGCCGTGTCCCTGCAGAGCGCAGGCGGGCAAACTGCCTCACACTGATCACATCTCCTGAGAGAAACGCTTCCTGTGTATGTATAGTGAGTATGTGCTGCTGTTTCATTGTTCTCTTCCCCTCTCATTCCTACCCTCCCTCTTCGCTCTTTTCAGGTGCCACCGGCTCTCGACCGTGAGCTGACACTGATGTGTGCTGTCACCTCTGCTGCACCTGGAGGTGGGACTGAAACGTATTCGCACAGGACGGGAAATCTCAGGCCTTTCGCATGGTATGTGTGTGCACTCTCTTTCTCCTCCTCCTCATCATCATCATCATCATCCTGCTCTCGCTACCTCCGCTTTTCAGCCCACTGTATCCAACCCACAGTGCACTGCGTGCGCTTTCATCTGTGCTGAGGTGGCGTGGTCGTATATTATTCATGGGTCGTGTGATCTGAGGCGCGTGTCATATGGCAGGAGTAATAAGATGGAGTAGCCTACTGGTGGGTAGATGATGAACACAACACGCGAGAGAGAGAGAGAGAAAGAGAGACAAGCCTTCCTCTCCCATTGCCTTGCATGCCTTTCTTCACTTGGTACACACACATTGGCGCACAGAACAGCTTTGATTTATACTGGAATAGATGGTCCCAGAGTGGGACAGCACTACAGTTGTTTTGGAACAGAGACAATCGCAGTGAATATATTTTAGATTTTTTGTAGACGGAGGGGATTGATAATGTTGTGTATCCAAATGGTAACTCTTACCTGCACCGCAGCCCCTCATTTATTCAAACAGCCATCTTGCTATTCTTATATTCTGTCGTCACTCACAGGTATGAATCAGCAGAAGGGACATAATTCCCTTTGAGTATGTATGCAATTCAGGGGTGGATTGTGTCAAAAATTAGTAACTGTCCCATTACATGCAGGAGCAAGACTTTTGACCTCTTTCAATGCCTTTCAGTTTTGCCCAGGGAGCAGGGGGGGGGGTTGAGGGTGGAGGGCAGGGCAGAGAGCAGACCAGCTGACCAGTTTCGGCGTATCAGAGACCGAGCCCTGGTGTGCAGTGTCTGGAGGCGACATGTGGTTAACCACCTGGCCCCGCTGTTTGACCCATTGGAGTGAGAGAGAGAGAGAGAGAGAGAGGCAGGGAGCAAGGGCAGCCTGTACAGCCATTTGCTCATCAATGGAGGGCATCACCACCACTTAACACAGTTTATTGATCTGCACAGCCTGCAGGGCCTCTGTTGTGTGTCCATTTCCTATTGATTATTTCAAGTCCATTCATATTGACCGCTTTCTCTCCTCTCTAACCACAGCTCTCCTCTGCGTGCTCCACCAGGGGATTTTTTTTAAACAGTCATTTGAAATTATAATCTGTTGGAGTAAATGTCATAATCGCCCCTAAGGCCGGTTGCAGATTGGCTGGAGAGCATAGGTCTCTGAGGTCAATGACACCAGTCAATACTGATCCATTTGTGTTACAGCCAGTGCAGCGGTGACTCCAACAAAGATGGCGGACCTCAATTCTCCCTTTTGGCTTTTTATAGGCCCCATTATTTCTTTGTTGGTGTACTGTATTTTCTGAAAACGCAAACTAATATCAGACATAATCTAATTGCCATTGCTTCAAAAAAGAAGGCCTGTGTGTGTGTGTGTGTGTGTGTGTGAGAGAGAGAGTGAGTGAGTGAATGAAGAGTGACTCACTCGCTGACTGCTCATCAATGCTTCATAGGTTAGATCATTAGATCTAAAGTGACAGCACTACACAAGGATGGGGAGTGGGGGTTGCTTAGATAAAGATTGGCATATCGCTATTGATTCACCATCCCTGGGGCTTCCTCTGTTACCATGGTTATAGCCAGCGGGGGGTGGGGTAGGCATATCATTTTGACACAAGGAGAATGATGTAACCATTATGATTCTGATTTTAAAATTTTACGATCGCGTTTGAATAATCTCTCAATTCCCCTGAACTTTATTGCTTGGCAAAAGAATGATAACTCTTGATTTGCCCCGAAATGTATGGCATCGGAGGTGCAGATAATCAGAGTTAGTGTGCTTCCGATGTGCATGTCGCTGCAGATAACCATCTGTGATCCTATAACCATTACTCTAACCCATAACAACGGCCGCGCTTTGGATATACGAGTCAGGGTTTTCATTGTGAGCGGATAGGGGTTTGAAAAAAAAAAAATTCCCGTCGCTGTTCTCGTTGAACTGCCAAACGCTTCAGCTGTCCTTCTAAAGCAGCCTGAAATAAGAGCGGGCCTCAAGAGCTCTTTGATCTTTTACTACCAGGGTCAGGGCTGAAATGACGCGTAAATGAGGGAGGAATGAGTTTTCATTTTGTCAACCTGTTCTGTTATTGTAAAGCTAAGGGGCCTTTGGTGTGACATGACAGGAGATTGTTTTAAGTGCCCACACCAGTGGAACGGCTGGACATGTTTGGGTGTCGCGGCCAAAAAGCTGTTCACCTACATTACTTGCAGATATTTACTGTGTCTAGTGAACAGCTGTAAGAGGTTGCCTAGATACAATGTGTGTGTGTGTGTGTGTGTGTGTGTGTGTGTGTCATTCAAAAGAGTCTACATTCACATGTGGTCATGTATAGGCAGGTTATGGGTGAGAATTTGTATACTTCCACAACTCACGGGTGCCAGTACGAGTTCCTGAATTGTGCATGCAATACTCCCCGAACACACCTGCTGGCTGTGGAGCGCTGTAGAAAAGATGAAGAGGATCCTCCATCGGTACGATAGCAGAGCAAAAGCAGCAGAAGTAACTGTTTGGCTAAAAGGGAGCAGCCTCTGTAGCTGTTTACGGCGCTCAGATTTCCAGAGGAGTGGAGCCCGTGCTGGAGGTGCATAAAGGTAACAAAACATGATCATTATGGGATGCATTTGTACTAAATCGCTGTACAGAACATCTCCTTCCGAGTGCCGACATAACCCACGCATTGTTCTGACTACAGAGAGAAACCCCTGGAGCTGACAAAAGGCAAACGAAGAAGCGGAGGGGAGGAAGATCGGGTGCCGTATCCATCGTTCAAGTCTCGGCTTGCGTTCAGTAGTTCAATATTACACCCACTCCACCCATTTTTTGATTTGAAACTGACAGTTTTTTTTTTCTGAAGCGCTTTACTCCATATCACAGGGAGGAAATGAGAGCACTGAATTCCACAAGATGTGAAAGGTGAAAAATGGAGAAAAACACCCTCCTCCTCCAGATGTAAAAAAGGAAAACACCCAAAACACAGAGTGAAAACAAATACATAAATAAATAAATCAACAATAGGAGCTGCAGCTGAGAAGGGAGACATTGCGAAAAATTGCAGTGGGGATATTTTAAATTGCCGTTGTATAAATAATTTAGCTACCTGTGACAGTGTTGTTGTTCACCATAATGTTTGATGCATCAGAGAAAGGAGTAAGATTAAGAAGCCTTTTTTTTTATAATTGATGCCGCGGTGCACATCTGGTGTTACGCTGCCACCAGTGCACAGCTATCCTCTTTACAAAATGACTGCAAAACTGTCAATTGTCCCCACAGTTGAATAGTTAGTGGCAGACTCCGTTCCTTCAGCTGGTATGAAAAGGGCTATTGCACACATCTGAACCATCTTACTTCTGGAGGCTACCATAAAAGATCTAAACCAGACTATTATGGGTTTGCATTGAGTGTTTGACACGTTTTGAACAAAAGGCTGGCTGGATTGATGGAGAGAAATAATGCTTATAGCTTTCTTGTGACCTCAACTAGACCTTGTAGAACACCCCATGATTCAGAGCGTTGTTATGCCGGCCTAATACCATGTCAGTCCCAATGCTCACGGTTAGCATCACTCCTCCCTACCTTCGTCAGTAACTCGGCCGAGCACAAATGACCCTTGCCAGTGCACTGGGGGCTGGCGTGAACTTAATCACTTGAGCAAATTGAAACCACTCGCTCTGCAGTATTTTTACAGGGGTATAGCATATGACCTCAGCCTATACTGACTGACCTCTGCTTTTGAAAAGGACTCGAGGCCTAAGGAACATTTTTTTTTTTCGGGTTGATCCATTTTAGGTCGGAATTACCCCACTTGCTGTGTGATTTATAACACTGGCGTAATTCTCTCATAGTTGACATTTAGAGGACGTGGTAAAAGTGTTGTTTTCAGTGTGAATGTGTTTTTATCATTGGGGAGATCCACCACCTTTTGAAGGCCTTCCGGAGCCCGCAGTAAAGTTTCTGACCCTGATTACGGGTTCCCAGCTCTGGCTCCTATCAGCGGGGGAGTAGGGTCAACGGCCCTCAGCAAAAAAAGAACCTTTAGTCAACACAACTGATCTGACACAGTGTCGGAATGCTCTGTGATTGATTCTTGGTGTCCGTGGGAAAATATGTAGTGACTTAATTTCTTATATGAGTCATCTGCCGCCACGAGAGCAGTGAAAGACATATGGCGGTGAAATAGAAAAAAAGAAAAGCGCTAATCCAGGCGGACGGGTTACAGGCTAGCTGTTAGCACATGTTTACCTGTGTCTGTTCTTTTGTTCTTTATCCCAGAGCTCAGCACTGGGATGTCGGGGGCATTGAGAGACTTACACAGGTTCACCAAGATCTGCTTTCACTCAGACTCATGTCATGTCTCAATGTTCTTGCACAAAAGACATACATGTTTTGCACGAAACGCTTGCAGGGGCGATTCCTCGTGTGTTAGAATTCTAAGGAATAGAGGGAATCCCTTATGAACTCCCCCATAACCCCTCCCATGCTCCTTCCAGCCCCCTTCTTAATCGTAAACAGGCTAGCACATAGTACAGCCACTGCGCCCTTAATACCTCCTCGAGTACTAAGTATTTAGTCTTGATTTACAGAGGCAGTAAAACTCTTCAAAGTGCAGTGTAATCTTTCATTAGGGATCCTGAAGTCGGTGTCAGCCATATCTGTTCTGCATTACCTTTAATCACTCAGTGTTTTACCTGTTCGTTTTATTGTAACAAAGATCATAAAAACACCCTTGTTAAAAAAACACCCTCCCGACTTTTAGATTATCTTGTTAACACAGCCTTAAAAACTTGGCCCATTGAGCTTTTTTTAGCGGTTTGCACAAAACGGGGTAAATCTTTTTTTTTTTCTCCACTGTGACTTTAATTTCTTTTGCTCATTCGTGCTCATCAGCTTTTGCTCTTCTTTCTTACTTTGAACTGAATGTTAAAGCATAGAACGAAAAAAAAAAAAAGTGGTTTCATAAAACAGTACAATTACAGTATATAACTCTGGGATATTAAGAGGAGAGACTAAGTGAGTGATGATGAGTGAAGTATAACTTTTTAACACAGCCCAATAATTGACATATCACTAAGAGAGCCCCTTTGTATGAGCTTTTCAATAAGCCCCTCCACTGAACCATGCTATTGATATAACCGATATAAGGCCACTCTCTGTGGTCTCAACAGGAACTGAGCTGGGTGTATCCAGGGTCCGGCCCATGACACTGACCACTGCCCGTCACTGTGACAAGGGGGGGGGGGGGGGGGGGTGGGCATCTCAACCCGAGGTATTTGACCTGCATGACCTGTGACCCTTAGATGATTGAAGTGGCGGCTTTCCCTGCTCGGTTGCTTCAGCCCAGAGACAAGGTGACGAGTCCTTTAGGAGCTCTCCGGTTGCAAGATTTTGAAGAGGGTAGAGGCAGAGGAGGCACAGGCGCCGGCCTTTGTTGTGGCCGTTGTTGTAATCCGTCTGCCAGGCTAAGGCCTAAAGACATGTCGGCCAGTCATAAGAAAAGCTGGGCTGTGACCTTGAGTGGTCTCAACTAGTGTCAATGTGGCTGGTTTGCTCAAGGGCAACTTGGTACTCATGTAGCCTGAATGACTCACTTAGTCAAGGCTTGGGTAACACGCAGTGTACTTTGTTGAGCAGTGTTAACACACATCGTAACTTGTGTAGAGGCATAGTGGTTAGTGTAATTTTTTGTTGTGCTTCAAAAAGGTAAGATGACCCTTTTAAAAAACATTCCCTGTGCTCGTCCCCTTAGATTCTCCCCATAGTGTTTACAACTAAATCATATCCCTTATAGTTCGGATACTCCAGGTGTTACGTTTCATTTCTAACTAATCTAATAATCTCTCTTAGTTTTCACCTTGTCTATGCCTCAAGGTCAAACAACTTTTCTCTCTTTAGTGGTCTCAAATGTTGCTAGGCTGCTCCCAGGGTCATCCCTACTAATCCCCAGTTACTCCAGTCCTGGTGGATTTCTCCCATGGGCAGGTGAAACCAGATCCCAAATCCTGAAGCTGGGCCAAGATGTCCGCAGAGATAAGCATCCTGAGCCCACTCCCAGTCAGGGGTCTTAGACAAGAATTCAGAGATATATCATCACAAATCCATTAAGGCCAGCCCACTACTTTAGCCACAAAGCCCAGCTGCGGCCACCAGACCTTACATCTAGGACCACGTTTAGACTCCAAATCACCCCATGACTGGACTTTACTGCCCCAGATCCCTTCCTCACATCAGTCTCTACTCTTATGTCCTACTATATGGACCAAGGAAACACTAAAACAGTATTACTTGTTAGTCACCTCATCATGTACATGATTCATATAATACATTTTCTAAGTCTTTTTTTTACTAGATTTTGTCCCGCATCAGGATTAAGTTACTAAATGGCCAACATCAAATATCCCGTAGAACCGCCAAGGGAAACCTTTTTTACTCATGTAATTCTGTCTTAATCATGTTTGTACCAGCAAGACACTAGCTGATGCAAAAATATGTGTTTCTTTGGTTTAAAATAAATCGCAAATACACACATTGTTAAAAAGGTTCCACAAAGTCATGTGTTAACTTTTTTTATAATCTTAATGTCGCAGTACTACAAATGTCTGTATTGCCTAACATTGATTCTACTCAGTGTAAATGTAACATTTTGAGTAGGTTGACAGACTTGGGTCTACCGTCCGGCTCTTGTCTTCTTGTGGTGTCTGCGGCTTTGCCAACCGCACAACGTCCGCATGAGGGGGGGGCAGGCAGTGGCCGTTGGCCACACGGCGGTTGAGTTGACAATCTGTAGTGAGTGGTGGCAGACTACGCTATTGTTTGTGGTGCAGTGTTTTTTTTGTGCAGCTTAAAAAGACAGCGCTTGTATACGACAACCACAAGTGGGAGATTAGTCTCCTTGTCTCTCCCCATCTATCCACTGCTCTGCCTTTCTTGCACCAACAGCATTGTGTTTTTCGTCAAGGCCCCTTTACCCTTCAGTTAGCATAGTTTTTAGAGGGAATCTTTGAAGCCACAATTGTGATACAAATAAAGAAAGCTTTGAAATAGTTAACATTTGTTTGGTGTTTCTTTTGGTAAAAATGCATTGTGGTGTCAAGTTGTGTTTGAACATGTCTTCGATTAGTGTTTAATGCAAAGCCTGTCTTTTTCTGTACATTTTAGGTTTATTTTCTATTTGAGCGTCTAATCACTGGTGTAATCAGCATTTCTCTAAGTGACTTAAAACTATTTCTTACATAAGGGGTGCAGAAGCATGTTTGTTACTTATTAGTAAATTCTGAAGAGCTCCGTCTAATTGTAGTCTGTTGTCATTATTTGCAAGGTTTTATACTTTATTCATATTTTTTATCTGAATACTCACTATACCATCCTGGTGAAGTTTATTTAAGCAATAAAGGAACGAGAGGCTGTACTTTATTGTCCAATAACTTGACAGTTTTGGGGTGTTATTAGGCCCGACGCGCAACCCTCGAACTGTAGAAAAATTTACCAAACAACAACGAGTCAATCTCGGTATACCTGTGGAACTCAATGGCTTTTCTAGGCAAATCAGCTGATATAATCATGTCATTTAATTTTAATGCAGTTTCTTAAAAATAACAAAATCTTATTGTCCTGAACATATACTCAGTTTCACCATAAGCATGCTTTGAATGAAAACAAACTCCCTTAATTATTCACTGGTTTGCCCGTATACCTGCAGGTTCTTTTATTCTCCACTACAAGGGCATGTAAATTTGAGATTCTCAGGACAGAGCAAAGACCAGCCTAGTACACAAGTACACCCCCCATTTGTTATCAAACATATGATCCAGTGTATATTGTATGCTATCTATTTATGCTGCAGCTTTAATTATCCAGTACTTCCTGCCTTTGAAGTGCGATCAATCAGCTCCTACCTGATGCCAGGAGAGCCTTGCACATGTGCACCACAGGCCTGAAACCCCTTATCACACCCCTACCTTCCCCCTTTCAGCCCTGTTGTTCCTATTGTTCTTTTCAGCCTTATAACACAGAGCAGTGAGGATGGTGAGAGAGGGGGCATCCAAAAGGCCTTTCTTTAACACCAACCAGATTGACAGGACACATTAAATGTGAACCAGGTTGAACCCCTGGTGTTATCCTTTTCCTTTTACCAATGGGGTTGTTCAAAACACAAGCGAACATTTTGTTTCATTCACTTTTCAAATAATTGTCACAAGAAGAAAGAAGTTAAATAGGATGAAATGTTAGACCACGGAGACAGGTGAGCATTTCCAGCACCTCAACACGTGCACCTAATTCTTTTCCTGTGTCCCAGCACATTTTCAGAACATGCAGACAATTCCAGACATGCAGACTTCTTTCCTGCACACAGCATGTTTTCATTTACCAAACGAGAAGCGGAGCCAATGAGGAAATCAATAGCACAGATGAGCAGCCCCTCTGCCCTCTACGTGTGACAGTGAACCCGTATGAGCACAGCAGGGCGTTGTGGCAGAACATGTCACTAAAAGGAAAAATATCCAGTCCCATCCAAATGTTTCTGCTCTACTCCACTAAGTATTCGTACACGGTTTCAGTAAAAATCAGTGGGAGGAAGATTTAACCAAAGAGAGGCTAGGAGAGCGCATGCTAGCAGCTGTGAGTAAGTGAGTGTGTGCGCAGGTTTGTAGCATAAAAGGTTAGAGGTCACATGAAAAAGCCAAAAAAAAAAAAAAGTATCAAAGAAACCGAAGGTGGGGAACGTATACATGTACAGTCGGATCCATCATAGTCCGTGCTTTTGGGGTTTCTGTGCAATATGTTCTCTATTACATAGCCCAGGTGATTTCTGTCTGTCTCTCCTCAGAACATGATCTCCTCCAGGCCACGGCCCGCGTCTTGTTAAAGCGGCACGGACCCGGCGTGGATTGAGTTTAAAAGTAATAAAGAAGCGGACCTGCTGGCTAGGTGAAAAACCCGCTATCGGATTCCTAGGACCAACTTTCTTTTCATGTGCAGACTGTATTCAACGAAGCGTTAAATTCAACAAATCCATGGTTGTGATCCACCAGAAACCAAGCTGGGGTTAGTTCAATTTGTACCAAACGATCTCCACATGATCAAAGCGCGGCCAGCTCGCCCCAACATACTGCTTAAATTAGACCAACACCAAAGTCCTCGGCTCTTAGACAGTATTTGGAATGTCTTACCAGCAGAGAAATTCTTTCACACATATGGTTTCAATAGGCCCAAGATGCCAGCTTCACATCTTTAATGGGCTGACAGGGAACTTTGGTGCTAACTCTCCGACTCCCAAAAGTTCTCGGGCTGTCATCCGCAAAGCGGCGTTCATTCAAATGTTTTTCTCCCCTCCCGCCCCTCCTTACTAGGCACCGACGAGGAGCCGTTGTGCTGTGAAAGGGAGTTGTTCTCTACCCCCTCTCTGCGGCGAACGTCATCCCTCGCTGCGAGAGATTGTCACTTCCCGGAGCGCGTGTCAACCACAGTAAGTCAGGCAGCCGTGCGGTTTGCTAGGAGCAACTGGATAAAGTTGCTGAGTTGCTCCGACTAGGCCCCGTCCTCCTCCTCGCGCACTTTCTTGCAGTATCTAGCCAAGACAGTCTGGGTTTTTGTGTCTACTCGTTTTGTGAACGCACATGCAACATAGTGTGTGCAGATAACCAGTGTGCATGTTTGCCAGAGTGGGCAGAAAACCCTTCCTTCTTTCTTTCCCATGCCTACATCTGCAGGGCATGTGGATCACGAAAATACACAAACGCACCAGCAGGGGAAAAGAGGGGTGCGGTTCTCGTGTGCCTGCTGGATACCGAGCAGTCCCTCGGCATGTTGTAAAAGCCTCTCTAATATCAGCGTTAGAAAAACGCAGGGCGGGATGTGCAGAGCAAGAATCCAGTGTTCTAAAGTTGGAGATGTCCCTTCTTGCACATGATTTTCACTTGTTTGGATGAGCAGATGTCACAGGCATCATAGATGTAAAAACGGAAAATCACACACACGCAGTCGCAGACACCAGATAAGTATTTCACAGCCGAATTGACTTAAGACTCTCGGGAGAGTTTGAAATGTGACATTTTCACTCAGCGTCTCCACTTTTGTTACAGCGGGTACAAAGAAAAGCAGAATAGTAGAACCAGCGGGGGGTCGCCAGGTGGGTTGTGGTTTGGGGGCGTCTCTCCAGTAGCAAATTCAGACTTCTCAGCTATTTCTGTTCTAGCGCAATTAGGCTATTCCCAGAAGACACGGCTATGGAGAGGCAATACATGAATACTCGCTTCTCGGCATGTCACTCCATGAGTTCTATATTGTCGGAGTTCCAAGTGTGTGTTTTTTTTTTGTTTTTGCCTTGTGGGGCATTAAATCTTTCTGATGTAGTCATATATCATCACATTTTCATGCTGACATTTAGATTGGTGCATGTTCCAGCTGTAGTCGCTCACACCTAGACGATGTAAATATCTGGTAAAGAAAATGTTTCCTGTATGTGCAACATGAAAAAATTCCTTTAGCACATTGTGAATACGTATTGTGTTGTCCAGCAAAAATCTTTTCTGTAATTCTAAAGCTATATAACAGTATCTTTCATTTTTCCCGACATGGCCTTGTCTTTATTCAGTAACTGGTGATTTTTTCCATAAAGTAGCATTCAAACAAATAATTTGGTATTATATTTGTTTTCAGAAAGTATAATGACAATACTGGTACGATACTGATAGAATAAAGTGTATTTTTTGATCACTTGGTTTTTCTTAATCCAACTTATGCACATAGAATGTAAGTGTATTGCGTAGAATATGAAATACAACAGCTAATTGTCAAAACTTATTAATATCCATTACTCTGTGTGTAAATCCTGAAGTGCCAACTTCAAATGATGCAGACGCTGGCTTAAGGTGTTTGTTCATTGTGGTAATTTATGCATGAAGTGGCTTTCGTCAGGCTGCAACAAAGCGTGTTTGATAAATGCCCTTTAATTTATTGTCACGTACGTGAAATCAAAAGGGAAACGTTTACAGGCTGTGCACTGAGCCAGACCAGAGGATGGGGCCTCTTTGGTGAAAGTGAGCATAGCCAAGAGTTGAATTTCTTCTCTTTGGAAAACTTTGCTCCCACCTCCCCTCAACCCCTCGGGGTTAATCAGAGGCATAAAGGTTACGATGTACATTTAGTGACTAACGACAATATGATGTGCAGGGAATCAACGTGACAGTTTGCAGCTATTAACCTGCAAGCCACACATGGTCCATTTTTTAGAAGAAGACAGGTCAGATTTAACAGAGGTTGACACTTTTAAACATTGTGGTAGAACTCTGGCCAGCTGTCCCTGCATAAATACTGAAGCATTTTTAAGATAACACAACTATGAACCCGTACCATAAGCCTGCAACATTATTCAATTCAATTGTTTTTTATTGACCTCAGATATTAAGAGCTGGATGTTTTTTCCAGAGCTTCCTGTTCCAGATATATTTTATGTTCTATTTCCTGGGCTGGACAGGGGGACCTAAAGATCCCTCTGTGAACAGTTACTTTCAGACAGGTTGCGCCTGTGTTGTCACAATCCAATTTCACTCTCCCAAAATGTATCGAGCCTGGATGACTACTTGCTCATAGGAGGACTTCTTGAGAAGTGCACACCCTCTTGAAAAGGGAGAAAAGCTGGTCTTCCAGGGCAATTCACAGAATGACCTGTGACGCGACCTCCCGTCTGATTGCTGACATTTTCGCAATGGACACACTTGAAAGAAGAATTGGGGAGGGAGAAAAAAAAAAAAAAGGAGGGGGAAAGGGAGAATGCCTTTTTTCTGATGGATGAGGTCTTCTCCTGTTACATTTGGAGGGAACACAGCTGTGAGGAGCTGTTAAGTACACGCAAACAAGCCGTCTGCTTTAGACAAGCCTGCCGGGCACCCGGCCCCACATCCCACTTGTACAGCTCTGACACATGATCACAGCCAGACAATGCATGTGGGAGCCGAGCGTGCTCCACTAAAAAGTGAGAAATATTTTCAACTAGAACAAAAAACAATCCCCTTTCAATACCGCTGGGACCCGTCTTGGTATTAATTCATCTGGTTTCTCTTTGTCTTGTGCTGGTTTTTGTGCTGTTGGGGAGAGAGAAGAGTGAAAGGAGAGAGTGGGGTTTGGTGGTTTAGTGACTAGAAAATAGGTTAGGAATGGGTAGAAATGTAAAGAACATCTGCTACCGTGACGGTGTCACGCGTTGTCTAATGTGTTCTGAATAGGCACGGCTGTCCCCAAGTTGTGTGAAGGGAAATCTTTGTGATCCATATGCCGATTAAGGGAATTAATGTGGGATTTTTTTAAAGCGATGTCCACCATCACTCCATGGAAGCTTTCTCTTTTGTTGCCGTCGCACTGATGTACAAAGTATTATATCAGGGAAATTCTTTTTTTGACACGTTTTTTGAATTTTATAAGATGAAACGAGAACTATACGGTTTAATTGTTATCTTAATGTCAAGTTGTGCGACCAACATCTTTGCAATTAAGAGGCAGGACGTTATTTGAGAAAAAATCTGTTGCATGTCACAACGTTCCTTAAGTCACATATTCCCATATTAGCTTCATTTAAAGTATTTTATACCCTTCCAGACACTTTGGGTTCAATAAGTTACAATTGCATCAGTCCCACGTAACTGTCATCTCAAAATTGACTACAGAGGGGGCCACATTAGTCACCGATGGTTTCTTATGGTGCCATAAACACACTTTGCTTCTCCCCTTGCCGGGTTGCCGCTACTGTGCCTTTTTTTTTTTAAGGGGAGGGACACAATTAACCTAACGTGATGCAGCTGAGGCCAATTACGCTTCCACCTGGCATCATGCTTCCCCTTATCCACTACCCCACCCTGCACCCCACCCTGCACCCCCCCTCTGCAGCCGAGCCAAACCCCGCCCCGCCACCACGGCCCCCCATGCCAAGAACTGGAAGAAATGTCATCTGATACTTGTGGCAAACCACGAATAAGAAAACAACGTTTTTAAACTTTTGCACACTGACAAGTAGTGTAAAGTGGTTTGGGTCAGGAGTCTATTGATGTGTTGGTGACATGTGGCATTGTTCTAAACTCATGACAGATGGGTTGTGAAATCTGGTAGCAAAAGACAAACCATGTCCTTTGTCAGATTTTGAATAGTAATCCATGAGTGTTAATGAGTGAAACGTAAAACAGTTTGGGTAATAGAGGAATTGGTTATTTGTGTGTGTGTGTGTGTGTGTGTGTGTGTGTGTGTTGGTCTTATGGAAAGCGTTGATGCAGCAATCGTCACTGCTGTGATTTGGGTATTTGCACCTTTTTCATCTACCATTTATATCATTGATGCTATGATTCTCCTATTTTGGTTGTAGAAAATGACAACCCATCGCAGTCAGCGGTTGCGCTGCGTCCCGGCTCTCGGCTCTTATCTTAAAGTATTCTTTGCGCAGCCCCAGGATCTCTGCATCGTTGTCCGTAATAACCGACCTCAGTAATAATAGACCTATCATCACGCTATCTGTAAAGAAGAGGACACACACACACGGTGAGGACAAGCCCCTGTCAGCAGCTCCGGGGCCCGGGTCGCAGGATACACTATTGTTAAATGTCTCCATTTATCACAGGGCTTAGGTTAAAGAGCAGCCCTACTTCCTGTATCCCAGCACTTCACACTCAGCTGAGCTGTTCTGCAGAACCATCACAAACAAAGGCAACCTTTGCACAGCCAAGACTGGGGCTACGCAAAGAAAATAAACACAGGGATGAACAACTTCAGGGGGCCAACTACAGGAGGAAATATATTTATATCAACAGCGCCCGCACTTATTTTTCCACGCTGTCGGCGGCTAACAGTAGCTACGTGTTGGCCGCTGCCCGGAAAGAGGTTAGGGTGATGGAGGAAATCCGGGTGGAGCATCTTTACCACTGTGATGGCGTCACGCCGCTGGCTGCCTCCTTGTATGACAGCAACAAGTCGAGCCCGAATGACCTGTGACAATGTTTTCATACATGGAAACACAAAAGTGCTTCTTTTCTTCAGTAGTGGTGTGTAAACATTACGGTGAAGGTTAGCTCACGTTATCCACCCACATAACTTTTGACCTCCTTAATTAATATACAGTGCCAGTCAAAGTCCCAACAAAAGTGTTTCAACTTTTGACTGGTATTCTGTGTGGAATGATTTAATGCATGATGATTGCTTGGAAATGTGCTTGAAATACAGTTCCCAGAGAAAAGGTGTTCTGATGAGTTTATGCTCCCCTAAAATCTTCATCCCTCCTTCATTCTGATGCAGCAGCTCTTACAACCTGCTCAAGTGAAACACTAAACTGTACTCGTTACATGACATGATAAAATGCACACTAAACTCCTATAAGATGGTGGAGAGGGATGGTCCGTCTATATTACTCGTGGTTACTGCATGTACGCAGCTTTGTTGAATCCCAGTAATTATACACCCGTTTGTTTTTTAGGCTGAGGGAGAGTTTTGTTCCACTCCACATCTCATTAGTCATCTTGTCTTTAACTCTCCGTGAGCTCTGCAGAGCACATTACCCTGAATAAGGTTTTATTCCCGCTGTGTCCCTCTCTCTTTGTCTGCATGTCTGTAACTCTCTTTCTGTATGCCTATCCATGCATGCTGATGTGTGTTTAGACGATGCTCGGGCTGCTATGACATACTTCTATTTGGATTAATGATGGGCTTATTTTATTGAACTAAACTTTGTTTCCCTCTCTCTCCAGTCACTTGAAAGAAAACAGCAGTGCCTCATTCTCCGGATATTAATTTGGCTTAATTTAATTTGGAAAACATCTCCTGCAAGTTTCCTTGGCATAACCTTTGAAGTGACAATATGAAATAATAAACCCTATTAAATATAAATCACAGGGGCGATGTCAGAGTTGCTATGATTCCTATTTGATATCTGAGAGAGAACACATGTGATCAATCTTTTTCAGTTTTCCCCACCTTCTATCCCACTATTTCACCTTTAATTGAATATGTTTCTCTTGTTGTTGCCAACCAATCCCCCCCCCCCCCCTCTCCCAATTTACTTCCTCAAGCACGTAATGCATGCAGTAAATAATTCAAATGAAATTAATTTTACAGCACCTTGTTTCCACTAAGCATGCCAACATCTGTTGTCGAGTCACAAGTTTACATTGTTGGTCATTACTTTCCACAATGAGCAAAATGTTTTATTAAAGCCCCCTGGGAGTCCCTCTTGGATCAGGCAGGGACGGCGTTGCTACTGACTGAACCCTCCCTGAACTCTGACAATCAAAGATTGGCTCCAGCTCTATTGGGGCTTGACTACTGTCTCGCTTCCCACAGCGGGCTGGGACTTAATGTGATTGAGGTATTGGACCGACTCAGTCCTTCAGAAAAAACAAAACGCTGACCATAATGTAACAGAGCTTCGCTGACTTCATAAGTGACGTAGTGCTTTTGTTCTGCACAACAGAGTAAATCACACCCAGCTGTTGTTTCACAAAGGCCCATTATATAAGTGGATACGTAAAAATAGGTCTTTTATTATTTTGCTTCTAATTACCATCGTTCAAATATGAACGGTACAATATGAAAGGAAAATGCTCAAGTTAAATAATCAACCATTATATCTACAGTTAACACACAACATAATATTGCTTTTTATTTTGGTTCAATATTAAAGGATTGTTTGGTCTGGTTAATGATTTTTGTTGTGCATGATGGAAGAACCTGCGTATGTATCTATATATATGCTAGAAAAATGTGTGTGCACATCCCACTGTACAGGAGGGGGAGTCGAGTCAGATAGAACGTCTCCGTCACTTGCAGCAGGGAGATCTAGCTCAGGAAGTAAGCTGTTTATTTGAATTGGTCCACATTTAAACAGCTCTGCACTCACAGCCCTTCAAAGAAAGGCACATTGTGTATTCATCAATTTTAGTACTCATGGGGAGAGAAAAATAAGCAGACTGCTATACATAAATCATTAGGACACAATCAAAGATGCATAGAGAAATGTATACAGACTGAGGGCTAAGAATGTGGTCTGTAAACCTCAAACCAACCACCATTGTTGGTTCTATTAGTTACTGTTGGAAAAGGGGCTTTAAACACTAAAGTCTCCACAGACCGGGCCTTCAACACAGCAGAAGAAGAGAGGGAAAGACAGGTTGTGGGTGTCTCAGGAAGCACCTTTCCTCTGTAGACTTGGCTGTAAAATGCGAGGGGACCCAGGACACACCCCAGAGGAGCTCTGAAGTGGTTGTAGCCACCAAGGGCCCCTGATAGCCCTGCTGCCTCTGCGCTCCATCGGGCCCCCGAGCAGGTGACAGCGACTCGTCCATACTCTGGGCCTCTGCCAGTAGCAGATGTGCTTAGTCAAATGACTAATTGAAAACCTAAAACAAAATCAGCAGCTTGGCTATTTGGCCTGCATAATAACGGGCCTGTGCCGATAAAGGGAGAAAACACACTCACACACACTCACACACCCCTCTCATCAGCGGCGTCATTAACAATCATGAGCAAAGATGAAAACAACGCTCGGTTTATTCGGCAAATGAAAGCACATAACTAGATGCTGTCCCTGGAGTCCATTTCCAATTTTAATAATACATCAAGGAGCATAGCCGCAGCAAATGCTACTACGTCGAGAGCCAAAGTATACCAAACCACTTACAGCTCCGGCATCGGAAGACAACTCCCAGAGCTAAGAATTTAGCACATGCATAAAGGTACACAACATGATAGCTATTAGCTAAATTAGAAGAGCCATTACCAGAGAAGTGTGTGGAATCACTTGACAGTTAAACGCTGCAAACAACAATTTTTCATTTCGAAAAAATAAAAAATGTTTGTTTTTTTCCCCACCTCATCTATTTCCATCTTTCTTGTGAAAAGCACGCAGCCTGAGCTCGCCTCAAATTATGTACATGAATAATAAAATACCTTCTAATTAAAAACTGTTGTTAAATATGCAAAAATCTAATGATAATGAGATTGTGCAATACCTTAGAGTACAGCATATTATAAATTACTTAGAAGTGCAAGTCGGCTTGACCCAAACATTGCATTTTGAAGGCTACTTGCAATATTATGTGGGGGCCATATGGACCGGGTGTTCAGTAAACCGTGTTTAGGTCCGTCTCAAAATGGTTTGTGTATATACATGCGCACATATGTCTATGCATGTGTGTATCTGGTAGTGTTGATGTGTATACTTTAATAGCATTTGAGGGGAAGGGGGGCAAATATGTATGCATGCATATATCTGCATCACTGATTCTTCAGCTCGCAGAGCAATCTGAGATATAGCATGGAAATGTTGTGTTTTAACAAAATATGTGTATTGTTTCATCATTTGAGCGGCATTTTGAGAATTTAACATTCCTGTCAAAAATACAAGAATTTCAGTTAATTTTTCATGTCAGGCTGTGATATCCGCAGGGTGAGAAAACTGCGTTGATACCGCAGATAGTTCACATGAAACTAACACGCTTTGAATCATGTTGATAATATTTTGTTTACATCTCTGATAATAAATACTACTACTGATAATGTAACAACTGTAGGTTATATGCTGTGGTTCATTTTAGATGTATTTGATTTGATTTTTATTTGATGTCAATCAATCACAACAGCACAAAACAAATCTCAGTCTCATCCCTCCGCTTGCTTTATGTCTGCTTCACATCATCACTCATAGCAGTTGTTACTGTTGTCCTCTGATTGAGTTGTCTAAGTGACAAAACCTTTATGTTTTTGCAACCGCAGTAAATAAAAATAGAATTCCTCAACAAACATGTACATCATGTTTTGAAGGGATAGGCGGCAAATCAAGAAATGAGCTCTGTCAGGGTGCAACGAACATGTGTGGATACGAAAGAAAAACAATGATGTGAGAAAAAGTGCAGATTTTGTGTGTGTTTGTATTGTTAATGTCATTCTGCTACAGTCAATTTGGTGAAATATATTGTATTGATAACATTTACACAGGTTTAGTGGATATGGTAAAGATAGCATACATAGTTTTTAAGGTGGTTGTAGACAATAGGGGATAAGCAGACGTGGGTACACACGCACACACACACTCTTCGGAGGCATACATACACTTTCTCTTTACTTCTTCCACGGCGTCTTTGTGCTGTCTCACCTCACAGGTTTCCATGGATGATTTCTATCTGGACCCCGGTGGTTGTATCTGGACCCTGGTCCTGCCCCCTGCTGACACCTGCTGCTGCTATCGTTATTATTTCTCACATCACCGTCCTCATTAACGCACGTTTACCGACTTTGCTTCGTTTCTGGAGTCTCTGTGCTTTCCCTCCTCACAGTGTGGTTACATCTGATTGGTGTTGTTGTCTGACATCTGGTTACTAATCTCAATATTTGATTCATTTCTGTGCATTGAACGTATTGTACATCTTTAGCGTTGTACATTCTGGGAACTTGGCATCTATTGCATTCTGACCATCCCGGTAGAGGTATCCTTCCACTGCTTCCTAAGGTGTCTTACTTTTTTCTCCCCGTTAAGGGTTTCTTCCTTTTTAGAGGAGTTTTCTTCTCTGCCGATTGTGAGGGTTTGGTAGAAAGAATGTGTTTTTGGGCTATACAATTATTATTTTTTTAAGTTAATTGTATTACGATTTATTATTTAATACCATTTATGGGAATTAGAATTTCTTGTCAATTTGGGGGAAATAAAATCCCTAACTTGACAATTTCACTTGACATGCAGAATAAAGCCTGTATTTAATAGTCAGCAAAATAACACTTTGCTCTGATTAAAGGTTTGCACTCCACATTGTCAAACATGATTGCTCCATTCTGGGCCAGCCAGCACACGGAACAATGTGCATATTTCACTTCCAGTCAATAAGCTTCCGCCGTGTTTATTAAAATTTTAACAGGACTCTGGGCATTGCAGATTCATCAGCTATTCAAAGCCCCCCCCCGACCTTCCTGGCATCCGGAGCACGCTGCACGTTTAAGATGACTTTCAGCCGGGTCTTTATTGACAAATAAATAGCAGTGTGCAACGCTATCCATCCGAGATATATTCCAGATTGTTTTTATGTTCATACCATAAACAAATACTTGATTATGACCAAAAGGAATGAATCAGTTGCCATAAAATGAGATGACTTTCCAACCGGTGAAACAGTCATTTAGATTAACGAAGCCTTATACGCACACACACATATGCACACACTCTGAGCAGGGAAGGCCTCCAACAGTAGTCATCACCAGGAGAGCTGTGATTCTATTGATTTAAAGGTATGTCCTTTAATAAAAGAAAGAACAGTAGTTAAACGTGTCCCCTGAATGCAGACATGGGAGCCGTTCACTAAAATCTCTCTACGCGCCGTATATATGTATGTAAAGTGTTTTATGCCACGTCTAACCTCCTCGTTTTCATCGGGGGAAATCATTTCGGCTTTCTCCAGTGATTCATTATTGTCCCCTCACAGCTGTTCAAGTGTCTCGGTTCGACTTATCAAACGTGGTAAACACACCCTTGATGTACAAACTTGACACAACAATGTGGTGACGTCAAAGAGGCTCATCCAGAGTCAACCGTGAGACTAGAGGCCCCTTTGATGTCAGAAAGGGAAGGCAGCGTGCAAAACAACAGCCTTTTGGTGACGCCGGATGAAATGCTTGTACTGTATATGTTCAGATGTATGTTGTGTGTGTGTGTGTGGGGGGGGGGGGGGGCGCATAGCAAGACGAAATGTAAGAAAGAAGGGAAATCTGTTTTCCTCTGCGACTGAGAGAGTGTGAGTGAAATTGGATGTGTGTATGCACGCATGAAACTCATTTTACCCAGCTCTCAACTTACATCCTTCATCCAGCGGATGAAGTGAGTTAGAAAGTGGCAGTTCTTTGGCAAATAAAATCTGGGTTCATGCAAAGCCAGTATTAATTTGGCTTTTCCATCGGAATGAAATGTTTTTGTTTTCGGAGGAAATTGCCCAGAGCAGTAATGAATTTCCCCCCTCTGTGCTGTGTGGCACCATAATTTAATAGCGCGATAGATCACATAGGCGGACGATTTCACTGTGCATATATTCTTATAGAAAGCTGATAAATATTAAACATTTAAAAGAGGCTCAGTTTTTTTTTGTGCAGAGAGAGCAACACATTTCCTAATAGCTGCTAGCAACACAAGATGGGACAAAAACAGTCTTAATTACAAGTAATATTGAGGCTAAGATCTATCCACATTTATTCATCCAAATGAGTCTGTTAATGAAAGAGATATCAGAGGGGCGGCGGATAGTTAGTTGTGCAAAGCTCATAGCTCTCTGGCATGTGACAATACCCGCTGCTGCATTTCAAAGCATCGATCACCCGTCATCACAAACCCGTTGTGATTTTGCCTTCTTCTTTTTGCGTTGATATGTTTACACGGCCACTCTCTTGTTGTCGTTGTGATCAGTTCTTGCTTTGGTATGAAGTTACAGTCAAAATATGCCAGTGTTTGTCTGCTAAAACAGCTTTTAGTTGTCTGTGAGGGAAAAATCTCCCTTCAAAACATGTCACACTTTTTTTTTTGTTGTTGTTTGGAAATTAGTTTTAGACCCCAGGATGTATTCTCAAGTGCTTTTGTGTGTTGGCACATTCCTTTTTTATGTCATTTTTGTGGTTAAACACATTTACAAATCAATGCAGTTTCTTTCTGGATAAACAGCTTGAGTGTCAAAAACAGATTAATCAAAGCAGCTGTTTTGTGTTTCTGTTATTAGTAGTAATTTTTCACAGGTTTTTTGTGGGACGCTGCTGAAGATAGACATAGGCTTTTACAAACCACTGTTTTTCCCCCTTCTTTTAACATGCAATCAATTTGCACAACAAGATATGTAATTTATAAACTATTGTTTTTGTTATGGGTGCTTTTTACACAGATGGCACTCATTTGTGAGTAATAATAATAATTTCAAGAAAGCAGTATAATTTGGACTGCAAATAAAGGCATCAACCAATTATTCTGAATATTAAAAATGTTCACTACGAAAAGAAAGCAACATACCAAGAGAGCAAACCGTAATATCAGCCTTTACAAAGAGCGCACACCTTCTCGTCTTATACCTTTCACAATGAGACATGAAGACACTGTGTAATAAACCTTTTCTTGAAACAGTGTTGCAACTGTTGCAAAATTGCTTTGCTGCATCTAAAACAGTTTTTTTGTGAAATATGTGCATGCAAATATTATTTCCATGTGTTTTTGATTTTTCTTACTAATAATCCCTTTCCAAGACTCAACTTTTCAGAATAAATACTTTTCCCCTAAACATTTTTTTCTTGTTTCCCCACTCTGCAATTTTAACTTTACAGTAAGTTTTTATGTTTAAAAAACAATACTCAATAGCAGAGAATCCAACATAAAAAAATGTTCAGCTAATTGAGCATCTCTTGCCTTCATTCGGCGTTGTTCTGGCCATGTATGCTGGCAAGAAACAAGGGTTTTTATTAGGAGAATTATTGCTAATGTTTGAGTCCTCTGTTCTAACAAACTACCCCGTGATTAATCAAGTCACTCATCTGTAAGCCATCATGCAAACTGCAATTGTAGTGTCAAGGCTGATCAATGGCTACATTTCCTTATTCAGGTTTTGCCCACATGCCTCATCTGGAGTATTGAGAGCGATGAGATTACCATCTCTTTTTCACCCGGCTCCCTCTCTTCTAACCTCCATTTGTAACAGTAAAGGCCCTCATTCACACAACCCCCCTATGTCGCCCTAAATGGTGCCTAGTTCCAGATTGCGCAAACCTCTGGGTGAGATGATATTTCTTTTGTGCGGTTCAAGAATAGCATCATTTAGTCTGGCTAAAAGACTGCGACAAGTGGATGAGCAAACGGACAGCGGCTCTGCTAATCTGAGAGATAGTTGCACTTTTAAAGGGCCTTAATGGGGCCAATTATCAGGAGGATCTCTTTACCGCCTGCTCCTAGTCAGTTGTCCTTGTTATAAACTCTTCTTCCTTCCCTTGACAGAGCCGGCCCCCCATCTCCAGCCTGCCTCACTCTTCATCTCTCTCTCTCTCTCTCTCTCTCTCTCTCTCTCGCATAGTGATGAGAAGGTTAATTGACTACTCTTATCAGCTCTTGAACCATTTTCATGTTTCTCAATAAGGGCCGAGCTAGATGTGGAGATGAAGATGATAGGCTGGATCTTCCTCATGCTCTGTGTCAGACACGTTCACGCCTCAGACTTTACTGGAGTTTATTTGACAATCGGTGGAAAAGCGCAGACATCTGATATACTAGCGAGTTTCTGGAAAACACATTCGCAACTTCTGGGAGGAACCCTTACCATTGATGTCAGTAATTGGAGGATGGAGTAAAACAGGTAAAAGTAAAGAATGGTGGAAAAGGGCCGTTGACATTTTGTTCATGCTTGAAATCCTCAAGTTGATACTCAGAACCAGTTAATTCAAGTGCTAATTAGCAATCAGAAGAGTGTCAGGGCTCCACTAACTGTGCACACAGTTGCCCTAATGTGGGTTCTGTTTGTCCCTCGGCCTCCTTTGGATTTTTAAGCGGTGCTACAGTTTAATCTCTGCACCTTTTACAAGCTACTATATCAGTCAGGATCATCATGCAAACTGCTTCTTTCTGTTACGCCACGCTGTGATTTGCATAATTTCACGTCCTTCCTCCACTTCCCAAGCTATTGTGCTTCAAGAACCTGTTTGAAAAGATAATTATTTCTCTCAGGTCACAATTTACACTGATTTGTACGAAATGCATTAAGTGGCTGGTTGTGAGACAATGCACTGTGTTTGTGACAGGAAGCCCTCGCTGATGTTTTCTACAGGCAGCAAGTTCAGCCGCTCTGTGTACATCGCTAAGGCAAAATACTGCTGAGTCACGTCTCTGACCCCAGAATGTAGCCACTCTGATACATACTAACATCACATCTGATAAGAAGGACGGTTTTGTGAGGGAACGCACTGCATATCGTTCTATGTGTTATTTGTCCCGTATTGGTTGTACTACTGTACTGTCGATAGGTCTTGGACGCGGCTGAGCTGCTCCTGATTTGCCTCCTCGTGGTCCAACTGCTCCTCCGCTGATTGTTGCAAAACAAAACATTGCGGATGACAAAAACACAAGAACCATTTTAATTCACTAATACAGTTCTGAGCTGCGTAGGGAAGATTTTTCTCTCCTGGTCTACTGCTCCTCCCGAAAAAGAAGTTGTGGAAAACATAAATATTCTCTATTATATTTGTAGGAAATGTAAATAAGAGTTTTGACGGAATGTCCATGTCAATTACGTATGCTATCGTTTTTATACATTTTCTAAAGGTTCATATCAAAGTAAAAGAGGCCCCCCTGAATTTTACATATTTTGTATTCTTTCAATATTCAACAACGTGAAAACAACAGTGAGCTGTCATTGAGAAGAGGAACAATCCTTCCTCAGAGCTTCCAAAGGAAAAAAATATGTCAGTTACTTTATATGATTTTCCTATTATATCAGGTTTCATCCATTAAGGCCACATTGCTCCTAAATGCACTAGAAATTGGAAATTTACACAATATTCATAAACAATTTCACAACGATATGCAGGATCTGGAAAAAAAAACACTCTTCAACTGTCTTTGTGATGAAATGAAACGTTCATTCAAACACTTGATTTCAAGTTGGACCATGTTAAACTAAACTGTAAGTTAAGATTATTTTCAGAATTGTTGACTAATTAATAATTAATCTCTAGGATTCAAAATACATTTGTTTATAATTCATGTTTTACAATGAATATCGCTTCATTGGAGATCAGCAAAGTGTACATACTGTATACTGATAACCCAGTTTGTCCTGAAAGAAACAAAATAATAATGATATGATTGTGCATTACAGTGTTGAGGTTATAAATGCATTAATACAAAAGAAGAATTGCTCCGACCCTTTGGTTTTAAAACCAACAGGGAATTTGATTGTATTCATTTTTTCATCATTACCTATTTGTTTCTTTTGTTTAACCTCAGTAAGGCTGCTAAACACGTATTCTGCCAGCGATCTCAGGGTTACAACATGGCAGAAATACTTGAGAGGCGCCAGGCACAGTCCGTTAAGTCAAAGTGACAGCACAAAAGGTTCCTTCACAAATGTTTTTCTGTTTCAGGCGTGAGTGTCTTTTGCTTAATTTATGGACCTGCTGTTTTAGGGCATTTTAGATTAGTCTGTACTGGATATCTCATTCTGTGTGTCACTGTGTGGGGCTAATTAAAGCCGTGTCGCCCTCTCAAAGGCCTACGGTGCAATAACCGCCAATCAGGTGATTTGGAGCCATTTCAGAATTCAGGTACATTAGACCGGCTTTGCATCAAGTTAATAAGCAGGGTCTGTTTGGCAATACTGGCCCGATAGTGAGATTCATATCTGATGGCTTTTTGAAAACACCATAAAAATACATTCTGGTAATGACTCTGATGTCGTCAAGAGAGTGGGCTGATGGTGCGGTTAAATGCATGAATGCATGCTTGTGTTATTTTCAGTATGTGTTGGATCTCTGGAGGCAATTATGCTTTAATTTCCACTCAACTGCCCCGTGTGGCTTCAACCAAGTCATCACGTCGAGTTGGGACTCAGGAGAAGCAGAGTCCTATGTGTCCGTTTGTGAGTGTTTTTTTAGAAGTTTATGTTCTGTATTTTCATAAGACATTTTAGTGAAAGGAGTGTTAATTACTTGTGTGTGTATTGTATGTGTGAGCGCTTGTGCCCTTTACCTTAAATCTTTGTAAGGACAAGTACAAACCTTAAAAGGGAGGACATTTGGCATTAAGGTAAAAGGTGTTACAGCCATTCCATTGTAACCGTGAGTGCTGGCTATGCAACTACATCTAGAAGAGTTTAGTATTGTAATACAAACCTGTCTGTGTGTGTATGTTTTATGCATTTGCGTTATATTCAAGAGAGTATATATACAAATTTGTCCTCAAACAAAGTTCAATGCGAGCTGACGTCTTTGCACACGGCAGTCAGTGTAGTCTTTGCAAGCTGTGCTGCAGCTTGTTTGTGCATGCATATTTTGTCATATCATTTTGCATAAGTAAAGGTGAGTGTTTCTGTGCTTGCGTATATGTATTCATGTCGTATGCATCTGTGCGTTCGTGTCCACTGCGTCGTGTTATTCCTGCTCCTTGGAGGACGTGACCCGTGTGGATAAGGACGGTGTTTAGGGAGGCAAATTGGGAGGAGGCCAGCCTTCTCATTAGCAGGGCAGATGTGAGGTCGCTCTGACCAGATTGCTAGCCACTTCCTTAAAAAAACATCTCACCAATGGCCTGGCGTGAGACTTTTGGAGGGGGAGTGGGGGCATGGAAATGTCTTGTGTTCCTGACATACTGTGACCCTGTCCACCTGAAAGGGAAAAAGCCAGCAGTCTTAACCCACCTCAGAGGCCACTGAACATAGTCCACCCCCCCCCTCTCCCCTTTTCACAACAACATCCTCGAACAAGAACGATGGTCAAAAATAACACAAGCGGAAATCGCTTGTGTTATGAGCTGATACTTTATCCCGCCAGGGCCCCTCTGGGGAAAATTAGCAATCCAAACTGAAAGAGAAGCAGAGGAAGCAAGTGACGGTGGGTGTAGAAATGAATAAAGGACGAACATGGAACCAATTTCACAACAATTTGTATCCCTTCAGAGATGCTGGTTCTTGAAATAATGAGGAGACCATTAAAACAACATATTATGTCATTACAAATCGAAGGCCAAATAATAATAATTATTTTTTCTTTTTTCCAACGGCAAAGTCAAGATGGCCGCCAGTTTCAGGAGCATGTGAGGTAAGATCTTAATGAAGAACTGCTACGGACCTACAATGAAAACATACTGTATATTTGTTGCATTTTTTAAATTAACGAACGACTTGTGTTTTGTACCATATACCATTATAAAATATTAGATTTACAAAAGACGGAATCATTAGCCTATATGGCAGAATTGCAGTGTTAAACTTTTATATCAACAATTTAATGCTAATTTTGAAGTGGCTGTGTGCAAAAACTGAAATGCCTTTTGGTTTTTCGAGCATTTCAACCGCTCACTCAAGCAGTTGCTTCCCAACAGCTCAAATGTCTGTGTGTGTGTGTGTGTGTGACACCAGGTAGACGTGTCTTACTGTCAAGCAGGGAGCAAGTGCACAGAAAATAGGGGTCAAGGGCGAATAAATCGCTCAGACAATCTTTTTGAGATGACAAACACGTGCCCCTGCCAGAAGGGAACCATTAAAAATAATTTACACAGGCTTTATGTTGGCTGAGCTCTTTTTGATGCAGTGTTTCCCCTGGCAATTATGGCCATGGCGCGGCTCCAGCCATATGGCCGGCCGGGCAGTGGGCCGTGAGGCTCAGGAATACCTGGGTGGTTAATTAAGAGCTGTTGCCAGGGCCATAGGAGGCCAGTCTCAGATCTTCCACACCCCACCAACACCACCACCACCACCATCATCACCGCCGCCGACACCGCCTCCGCTAACACTCTCGCTTCCTCCACGAGCAGGCTCGCCATTGTGACCTACTGTTGTCTATACCCGCTCTCCAGCAGCAGCCACAAGGGATGCAGCGAGGCCACCGGTAATTATTTGAGATAACATCCCCCGAGTTGAGGTGTGCTGTGTGAGAGAGGAGAAAAACCACGCGCCGCGGAGTGTCTGTCTTTCTCTGTTTTCGGGCTGTGTGTGCATGCGCACGGACGTGTGTGCACGACTGTATAAGTGTTTGTATACTCCAGAGCATAAAGGTCAACATTTCCACTTTCCTCCTCGAGTGAGTGTAATGCTTCTTTAGAATGGAGGACAACGTAGCCGCGTTTTTCATAAATACCTCATTCTGCATTCAGACGTTTACTGTTCTCTGCTCTCGGTCTCCGGACCAATTTGAATAAACTATTCTCACTTTCAGTCAGGCAGCGAGCGCTCGCCTCACTTTGATCGACACGTACATTTTCAGTGACCGCAAAAAGGAAATGTGAATATAAAGCATATGGACATTTCAAAACATTTTTTTGGAATGTATCTCAATAAGAAAAGGTACTGCGATAAATAAATATGCTGGATGTTTTTGTATAATCAATAAGGCGTCTGCATTCTGCTGGTGTAGTGAGAGCTGGTCAGAATTCACACCAATGTTTCGGTCCGATTCTATACGTCAAACACTGTTGTAACAGTCATTGGTTTAAGTAAAATAGTAATACATTGATTCTTACTACAAGCTTTTTAAACCTCGACCATTTGAGAGCAAACTGATTATCGACTCGTATCTTCTATTGACCTCTGTCATCGTGGTCCGCGTTGTCATAACATATAGCTTTGACCTTGGCTTCACAGGCCCCTTGTCTAAACATATTGATATTCATAAAAGCACTATCACTCTATGAATGCGCTAGACAGAGATCTAATACAGTATAATGAAGCAATAATGAGGAATTTTCTCTTGTTAAAATGTCATTTATGTAATGAATAAAAGATGATGGGTTCAGCTGTCTCTGCTTTGTTCTCAATCAGCCTTTTTTTTTTTTTTTTTTGCTCTTGCCTGTACACTAACAATGGCGTCATTGGCAGACATTGTCCCGATAATCAGCCAAAATTGCTTCATGTTCCCACTGTATAAACACTCATTAGGATGTTGTTTTGTTCATTCGCTTCGCCTCAGCTTTTCATTTATGAACAGTGGCTGCAACGAAAACACTGACAGCTTCTAATCTAAATCTGTGATAGTTCAGAATGTCCTGTTTGTGACAGCATAGCAAGACAAATACATTTGTGAACGTCTGTGTGCACGCATTTGTTTGTGCCCCTCTATGTACAGCATGTGTGTGTGTGTCTGTGTGTGAGTGTGCGTCTGTGTCAGAGACCCCCTGCTGACTCTCATCTCCATATTCCTTTATGGGAAATGTAAATGGATACATGATTATCTTTACACGGACCCAAGCAGGAAATGGGATCCTACCCTTTGCTGTGACTAAAGAAGAGAGAGAAATGTTATGGTACACATTATAAATGATTTATGTTTGTAGCGTACGGCATCTTTTCCTTGATAACCTCTCCTGTGTGTTTTATGTTGCCCCTTTTTAACTGAGATTCAGAAAAGGTCCCAATGGTGCAATGTTCCCTCCCTGTGCCCCACTAAACCATAAACAACATTATCTGTCCGCCTGTCTGCCTTCAGTTTTCAGCCGTTTACACTGACCTGGTATCTTATGGTAATAAATCCCTGTGAGTGAATGAAGGGTGATATACTTGATGCTGAATAATTGGTCATTTTGGTTGCAGGCTCCCCTGGTTCGCATTACAGGGATAATGAAGGCCTGCTGAATATGGTGATCAGTGACTGTGTTGGGTATGTGACTCCTTGTGCATCTGTCATGTGTGTGCATGCGTGCTTGTGTGTGTGTGTGTGTGCTGCAGAGGTGTCTCCTGAGTCAGGGATTATTGCTGATAGATTATTTCTTCAGCCCCCTCGTTATCACTGGATCAAACCGACATGTGACCCGCACTTCATCACTCTATTCATCCTCCTCTTAAACTGAGCTCTGGAGACCTGCAGAGAGAGGCGTTTGGATTCATATATACAGGGCTGGGTTCAGATCAGGGGCCCGTAATACTGCTGCGCTGGGACTATTTGCATAATTCTTAAACCCCTACCAGCACTATATGTTTACCAGCATTACGACATTGTTTTTTACAGTTTAGAAAACCCTATTTGGGAGTCGGGTGCGTCTGATTGAATCGCTGTTTGCGCTGAGATGGAAATACTGGAAGAGATCGCCATTTTAAACATGAACCTTGTCCGTTCTGTGCTGCCGCGGCCTCTGCTGTCCAGGGCCGTGTTCCAGTCCCGGTTATTGTCGTCACCGGTCCTCATTACTAGTTGAAGGACGGGCCCTTTGATGCTCATTAGCGAGCGGCCCCGTGTCAGCGGCGCAGACCAGTCACAGAGAGGTGGTGTGAGCCGCAGCTATGAGAGACTGTGATGTCAGCCAACCAGTGTATACCATGACAGTGGTGACACCCAGTCGGCCCTCCTTTTTGTCAGGGGCCTCTAACGAGGTCATCACTGTGCCTGAGACAGAGGTCACCCTTACATTTGACCCCTGTCCCTCCCCGCGCTGTAATGTCAACAACTCCTCACGTCACCTTCCCTGGCGGTGTCCCCGCCGCCGCTCTCCCCCCATTGGCCGGTGGCATGCTGAGCTGTCAAGTGGCCAGTGTGTGTGCGTGTGTGCGTGTGTGAAAATCAAGGTGGGCCGATGTCTTTTAATGAGACAGACGTAGGGCCCCGCTAATGTCCCTGCCTTCGTTAGGCAGGACCCAGCTGTAGCCTGTCAGCCCCGTTGTTCGGCTCGGCCCTGGTGGGACGGCCAGACAGGGCAACACGGCTGTCGCTCTGTCTATCTGTCTGTCAGTTGGTCAGCTCCCCTGCTCCCCTTTCCCCTCGGCGGACCTTAGTCTCCTGGGTGGAGAACAAGCTCTGCCTGCCTGACGGCATGGCGCTGCGTGTCGGGGCTGTACTCTCTCTCGCTGCTTTGCCTGGATCCTCGGAGGTGGTTGGCTAATGATCCACCGGCAGGGCTTTAGGGCGCTCCGCGGCATTTTGTTTCCTGATTAGAATGCAGCGGCGGCCTTTGTCAACAGCGATGTCAGCCGCTGTAAGGACAAAGCATTGTTACCAGGAGCATAATTAAATATGTTTCCTGTGAATCAGCCACCTGTGTTGACCAGGCAGTCGGGGATTCACAGATTTTTTTTTTTTCACCTCCGAGTGTTTTGAGTTTATTCACTTCCTCCTCCTGCCTCAGTAATTGCTGAAAATATACCAGGTAACAGGAAGACAGGAAGAAATATAAGAGAGAGGGGATAGTATTATACCTTTCTAGTACTCAATTAAAAAAAATAGTGCAAACAATATTAAACACATGCTATAAAACATATTTCTAAGCGTTTACTTATAACTTAGTTGCATCAAAATACAGATCATATATATATATATAGTAAATGGTGATAACAGTATTGAAAAAAAACCCTCAAATTTAGTTTGATTGTTGTTATTTTCAAAGACTATGCATGGATGTAAATAGCATATTCACAAATGCATATTAGATTTTCAAATATATATATATATATATATATATATATATATATATATATATATATATATATATATATATATATCCTTTTCATCCCTCCTAACCCTGTTATGAAAGACTACAGTTATCTGTCTCATCAAATACACAATGACATGTGAGCCAGAGCTACCCAGACCATTAAAAGCAACAGCAGTTCTTGCTATATGGACTGGTCAAAAATTAATTGGCCCCATGGCTGTTTGAAAGCGGAGAGAAAACAACTCCATGGAGTGTATCAGGATTTCCCACATAAAATATGTCAATTTTCCCCGCTCAAGCCACTCGAGCAATAACGACCCCATGGTGCTGTGGAGTGGTGTGACAACACAAATGACACTACACTGTGTGCTAATGACACGGGATGTAGTCGCTGGGTAAACATGGCAATTAAACAACAGTCTCAGACTGAGTGGGGCACACATAGAACCTTCACAGGCCCCATTGTGTCTTTGTCTTAGCACACTCTCTTGCTCTTTCTTTCTCTCTCTCTTTCAATGTTTCTGTTGCTCTCTCTCTCTCTCTCTCTCTCTCTCTCGGTGCATGCTGGGAGTGAGTGTGTGTGAGCGTGTGTGAGCGTCTTTGAGCGGTTTTCTCTATTTGTTTTTTTTTCCCTTAGTTATATATATTAATTTAATGTGGTTTAGTGGTTGTTTTTCACTTTAGTTGTGGGGTTAGTCGTGGGTTTTTTTTTCTTTGGGTTTCTTTTCTCCTGCCGGTGTCTCGCCGGTCGGCGTCTCTAGACGCCATGGTAAATGGGGACACGTTCTCCCAGCTCACGAGGAAGCACGGCATTAAGATCGCCGCGGGCTTCCCGTGCAGCGTGGAGGACATCGGGTTGGCTGTGGGGGAAGTGGTCGGGCACGGCAGCGTTAAGTCGGCCGCTCGGATGAACGGGGCCGTGGTCATTTTCCTGGACCAGGTGGAGAAGGTGAACCGAGTCGTCGAGGCGGGCCTCACGGTGAATGAAATGTTTGTGCAGGTGTTGCCACTGACGCAACCGGCCACGAAGGTGGTTCTATCGAACGTCCCTCCGTTCATCACCGACGAATTTCTCAGCAGAGAACTCTCCAGACACGGAAAGGTGGTTTCACCGATCAAAAAGATCTTGTCTGGATGCAGGTCTCAGTTACTGAAGCACGTAGTGTCTCACCGCAGACACCTCTATATGATACTTAACAACCGGAATGTGGAGCTCAACCTCCGCTTCCATGTTAAGATAGATGATTACGAGTACGTGATTTTTGCATCATCGTCGGCGATGAAATGTTTCGGTTGCGGCGAGGAGGGGCACACCGTGGGTGCCTGCCCGAGGCGCGGGGACCCGACTCCGCCTGGCGGGGCTGCGGCGGGGGATCCTCCGGCCGCGGTTCTTGCGGGGGGGTCTCCCGCCGCGGCTGCGGCGGGGGGGTCTCCGGCCGCGGCTGCGGCGGGGGAGCCTCCGGCCGCGGTTTTGGCGGGGGGGTCTCCGGCCGCGGCTGCGGCGGGGGGGTCTCCGGCCGCGGCTGCGGCGGGGGAGCCGGCTCTTGCGGGGGGGTCTCCGGCCGCGGCTGCGGCGGGGGAGCCTCCGGCCGCGGCGCTTGCGGGGGAGTCTCCAGCCGCGGAGGTGGCTGCGGCGTCCGTGAGGCCGTTTCCGGTTCCGCGGGCCGCGGGCCGTTGCGCTGCTGTGCCTGACCCACACGGGGTGAGTATGGAAGATGTGCACAGTGTAAATGAGGGTGTTTTGGTGGGTGAGAGAGGAGCTTTGGGTGAGGTGGCACAGGGTGAGGATGGAGGGGAAGGAAAGGAAAAGGGTGAGGGGGGGGTTAGTGTGGAACAGGAGTCAGGTGCCATAGAGGCACAGTTGGGGGGAGGACTGAATGGGGGGGTGGAACAGGCAGAGGAGGTTAAGATGGTGGAGGAGGAAGCAGGAGAGCAAAAAGCTGCAACAAAAAGAAAAAAAAAGAGGCAAGATACAGGCAGCGAGGCAAAAGCCAGCAAGGTGGGGGAGGAAGAGGAGGCCATGGGGGGTCAGGGGCCATCTGACGGCAGTGAGAGTGAGGGCTGTGTGTCGGACAGCAGCGACATCCACAGCGCCTGTCTGACACACAGCCAGCGGGAAAAGCTCTACTCCGCAGAGCAAATCAAAATGTTTTTACAAAAAGTCAAAAATAGGAGAAATCTAAAAATCGAGGAGTTTTTCCCAGACCTGGTGTGTTTTTATAACTCAGCCAGACTCCGCATGAGCCAGCGAGAGGAGTCTGGCTTCACAGATCAAGAGGGTTTTAGACTAAAAAAAATTGTGCTAAAAGCAAAACGAGCAATCGATGATCACGAGAAAAGCCCCAATGTGTGTTTTAATTGATTTATTGGTTTTATTTTTATTTATTTTTATCATGGATACTTTAAAAGTGGGAAGCCTGAATGTGAACGGAGCCAGAGATGCCAAGAAGAGGGCATCTATTTATGAATTTAAAAAAATAAAACGTCTTGATGTTCTCTTCGTGCAAGAGACGCACAGCGACAGCACCAACGAGGCCGACTGGAGGAGGGAGTGGGAAGGGGAAGTCCTGCTGAGCCACAACACCAACCTCAGTGGAGGAGTGGGCTTCCTCTTCTCCAGGTCTTTTAAGCCAATCTCCCTGGAGGTCAAACACATCATCGAGGGGAGGTTGTTTTTAGTCAAGGCACGGTTCGACCTTTTTACTGTTGTTTTTATCAATGTGTATGCTCCAACAATCGGTACAGAGAGGAAGCTTTTTTTAACAAAAGTTAATGATCTTTTAGATGGCTGTGCCCCGGAGGATTTTTTATTCTTGGGGGGGGATTTTAACTGCACAGAAGATGCGGCCATAGACCGCAACCACGCAGAGCCACATTCAGCTTCCCAGCACGCTCTGAGGCAGCTGGTCCGGTCTCATGGCCTGGTGGATGTGTGGAGAAGGATGCATGCAGACTGCCGACAGTACACGTGGTCCCACCTCAGAGAAGGTAGAATCTCCTCAGCCAGGCTTGATCGGTTTTATGTTTTTAAGCACCATTTTAATATTTTCAAGATGTGTACCATTGTACCGGCTGTTTTTTCAGATCATTCCCTGCTAGTGTGTAATGTTTTTATTAGGAACATTTTGCCAAAAAGCGCGTACTGGCATTTTAACTCCGGTTTAACATTTGATAGGAATTTTAGAGCGGCCCTTTCATATTTTTGGAGTGTTTTTAGGCTGAGGAAGAGTGATTTTAGTAGTCTTAGGCAGTGGTGGGACCGCGGTAAGATCGAGATTAGGCTTCTTTGTCAGCAGCACACTCTCAACGTGACCAGAGACATCACCAGATCTATGAAGGACCTGGAGACTGATATAGTGGAACTAGAGCGTTTAAACGAGTCCACAGGAGAGCGAGGACATTTTGAAATCCTCAAGATCAAAAAAATGGCTCTGGCCGACCTGTTAGACGTTAAAGCTCAGGGTGCACTGGTCAGGTCCCGATTCCAGACCATCACGGAGATGGACACTCCCTCTAGTTTTTTCTTCGGCCTGGAGAGGAAGAGTGGGCAGGGGAGGGTGATCCACGCGCTGTTGGCAGACACAGGGTTGCCGGTGGTGGAACCATGCCAGATTAGGAGGCGAGCGGTCAGCTTTTACTCCTCCCTCTACACCAGTGAGTACAGGGAGGAGGAAGCACTGACGGAGGAGTTCGTGAGCGGGCTACCTCAAGTCTCTGAGGAGACCAACAAAGCGCTCAACAGGCCCATAACGGTGCAGGAGCTGAAGGCCGCCTTGCAGGGCATGCAGGGACGGCGTGCTCCTGGCATCGACGGCCTCCCCGCAGAATTTTTTAAGGCATTCTGGGACATATTTGCACCTGATGTCCTGGAGGTTTTTAACGAGAGTCTGGCCTCTGGTTCCATGCCGATGTCCTGCCGCAGAGCGGTCATAACGCTACTGCCGAAGAAGGGGAACCTGCAGGACATCGGCAACTGGCGCCCTGTGTCTCTACTGTGCGTGGATTACAAGCTTCTGTCCAGGGTCTTTGCCTCCAGGCTGAGGGAAGCTATGGAGCAGGTCATCCATCGGGACCAGACCTACTGTGTGCCCGGCAGGTCCATGGTAGACAATGTCTACCTCATTCGTGATGTTTTGGAGGTCGCCAGCTCGTTAGGCATTAATACTGGTCTGATTTCCCTAGACCAGGAAAAGGCTTTTGACCGCGTTGAGCACAGCTTCCTCTGGAAGGTCATGGGGAGGTTTGGGTTCAGCGCTGGTTTCATAGCTAAGATCAAAGTGTTGTACAGCGAGGTTGAGAGTGTGCTGAAGATAAACGGCAGTCTGTGTGCTCCTTTTAGAGTGTATAGAGGGGTCCGGCAGGGTTGTGCTCTGTCCGGGATGCTCTATGCACTCTCCCTGGAACCCCTTCTCGGCAAAATACGCTCTAGCCTGGAGGGCCTGGTTTTACCTGGTTTTAGTAGAAGAATGATTTTATCGGCGTATGCCGACGATGTTGTTGTTTTTATTAAAGGCCAGAGGGATGCAGACCTTTTAAATAACATCGTGGAAAGTTTTAGTAAGGCATCGGCAGCGAGGGTGAACTGGAAAAAAAGTGAAGCCCTCGCTGTCGGTGAATGGCGTGGCGGCCTCCCGGTTCTTCCCCAAAGCCTAGTGTGGAGGAAAGATGGTTTTAAATATCTGGGGATTTATCTAGGACAAGAGAGCATCGTCCAGAAGAACTGGGAGGGCGTCACAGAGAAGATAGAGGGGAAACTTTCCAAATGGAAATGGCTGCTCCCTCAAATGTCTTTTAAAGGTAGAGTTTTGGTTTTAAACAACCTGATTGCATCCCAGCTGTGGCACCGTCTTACCTGCCTAGACCCTCCCTCAGGCTTCCTTGCCAACTTACAGAAGAAAATGGTGGATTTCTTTTGGGGGGGTCTACACTGGGTGCCACAAGGGGTGCTGTTTTTACCCAGAGAGGAGGGGGGACAGGGCCTTGTCCACCTGGCCAGCCGGACGACCACTTTTAGACTCCAGTTTTTACAGAAATATCTCACAGGTCCGGAGTTTTTAGTATGGAGGGACGTGGCCAGCTGCATTTTTAGACGTGCAAACAACCTGGGGCTGGATACTGCTCTGTTTTTAATTGATTCTAAATTTTTAAAGTTAAATGGGCTACCTCCGTTTTATCAGGGTGTTTTTAAGTCTTGGGCCCTTTTTAATCATAAAAGGTGCCCACAGTCTTTCTCTCTGTACTGGTTGTTGAGAGAACCTTTGATCTACAGAGCAAGGCTGGACATCAGCAGCAGTGGTACCCCAGGCCTGATGGGGGCGCTGCTGAAAGCACGAGTCCTGTGCCTGCAGCAGCTGGTGGACGCAGTGGGGCCGACGCTGAGCGACGCCCCGGCCCTGGGCTCTCTGCTGGGGCTGCACTCCGTCCGGATGGCGAGGAGGCTCCTGGAGCTGTGGAACCAGAGGCTGACTGAGGAGGAAAGGAGCCACCTCACAGACTACAGCCAGAAAGATGTGGAGCCGGACCCTGCAGACCCCTTCCCCGAGATCTACCTGAGCCCAGGACTAGGGGAACTCACCGGCCCCCTGCTCGCCACAACACGCCCCGAAGCGCTGACATTGCACGAAGCAGACAAGAAGACTCTGTATTTTAACTGCGTGAAGAGCATAAACCGGTCCGGACTGTGCGACAGGCTCCCCACTGTGTGGTCCAACAGACTGGGACAAAATGGACCGGGCCCACAGTGGAGGATTTTATACAAACCTCCCCTCAAGAAACGGACTGCCGACCTCCAGTGGAGAATTTTACACGGTGCTGTCGCCTCCAACGCTTTTATTTCTGTTATTAATCCCACTGTTCTGAGCAAATGCCCCTTCTGTGACCTCCGAGAGACTATTTATCATGTTTTTACAGAGTGCAAGAGACTTACGAGTTTCTTCTCTCTTTTAACATCGGTTTTTAGTCTTTTTAATGTGGTTTTTACTGAAAAGATTTTTATCATGGGAGCTGCCTACAAAAAAGCAGAAAAAGAAAAATGGCAGCTCCTCAACTATCTTTCAGGGGAAGCCAAAATGGCCATTTATCTAAGCAGGAAGGCCAGAGTGAAGGACGGAGAGGGGCAGGAGGCCAGAGCAGTGTGGCTGGTGAACATCAGGGCCAGGCTCTGGCTAGAGTTCCGCTTTTATAAACACATTGGGGACGTAGACACTTTTAAACAACGCTGGTGTTTTAAAAATGTTGTGTGCTCAGTGGAAAATAATGAATTGGTGTTTGCTCCCGTTTTTATGGCATGAAATATAATTTTGCTTTTGTTTGTTTTGTTTTGTTGTTGCTTTGTCTTGTTTTTTTTAACAAAGGAAGGAAATCTGTGACCTTTTTTTAACACATTGACAAAGTTGTTGAAATATGTAAAATAAATTGTTTTTCTAAAAAATCAAAAAAAAAAAATCTCTCTCTCTCTCTCTCTCTCTCTCTCTGCAATATATTTGCATGCTGGAGGCATAATTGGCTGGTCTCACGGTGGCGGTGGCAGTATTCCGAGAACGAGGACATCTCAATGCACCTCACACGTCCTCACTGTCACAAGGCGCACTGCTGAAAGCCTTGGTGACACAAACACAGCAACACAGAATGCTCCCACAATGGCAGCCATGTCTGCTCCCACTCAAACTACACCCTGTGACAAGAAGGAGCTGAACTAAGCACATTTCACTTCCCTCCCCCTTTGCAGTTTCCAAAGTTCAGGATCATCGTCAGCATGCGGGAGCTCTGCTGGAGAAGTTTTTTGCTGTCTGAGTTTGCAGCAGGGTGACAGCCTCGCTGTAGCAGTTTGCTGGAGGGAACTCACGTTAAGTTTTGGGTATGTACGCACATTTGAACACGCAGTCCCTTATAAGTGGCAAGTTTTGCATGCACGATGGACTAAATTTAAAATCTCGTCAATTGGACGTAAACAAACGTCACAAATAAACATTTGGCAGATGCCGTATGATTATGCCAATCCACAGGTAGCACTGCAGTGTTCCTCATCGGCCAAAATTAGTTTGCCACCTTGATCGAGTACCCCTGCCAGGGCCTTATTTCATTCACCCGTGGAACAATTAGCAATGCTGAGCAGTTTTGCAATTAACAGCCTCATAAATGTCACACACCCAATTTTAAATCAGCAGGAGTAATATCTGTTTTAGAGGAAAGTTTAATTACAAAGTAAAGCATTTCCATTGCAGTGATTACCGTTTTTAAATGACTTTATTTTTTTAAGGGCAGCAACCTCTTCAGGCAAAGCCTCTTCAGGTAGCAAGATATTCTCTTCAGCGGGGTTTGATTGTAAATATCACACCCATATGGAGAATCAATAAAAAAAACACTGCATGTTTAGCTTGGCTTTATCCCTGAGTGGCAATAGGGAAATTAAGTTTTTAAGTTGACTGAATGACGCCCGTGGAATAGCACTCCCTTCAGGTTTGGGATTCTCCATCAAGCCGCCGCATGCTCTTGTGAACAGTCTTTCTAAAACTCTAAATGGGCTCAGTCAAAATGGATGCAAAGAGCCTATGCAAGGCTTAAATTATGTCTATGTTGAGCTAAAAAGAGAAGCGTTGAAGCCAGAAAATAGAAGAGCCGGGCTGATGGAATCTGGCGCAAACACATTCCCACCTTTCCAGTCTTATTTTCGTCTCTCGCCTTCTGCCTGGTCCCCTTTGCAGGGGCTTAGTGTACTTTTTGTGTCCCAGTGCGTACAAAGTCTATCAGAATGCATTTGTTTCTGGGAGCCTCCATTCACTTTCAAAGGGTTAAACAGACCATTCACCAGCCTGTCAACATTCCCTGGCCTGCCTGGCGGAAAAGTCTGCTCGAGTTTTGTTCCCGATCAACACTTGTCTTCTCGGGCCGTTGTTGCTCGCGTCGTGTAATATCCATGACAATCGTGTTGGGCTTTTCAGGGGGCTCTGTAGCACCCATTCTGTGGGGCCACTTTCAGGCCATAAAGAGCTTTATTTGTGTGGATTTGAAAGAGTCATGTGAAGTGCCCTCAGGCTGGAATCCTCTTCAGCGGGTCACCACTGTCTCAATGGGCTTCACGCTCAGAAGCGGCCATCAGTGCTGCCCTCACGTTCTTATGAAGCAACATCAACGCCGACGCCGTAAGAGTTCGGAAAATCCTCTTAAAGGTGCACTGCAGGCAGTAGCAGGGGGGGTGGAGGCAAAACTGGGCGAGGAGGTTAAAGGGGGAGAAACATGCCAAGAGAGGGGCGTAACAATCTGCAGTTGGAGGGGGTGAAGAGTAAAAGGGAAGAAACATATATTTTTTTGCTCGCATGAGAAGGATGAGCACATTATTTTAGGCTCTTGACTTTTTTGGGTGTCGAACATGAGCGACACCCGAACCCCCTTCATGACCTGTTTATCTATCCCACCCGCCCGACGAGTGAGGACACACAAAAACCACACAGCAGCCGGAGGCGCCGAAGGGCCGGAGCGTGGGAAGTAAGGGAGGACCAACGGCGTATCCATTTTCATGGAGCATATGGAAATTCTGTTGTGTGCGTAGCGGACGCGTTAGATAGCAGTGACCCTAACCGCCGTGTGTGTGTAGGCTGAATGGTAAACAGTGTGGAGAGGGGTGTCCCCCTGACCCCCCGGCATATGGGTATCCATTCTGAAGGAGGGCTTTCACAAACACAGCCGTGCTGCCCGGCAGGCCCTTGGGACTTTGATTTGTTAATGAATTGCTCTATTGACTTGCATCTTTGCTTGCTTCATTAGAAGACACCAACAACACTCCTTGTTTTCCCTTTTCCCCCCTCTTTTTATTCCACCCTGATCTTATGCACAGAGAGGAAGGTGTGGGCAGAAGGAGGGGGTTGGGGGGGGGGCACAGAATGCTATTGTATGTTTGACTTAAATCTTCAAGCTTGTCATCTGTTTTTCCCCCTCTTCGGTGGCTTCAATTCTATAGGCCAGCTAATTTGTATTGTGGCAATTTAAGACAACTCTCCAGTGCTCAGTGATGCAGGAGAACAAACCCTAATGCCCCGCTTGCCCCCTCTTTCTCCTAGTCCTCCCACCCTCGCACCCTCATCCCAGGCCGGCCACGGCCCAGGACCAGCCTCCTCTAAATCTATTTCCCAATTCCTCCCCAGCCCTCATTACCATGTGGAGACAATAATGGTTTTGTCAGGACGATACCTGCTTTACAAGTAGCAGATTATTGTGTCCCGCCAGTGTTAACACAACAAGTACAAGCCCTCTGTCTGTGGCCATTCCACCGGCTGTCAGCACTCATCCATAATGGCAGTGTCACACCATAACACACGGCACACAAAGACGTGTGACCCTCCAGCTACACGCACAAAGACATACAGCCTCTATAAGACTTACGCAGCATATGGCTGCAGCATTATGGCCCTTGGTTATTCCACAGCCCACCACCGAGCCAAAAAACGTCCTGCCCTTTGTCCAGAAAATGTGTTGCCCCTGGCTGCTAGGCCACGCGGTGCCATGGTTGTGCACCAATTACACCATACTTTACCAGGAGAGCCATCTGTATGCCAAATGGACTATTCTGTCTGGACATTCTGGCCCAATAGGTGTGAATTTTATAGGCCTTAACGTGCATTAAAGACAGCAGGTGCCGTGTGTGTGTGTGCTTGTGAATTTTAGTTTCATGCAGTATGTGTGCTTATGTTTGTCCTACTGTTTGTGGACGCATGCACCCAATAATTCATAATAATCGACATGAAATAGAGCTTCTACATTCCTACTGTGTAGGTCACTATTGTCTACAGCAAACAAAAGAAAATTAAAGCAAAGAAAACTGTCCCGTATCTAATCTATCGTTTTGAACTGTCAGTGGACATGGCCAATTAAAGAGTTTTTCATTCCTCAAACAACAGAATGGAGGATGTGGGTTTTTTCTTCGGCTGGGGGCTTTAATCAGGTCCCTGTGTAGATGTCTCAGAAGCTCTGTTGACAACACCTCATGCAATACTAGTGCTTACATTGTACTAAAATGACATGAGATCCCATTTTATTTTTTATCTGGAGACAAAAAAATTCCTCGGGTCTTGGGCCAAATATTTACTTCAGTTAGAAAAAGTGCAATGCTCTAAAATGAGCTAAATGTTGTTCATGAATGGGTTGATGAGACGTTCAGTATTCATGCAGCATGTCTCTACGTGGCGGTGAACTTGTTTAACTTGTGAACGCCGGCTGGCCGAGGAAACTTCCTGTGGCTGTATATGTGAGGAGGCAGCGGGTCAGCTGGAGGAGCTTCCTGCCCTCTGCGGAATGGTGGACGCCTGCTGTGTGGGTATAACATGGCAGGCCAGGTCTATTGTCTGGAAAGAGGATGTGCTCTGGTGTTTTCTGGGCTCCGGGCCGGGACACACTGCGTATGACGCACAGAAACTTTCTTGGGCTGGTCCCAATGAGTCAGGGCGGAGCACGCCGCTCTCGGCCTATTTTTGTATTTACTAAAACGGGATTTTATTATTTGGGAAAGTAAACATTCTGCTGTTTGAACCTGTCATAAAAATCTACTAGAAAATAGCTGTTGAAGATAAACTGTGGCTTTGGTGTTGCTCGTATTGTTTTTTTTACTGGTGGCTCGGGGACAGAAACCTTTAAGTAGTATAACAAGTTTCATTCATTACCGTCCGTACTTGCAGCGTTGACACTAACATACGTGCAGGTTGCCATTTGCCCTCCTGTCTTAAAGCAGTCAGGTGGTTATGGTGTCCATGAGGTTCTATTCAATACATGCCGTAGTTGTTGACCTTGCTGGTTGCCGTCCCTCACTCAAAGCTTGGCAGATTAAATTAGTCAAAAGGAAGTCGGACTAACTGGATTTTGATGTTGTGTTGCTTGGAAGAGTAAGTTAGTTGTCAAAATGCAAATGCAAACAACAATAAACCATGTTTAAATTATGGCATTCTCTGGGCTCTCAAACTCTTCAAAGTGGTTTGGTCCTGAAGACAACAACTAAAAGTTGCTTTTAGACGGGCAATTTTTTAAAACATTTTTTTCATGACGTGGTATTTGCCTGTACTATAGAGAAAGAAATTCTTGCATAAGAGTAAATCACATCCAACTATGTATATTTGAATACTATAAATATATTTTCAGTTGTCAGGAATCAGGAATCAGGAAACATTTATTGTCAAAATATGTCAGACATACAAGGAATTTGTCTTGGCGGTTGGTGCGTTGATCATACTTTGATGACAAATTTAAATAATAAATGATAGCCTTTGGCAAAATTCTATTTCAATTTTAAGTGACAATCGGCATAGAAGGCATAACTTCCTGCAGCGCACTCACTCAAATGGATTTTTATTTGTATTACAGATGAAAATTATTACCAGTATGGTGTCACAAATCAATCAATGTTTTCACTAGTGGAAAGCTGACATTTTGGAGATGCTGTCACTTTTTGAAAAGGGCTTGGTTTATATCCTTCATGCTGCACACATTCAAGTCATTTAGGGTTTACTCTGCAATGAACGGCCAACAGAGAGCAAAAACACATCCCATAACTAAAATCATAGACCATCTTTGTCCTGCTGAAAAAAATAACCATGAAATCCAGTCCGCGTTTTTTTTTTGTTCATGCTGTGTGTAAGTCAGAGGGTATTTGTACAGTAAACAGGGTACTTTGGATGGGCTGAAAACCTTTACTAAACACAAACACACAATAAGCAGGCGGAGTGATGGGAGCGACGGATACGCTACCCGGCGGGGACAGTCAATTCTGCACAGCTGCATCATGAACAGTTGGGTTTCACTTTGCATGCTGCTGCGCTCGGTGGAATCTCACTATTTATCCAGTTTGTCTGGCCGTGACACCTGCTGAGGGAGACATTAGTAATTTGTAAGTATTAACACGGGCATCCCCTTCCTCATATTCCCAGTCTCTCTCCTTCCTCTCTCTCTCTCCTTGTCTTCCTCCCCTCTCTGCACTCTCACTCCCTCCCTCTGTGAGTACACTGTCAGTCATGTTGCAGCCTTTTAAATGTCATCCACTTACGGCGGAGAGCAGTCGCCCCACTTGACAGTTTTATTGGGAGACGTTATGATGACGGTGATGAGAGAGAGAGGCAGAAAAAGAAAGAGGTAGAACTGGGGGGGAGGCACCATTGAGTCAAATCAAATTAGAATAATCGGAGTGATGTGATTAATAGGAGTGCCATTGTGGGGTAATCATGCACAGCGATCATCACTGCGGTGGACTTCATATTAGCGTGCCCCGCAGTGAGGCTTTGATCTGGCAAGCATCAAACAAAGCCGGGCGTCAGGTTGTCACTTACTTTAAAGTACACCTTCGCCTTGACGTCTTTTCGCCACGCTAAAAATAGAGACGGAAGACAAAATGTGACAAAAGGCAGAGGTACAGTCGACAAGTGATCACGACTGCTCTGTGTGGCACCTGCTACAGTGAGCCACTCAGGGAGATCAACATTTCAACTTCTTATGGTGGAATCCTAAGCACAAAGGTAAGAAAGAGAGGCAAAGCGTGCTAGAAAGGAAGACATCAAAGTGACATTAGCCCTGGTGATTCTTTTCAGCTGTATGTCTGTCAGGCCCAGTTGTGTTTGAAACACCGCTGCAGAAATCACCGCGGAATTATTCATGCAGTCTCTCCCTTTTTAAACCGTCCCGACGTTAATGCGGCGCATCTGGAGGAGAATCTGAACGTGTCCATGCAATGTCCTGTCCGGCATCTCTTTTACTTCAGTTAGCAGTGCAAAAAAAAAGGAATAGGACGGATATTGATATTTTCTGAATTTTAAAAAGAAGAAGTGGTCAACGTCAGAGAAAATACTTTTGACGATGCGGAGCAAAGAAAAAGAGACATTTAGGAGCTGTCACGGAACATGCAGTTGAGCTGGTGAAAACTCAAGTGTCATGGAGACTGTGCCGGCCTCTCCACCCACTACAGGAATACTGACATTTTCATTAAAAGGTCACCAATCTTTTCATGTATTCACCTCAGCTTTTAATGTGAGTAGAAAGGTGAGCAAGAGAATGAAGAGAAGGGAAGCGAGTGAGAGGAAGAGACACAGAGACACACAACCAGCACTACAAGATCAAAAGGAGACAAAGACCAAAGCGATCACTTCTTAGACCAAGGTCAGAGCTAAGAGGTACACATCCCTGCACTTATTGCACAGATATAACGCTTTGAATGCATACACGAGGGTGATGTGTGTATGGTTGACTGGCCATGACTGGCACTATCAATGTTTATAACGTCACTGTCCTTGGAAAATCTATTCTTGAAACAAGTCCTTAAATCAGGAGAAGCGTTTTAAGTGTTTATTGCTTTCAAATGAATTAAAATGAATCTGACTCTGAGCAAGCAAACCAATAGCATTCCCCACATCCGTTTTGCTTACTTCAAGGTTATTAATAACGCTCCTCATGAAAGGACAGACTCAAACAAACAATTTTAATGGTAAGCCAATGAAGCATAAGACTGTGCATTTAAATCAGCATTTATATGTAAAATAATTCAGCATTAGTATGTGAGGATATCCATTACTGAGCTAATGCTTTGAAATGAATGCCAAAATAAAAGGAGGCCCTTTAGTTCTCTAATTTACTATGTCGACTGCATGAAGTTAAAAGATGCCCCCATTTAGCTGTTTAAATGAGGGTGTAGAGAATTTTCCTCTGAAAATGGATTAAAATAATTTGCAGAGAATAATCATTTAAATAGCAATAAGGACCCAGAGTGTATCTATTGAGCATAAAATAATTTCGAGTATAAATTAAATAGCTTATTACTGCCTTTCGTTTCCTTGAGGGAATCATCTGCGCTCCTCTTTTCTCCGCTCCCTTGGTAAATGGGGTAATTTTCTTTGGAGGCTATAGTGAAATAAGCGCCGTGATGCCGTGTGTTCAGCAGGGAAAGTACATGAAAGTCTCCTGTTTTACACAGTGGATCTCATTCTCCATGCCGTCCATATTTCAGTCTGTCTATCTTGAGAATAGCGCTAAAGCTCCTTAGTCTAACAGCGTTAGAAGAGTAGAACAGACCTCATAACTGCGGCTCAATGCGATTCTCGAATATAAATCCAGGCCTAATCTTTTATGCTTAACCTGTCAGAAATCCTTCACTCATTGCACCCCTGCGTTCCCTTTAAACGTTGTCAATATGTCAGAGAATTGCTGAAATAGGTTAATTTCAACACCTGTCAGCTGATGCACTCCGCAAAATGAAGTCGTGCAATAGAATGGCCTGGGAATGTTTGGGTGGTGGAATGCAGTGTTCGGTGACTGCAGGGAATCAAGCAGGGGGGTGGACAGGCCTTGGCTCTGGCCGCGTGACGTCAGTGCGGTGGCATGGCAGAAAGCTGAGGGCCCGTTTGGCCCTGACAGCTGCGTTTGCCCACAGTAATGCACCCTGCCGGCCGGGGCCAAGGCCTCTCTCCTGCTGTCAGCACACCGATCGGCTTTCATGGATCATCTCTTATCTGCCGAATCTGTCATTGCAGAGGAGGGCTCCTTTTGGGGGGCTTTAAACCGTGCTGCCATGGTTCACAGGCTCCAAGCCCCGCTCATGGATCCTTTGCTCTCCCTCGTTCTGTCTTGCTGTCTTTTCCAGTCCATGTCCTGCCCTTTCTCTTCCCCTATCACTCCATCTTGCTCTCAGATGCAAGCTCTCTCTCTCTGTCATTCCCATTTTTTTTTTTTTGTCTCTCTGACGTTTGTTTACGAGTGAAAGCTAACCTGAGAGGCAGGGTACTAGAGCTGGGGGATGGTGGACGGTCGCGCTGTGGCGCAGTAAGGAAAGGCCTTTTGGAAGGGAAGGGGCTTTTGTTTGTTTGGACAGACGCGCGGGCCCATCTCTGAACTTCTGTCAGTGATCAAAGGAGCCAATGATGTAGAACAGATTCATGGGCCATGTCTTATCAGCCCCTGCTCCGGCCCTAATCCATCATCACCGAGCCCCCGTCCATCTCATTCCGAGGATGGCTCCCTAAACAAGGTGAATTAATCACTGACACCCTCATCTTTGGCCAGGTGGCCTTAGACCGTCAGACGTCCATTCGGGCTGAAGGGGCTGAGTACCCAGCACCGACCCCTGAGCCCCCGGTGAGCTTCTAGCTGCAGGGCTCTTCTGAGAATCAAGTTGTTTAAAAGGAGAAGGGCCCTTTCAGCCTAGTTGTTCAATTGCAGGAGATTGCAAAGTCCTATGTTTGCATTTACAAATGTATGCATGTACAAATAGACACACATATGTTCCGCAGATTGCATGTGTCAAGTGCTGAGTGCACCTGGTGACCTTTCGGTGTTGATATCTTTCAGTGTGTATGTCCTCTTGCTGCGGTTACCTTCGTTCACCGGCGTCCCCCGTTATTGATTTCAAATGGAAAGTGAGTCATTGCGCTTGTAGAGGACGAAGGGGAAAACCGCTTAAGTGGTTCCTTTGTGTCAGCAGGTTAAGAAAAGCGTTTCACACGGGCTTTTACAGCTAGAGATAGTGCCTTGGTGCCTGGAAAGACTCAACTTAAAGCAAATGCCAAATGTGACACAAAAGGGTAATGGCTACACACAAAATGAGGTGTTTGTAGGGAAAGGCTTGTTTGTCACGCCGGGCTCGGCTCCCCTTCAAAAGTTTCAGAGGTGAAAAGGAGACTTTCCTGGTTAGTTCAATCACTTCAGTCACCAAGTACATTGAATTCACAGTGATTAGTATACTAAGGCATCTGATAATATTTAGCTACACTGGCTACACTGGAATTTCATTTTTATTTTTTATTACTTCCTATACATTTTAAGTGCATAACTTCAGGAATGGTCTCTTTTTAGACAGGCACGCAACATATTCTTTCATGTTCTTTGGAGGTTTGTTAGAACATAAGTTAGCAACAGTGACCTCAGTGAATTACCATTATGTTGCTGGCCATGCTAGGCTCCGAGGGGTGGGTATAGCAGTGTGGGAATGAGGTCAGGAGGTCAAGTGCCAAAGCATAGTGTCATGGTATACACAGACAAATGATGGAGCATGTGTGCTTGAAGAGGCCAGCAGATGCAGAGAAAAAAAAGAAAAAACGCCAGACAGAGACGCAGACAAAGACAAAGTCAAAGTCATTCCTAAGCTGGAATCCTAAACAAACAGATGTTGACGGGCAGACAAGTTCATCCCAAGGTGAGAATACATAAACACTTGAGGAAGCCATCTCTCAGACATTCAGGCAAGGCTGCGTAGTAATAGAATGGGAACACAAACACAATCAGCATCTATCCACCAACCCAATATGTGTCTCGCATTACCCCATGTATGTCCGTATAGTTGCACAACCTTGAAGTTGTCCTTGGCCTCTGAACTGTTATTAAGCCTATTTGTTAAAATGACACTGGCGGGCAGCATAAGCTCCGTCTCCATGTCCCACATAGTGTAGAAATCAGTTACCCCACAGAGGTGAGGGGACATCACTCTGACTGCAGTGACAGCTCTGCGTTCGCATATTCAGGACGGGCAGGGTCTCATTTCACAGGTGTATTAAAATACCCCGAACCCCCTTTTTCACAGGGAGCCTCGTCTCACACCGCGGTGGCCAGACGCCGCGTATTAAAATCGATGGGGAAAATATGTAGAACTATAGGCATGCATCAGAGGGCGGGTCAAGAACCTAATTTCACAGTGACACCGGGGGGGTAATTTGGCTGGAGAAATGTTTGTCAATTCACCGTTCACTTGAGCAGGCATGGTATTGTGAGCCCCCCCCCAATTTGAGTGTGAGGTGGCCAACCTGAACGCCTGTATTTATGGTGCACTTCTGTGAATACATTACGCCTGTCACAATGAAATAAGTGACATACTTACATGCTGCGAGGAGAAAGTCCAAAGGGGTGAGCACCGGGCGAGGGAGAGATAAGAGGAGAGGTAATTAGTACATTCATCTTTTTTATGATATCATTTTTCAGACATATATGATCACAATGTAAATTAGAAATAAGGAGGGACCTGCAGAAAATGGAATTCATTTGGAGCAGGTCAATCGCCCTACAATAGCGGTGCTGGGAGGCCAGGTGTAATTTACGGCGGCACTTGGCCCTCTCTCTCTCCTGCCATGCACCTGGCAGGGTCTGATACCCTGCCGCTCCCCACAGCTGCTAGGCCTCCTCTCCCACAGATAGCACTCTCATCTCCAAAGGAGACTCATTTACCGCACAGGAAAAGGAGTAAAGAAAAAAAAAAAAAGCCAGAGGAGACAAACCCGCTTTCCTTTTCCAGCACCGTATTTCTGCCTCTTTCTCTCTCTTGTGATTCGAGACTAAGCACTTACTGTAATGACATTCTATGGATTATTGATTTTTGATTTGGTTTTTCTGCTCAGCAGATGCCCCTCGTTTTAGCGGAGCCATTACCTCTGTAACGATTAGAAACAAAAAGTTAATTATGTAATTATAAAGCCAATAACAGCCTGCGCTGGTTTACCCTGCTTTAGTCGGTTTAAACATTATCTCTTGTGTGCACATCATAACAGGCGGAATGTGAGGAGAGGAGATTAACGCCTTGGAAAGCAGATGCGGAATTTAATTCTCCAGTCCATGGCTGCCTGGGAAACCATTAAGTAATCACAACATTCTCCCTCGATTAAATTCACGGCTGCCACTTTGCACACAAAGGGAAGGGGAAGAAGAGGTGCCTGCAAAGCTCTGCCATTTTTATTGACTGTAACGTCAGTCCCAGCCTGCAGGCACAGATGAATAAAACTGTTAAATGGGGACCCTCAATCTATCAGAAAATGAAAAGTTTGAGTGGGCCAAATAAAATCGGAGAAAAAATAAAAAAGGAGGGGTATGTTGCGATGTGTTAGGCCTGATAAAGCTCACTCAGAAAGGGTGGAATAAATGGGGGAGCAAAAAGATGCACTTGATATTTCCCCATTATTTTCAGTCATTTTACTCCACCGCAAATGGTTTTTGTCCCCAGCAGCTACAGATAAGGTTGACGAAGAGAGGAAGTGGCTGAATAGGACTTGGTTTAAATGGATTAAACACACATACAGAAGCACACCAACATGGGCCCACTCTGTGCTGGCATGCACACACACACACACATATATATATATATATATATATATATATATATATATATATATATATATATATATATATATATATATATATATATATATATATATATATATATATATATACACACATACCACTGATGCATTGACAACCTAGAATACGGTACAGTAAGTGTGACTAATAACTTAAGGATGGGTATGTAAGGAATTAATATGGCCTTGAAATGATATTTATTCAATGTTACGCAGTGAAGCTAGTTGATACAGCCCTCGAGGAATAGAGGTCAAAGGGGCGGTCTCCTTCTATAAACGAGCACTTAAGGGCAGAGAGAGGGTCCTGCTCTGATTAATTGGGTAAATTATTAGTTTGGTTAAGTCGTTTAGTAAGATGGGTGAAACGAGGGCCTATAACCTGAGGGCTCTGCAGGGAACTAGCTACAGATGAGGAGGAATACTGTGGCTAATGCAAGATAACAACATCAAAGTGGCTGTGCTTCCTGGAAAATGAGCAACAAACAAAAGCACTGCATCGACACATATACACACGCAAATGCTCTTTCGTACTATATGAGTTTAGGCACGTTGAGAATTGCAGTGCAGCAAATTGTCCGTGTTTTCAGGACTCATATTGACAAGCATTAATCCTACAAGGAAGTTGAGGTATGTGTTGATGAATGGGAAGCTTGTATGTTGAAGGGCAGTTCTTTATGTTGCATTTGGATAGGCTTTACTTCAAAGTGCCTGGCATCATCTATCATGCTCTCTCGGCTATCGGGTGGTAGGGGCCTCGGACTTAAGTCGGCAGTAGTGCAGATGCATCGGGTGTGAACACGGCACTGTTTTCTCATGGCTATATTTACTCATGCCCCTTTAAAAGTACCTCCTTCAATGTCTGAAAACCTCACTTCAGAATTCCAACACATAGGCTGTGTTTACAGGCTGGTGCATGCACGCATGCACAAACACACACACACACACACACCTGCATGCGCTAACACACATACTGAAACACACGTCTAGCTTCCTTTTCAGACCCATGCAGGGCCCAGTGTGAGTGCCAGCCTGTTGCTATGCTCCCCTCCACTCCTGTCCATCAGTTTCTTCCCAGGGGCCCCGCAGACATAACCCAGAGGCCTGGGGCCTGTACTTCCCCAGTCCCTCTTCACTCGGCACAAATGCCAGGATCAGGTTTGGGAGAGGCGGCAGTTTTTCGTTTACAGTGGACAGCTGTTACATTCCAGATAAGAGCTGAATTTAAGTGCGTACAAAAGCAGCAAGCATGGGCTTCCTCTTTGTCTGTCCTTGCCTATTGATGAGCCTCTCAATCAGGCCCAGATGGTTTGTTTCTACAAGCATCCGCACAATATCATAACAGCACTGGCAGAGAATAGCAGCAGCACTGTATCTGGTTCCTGTTTGCACCTGTTAAGCCTTTTCAAGGCTTCTGTGTTACACCCGACACTAAGTGGGTTGATGGATTTAAATACAGAGGTTAAAATCCAAGTACACTTGTAAGCAAAGTCTTTGATCTGAGACATACAATCGAGGACTTTTTTTACACTTTTTTTGTATGCTGGTTTGCAGCCAATTGCTCCATCCGAATTTGGGAAAAACCTCCACAAACAATACAAAGGTGCTCCATAGATTTACTTATAAAAAATGTAAAACATGAACTAACACTATTAACTTTGTTAAGTTGCAGGTATGAGGTCTTGTTGTATGATTGACAGACTTAATGTTGCTAACCTTACGCTGGTTCGACACAGCGCTCCACAAGCACGCTGGGAAGGTCCGTCCCACGGAGCTGCAGGACGCTCCACTCCAGCCAAAGAAGACATAACAAAGCAGGAGTGGTATCCTTGTCTCCATGTTTTCTGAACAAAAAAAAATCCTAAAATATCACAACGTACACGATATCTAGAGCCCCCAGTAGTGGTTCAGTTAATACAGAGAACGCCACACAAGACGACTTTAGAGTTTCAGCAGTTTTAACTAATTCATGTCAATTTATGTTGTTTCCCAGTAGTGGATGTGAAATATTTCTTTGTAGCATGTCGATTACACATTGAAAGTTGTCTTCACTAGCAGAGGAATTGTTACAGTGTCAGTTTTGATACGCCACTTCCTCTTGGTAACATTTAAACAAGGATATGTCAATATGCAGTGCTGAAAAATGCAGCGACGGAGGCAATTTTCACCAGTGTTAGTGTTTATTGTTAGCTTTATTGAGCTGCATAATGACCATAGCAGACATTCTCTAGCTTTCAGCACCCCCTAAAATTCCACCAGGACCCCTGTAGCTTGTTTGAAACATCCCCCACCCGACCCGCAACTCTGTAGCGTACCCCTGAAACACTCGGTCCCATCACTCTATGTCACAGAAATCACTCCAGCAAAAAAAGTTTCATGAACTAATTACATAATTAAGTGTGTACACATTTTTTAACAGACTTAAACAGAGTGGGAGTGAAGACTGGTGATTGATGATCTCCACAGCGGAGCACATGTGTGAACAAAACAGTTATGTACACGTAAAAAAACTCACTATTTTAGTGCTATAAACCTACATGAAAGATGCAGTTCTAAAGTTTACCATTCACCACGGCCACATGCACAGGCAATCACATTCCCGATGCATAATGCACACACACCAAGCATGTGACATCAAGAATTCACTTTCTCTAAAAAGCCCAATTCCTCTCAGAGTCCCTTTTGAACCAGGTCAAAGCCCCCACCCACAAGCCCCGGCAGAAAGGATGGGAAAACTAATGACTACAATAGAGTGTTTGCATTTTTCTTGGGCCCTGAAAAACACAAAGAACAAGGCCTGTGACAAGCTCCATTATTTGGTTGCTCTGCCAGTAAGGAGACAGCTCCTGCTGGAGAGATGAAAGTGGGGGGTGTGTGGGACAGAGAGGACAGGAGAATGGAGAGTACGTGGGTGTGGGTTGGGGGTGGGGGGGTGGGGTTTATGTGTGCGGGGTGTCAAGAGGGCCACGGAGATGGCAGGTGATGAGGATGGTCCCGCCCTCGCTGCCATAACCCATGTCGCGTGGAGCTACGGGCCCATCAGCACAAAGACAAATTATCGCAGGGGGAATTTCACGGACAGGAAGAATCTGTCACCTAGTGGAGCCCTCCCTCTTAGGGACTTCACACAGCCATTATGAGCTTCTTTAAGGACGGAAAACTCACTGAAGGGCCGGCGTCCAGCACCCCCAGCGCTGTGATGGATGGGGAGGAGGAGGTGTGGGTCAGGAGTTAGAGGGGAGTTGTTTTGCTTTTACTTTTTCATAACGTCTGAAGCACACTCTTATATAGTCCTTTCTGTATTTGTATATCTGTCAGTGCTATCATTTATTTCAGAATGTGCCTGAGCCATGGAGAAAATATGAACAACATAAATAAATGGCTGAAAATAAAAGTTTATGCTTCTTCAAGTCTGGCTCGACTGTCGCTGCTAAATTGAATTGTTTTTTTTACCTGTTATATTGTGTTAAGTATGGACCCTATATGTAGTTTAAAATAAAGATCAACACATACAATATAATATATATATATATAAATATACTATTTCGCTTTTTTTCAAGTTTAGTGGAATGACCTCCCAGTCCAGCCGTGAGCAGGAAGTCAGCCTTCTCCCTGCTTCTGCTGCTGGCTTACAGTTGGACTGTTCTCAGCAAGCACATGAAAAATCCTGCAATGCTAAATAAAACCACTCAATTGGGCTTTATGTGTACTTAGAGTTAGATTTAGAAATTAAGGCTTTGTGTTTCATTGGCAACTCCTTGTGAGCGTTGACAGTGTGTTGAATGTGCACTTCATGGATAAACTTAGCATTAAGCCTCTAGATACACAGGCAACAGTTGTTGGGAAATGCTTGCAAACACATGATGTCAGGCATTGTAAAGAAAGGCTGTTCCAACAGGAGGGCCGTCGGTGGTGATGAATGTTTTATTTATTTGAGATATTAAATTGCTTACTTTAGGTCTTGTACTTTCACCCCAATTGGAAATGTGAGAACAGAGACCTTTAAACTTCCACTCCTATATTCCACATATATATCATCACCTATGTCAGCTACACAGCTCCAAAGCTGGTCAAAGCTCCAAAGAAAACAAACATGAAAACCAAACATGTTCAAAGGACTTTTACCTGCATGAGTTTAAACAGAGGTCAAGCCGGAAAACTGTTTTAACCTTGTTGCATTTTCCGAGCCTTCTAAGAAATATAGAGTCTATATAGTCTTTATGTTCACACGTAATACAGTCATAAAATGTTGGCCCATGTTTTGCAGTATGGAGAAAAGAAACAAATAGACTGTCAATGGACGTCCCCCCCCCCCCTTGCCTATCTAACTATGTCTGTATCATTCATCGGACCACAACATGTGTAATCATGCTCAATATTTTACAACAAGTTGAATTACAACAACTTATTCTCATTCAGAGTGTATGCATGTATCCAAACATCTCACCCAATAATGGGAACAATGGGGCTTTAAGTTGTTCATGGAAAGAAGCCACGTCTATTGTGTTCCAAGATATCATTCCAATTCATGCATTATGACATCGCCTTTTAAATTTGTCTCGGCCAACACAAAAGGCCGGTGGCCCTTTAACAAATGTGAAGGGGATTATTCTATTCCTTCAACTTCGAACCCCACCGCCTTTCTCCTCTTTTTCACACAGGGGCATGAACTTGGATGGGTCCGTGCTTTCCCCCCTGCTGAACACCACATTTTAAACACACAGTCACAATTGGTTGGATTAACCCACTCCCTGCCCCCTCTGCGTGGAGCGATCTTATGGACTCGACAACCCCTACCATGCTAGTAACCAGCAAAGGTGCATGCTAACTGGATCATGTCCTGTGAGAAAAAAAAAAAGACAAGTGTCCCTAACTTTTCTCATGTCACTTTCTATCACAGCCCCCAGTATGGATGGGGATAGGCCTCACTTAAAAGAGACTCCTTTGAACTGGATTCATGGGCCATTTGCATAAGCAGATTTGGGTGAGGAGAATGGAGGAGTATTGCGGCCGGTCATTAATATGCCAGCTAATTCAGCACATTGTAAGCCCATTGATGCTTCACTAAAGGGCAGTTATCCCATTGCCATTGTTTAGGCCTGAATCAGTCTCAGCAAGTTGTTACAAATTACATTTAATTGATTTAAAATCTGCCATAAACTGCACAATGAGGGGATATATGGCATTGGTTGAGAACAGAGCATTGCATGAGATTCTTTTTTTTACCCCACTAACATTAATGCCTATATAACAAATGAACGGGCTCGCAAACAGCTGGCCGGAGATAAAAATCATTAGCAGATGATTTGTGAGTCATCCCGGCCTATTTTACAGCCTGACTAACACAAGCTCCGATATCAAACGTATTCGTAAAGCCATTTTGAACGCATTTGTAAAATGATGCCCATTGATCGAGTCTTTTGACTGCCTCGTCAGACTTTCAGCCAGGACACTTTCCAAAGATGACGCAGTGCAAGCGATGCAGCTGGACGGTCCGTGCCGTCGTGACTCAGCCGTGGTGGTGCACCGGTCTACGTTTTCACACTCACCACCAATTAGTGGCTGCAACAAAGCCTGACCAAAAATAAACATTGCAGTATTGCATACTTATTACTACAATAAGACGTAATCCCTGGGATATGCTGAACAATATTAGCTTTTCAATTACTCCTCAGAGCCATTGAGCGGCAGCCTATTGAAACAGAGAGCAACCCCCAAACACACACACAGATACACACATACACACACACACACACACACACACACACACACACGGCCCTCCACAGGCTACTCTAGCATAGTACTTGAGATGTGAGAGCCTTAAACATAGTACCCCTCATGCACAGCAGTGGCTCCTACTCCTCATCCTGTGATTCTTTCCTCCTTGTTTGTTTATCTCCATCACTGACTCACCTTCTCTGAACTGCACTGAAGGAAAAGGCTCCAGACATGTGTGTAGTGTGTAGCAGGGCGGGCAGAGGCAGCAAAAGACAATGTCTAATAATGTTTTGTAATAACCAAACAAATGGTGAGGCAATTATTCTTGGGATGCTCTTGATGAGAATACAAAGAAGATAAATGGGGACAGTGGCAATAAAAATGGCGGCATGGATGATGAAAGTGACCATGGCGGTGGTGGAAGAAGAGAAGGAAGTGGCGCTGCGTTTCTTCCTGAGATGTCCCACCTTTTGTGAGGCCCTGACCCGCTCTTCAGCGGTTGCCATTGTCAGTGGGCCCTTCGAGGGGTTTCCATGCTGTGGGGGCCTGTGTGTATTCTTCCCCCACCCTCTTCAATCTCCTGCAGCTGATAGGGCCACATCAAAGCTGAAGGAGCTGTGCTTTGTGGGGCCTTGGTCCCTTGACTCTCAACATGTGGTTTTGTGGCTCTGGACATCGGCACCTTTTAACCCATTCTGTCGAGATTAGGCATCGCCTTCAATTGGGCATTAGTGAAACTATAGTAACCAATAAGAAGCTTGTCGCTGAATGGAAACTATGTATCTTGTCACAGTGGAGCTGTCGGAACATCACGATCCCAGACAAGTTCCTCGGCAGGATTTTGGCTGCCTGGATGGGGGCCCCTTCTTTTCATGCTGACACCAAGTAAACTCCTTCCTCACAGAAACGCGCACACACAGACACACATTTTTGCAACCCAGGCACTGTAATGGTAATTTACATTCAACACAAAGAGAGGGGAAAACATTGTTTTCCACAGGGCACAAGCATTTAATTATCACAGTTTTTTTTTCATGTGTGAGTGAGACAGTGAGTGAGAAAATTGGACCAAAATGAAAAGCCAAAAACAGTTTAAGAAAGGGGAGGGAGAAAATTGCAGCACACGACGACTGAGGGTGTGGGGTGCGGAAGCCTGGGAAATAAACAGGAGCTAATGGAGTGGGTCTCTGCTGCAGTTTTGGCTGGTTCGGTGCCGGTCCCGGGGAGAGAGGAAGGACAGGCGCAGGGCCAGGCAATGTCGTTGGCCCCCAGCTTCATTAAGAGGTGCAAACACAGCTCCACAGTACTCAGGCCTAGGGCTCCATCCGTCAGATACTGGCCTTAGTCTGGGTTTAACATGAGCTAAGGACTCCAGACATCACACACTCGTTAAAGCCAGGCTCCTGGAGCAACTGTCACCGGCTAGCAGCTCTCTCCAGATTCCCGTCGAGGGGAATGTTCTCACAATGACAACAGCTTGGATTGGTAATGTTACTAGCGTCAAAAAAGAAGATATCACCGGACAAAGCCATTTTGCCATTTGCTGGCTTACCACTATCCCCGCTATCAGCTGGCCATATACGATAGCGATAAGAAGCGCCATCCTCCCAATTTTCAGAAAGCCCAAGCTACTCAAAGACAGCTCAATCTGTCAGTGTGCACATGATTTGAGGTGCAGTTGCATGCAAACTAGAAAGTGACTCTGCAAAGCCGTCCTAATGCCATCAAATATACACATCATAGCGTTGACACTTGGCTGGTGCTTTTTGTCTATCCGTTTTGTTATAAAGCCCCAGTTACAGTGTTCAATTGATGCTGCTCAGTCGACACAAGTCGGCACTGGCTTAGGCGGAGCAGGGAGAATCAGCATGAGGGTGGATTGATTTTTGGCTGGGTGTGGACAGTGAGCGCGGGACAGTGGGCCTCCAGACAGAAGCTTGGCTGGACCCTGTGAAGACTGGAGCCTTCTGTGAGGTTGCTTGCCCCACCACATGGAGTGCTCCAACAGTGACCCTGCGCAAACTGGCAACTGCCAACCGTCTGCTTCCGTCTGCTTGGCATATTTGGCCATTTAGTGGGCGCTTGTGAAGATCAAATGGGTTAAGATCGCCCCTCTTAGTGAGCGGGGAAAAAAGAACATCAAAAAGGTGTAAATTTCACTTCCCCACTTTTGATTAAGTCAAGCATGAAAAGAAATGTAATACTCTCAAGTGGCAAGGGTTTACACTATTGATGCTGTTACTTCTGCTTCAGGAGGCCCAATCAGCCGACAGGGAGCTGAGTAAACTCGCCCTGAGTTTTAGGGGAGGCCAGATGGAGGGCTTTTGCTGTGCCTGAAAAGACAGCTTAAGAGCTCGCCTCCTCAATCCCACTCAATACTGACTGTGTGAAATCCTGGCCCTGGCTAACCCCCCAACCCACCCGCCTTCTCCAAAGCTGGTGGCTACCACCATATGGGCTTGTTTAAAAACTCCCACAGGCTGGTACAAAGCACAACAACACAGTTTTCATATCAAGTGCTCTCTCAAAGAGGCCCCCCCTCCGACTCCTTCCCTTCCGATTCCAAAGGATGTCACGGGTTCTGCTCTGATTAATAGTTGGTGTTGGCCGTCTGTTTTGGCAGATCATTTTGTGCGCCGATGATTAATATGAACTTACTAGCTCAATCCAGATTTTACATGTTACAAAATGAACTGCTGATTTGCCGGATGTTTGCCTTTTCACCTTCAAAATAACTGCCAAATATTTGAGCGATATTAGTGGGGTGACCCTTGTTGCACCTCCTTGCTATGCTTTGTTACGACAGCCTCACACAAAGCAAAAGTGAAGTAGAGCAGTGCCCCTGGTAGTATGTGGTGGACAGCAGAATGGAGTGGCTTTTGTAAAGACTTAATAGAATCTTTAACCGTTCCAACAATCCACTCCCATGGAGTTGCATTAAGTAGATATTGTAAAGGGAAAATGACCTAAATAGCTCAACATCAACCTCATTAGGCATGCAGACAGGGCCTGGGCCATTTCATGGTGGAAGCTATTGTCAAGGCTCACCCCAGGTAAGCATTAAATTGCAAATGATACCCTGAAAGGCAGAGAGGAGAGGGCAGGCAGAGCGAGAGAGTGAATATAGCAAACACAGGAGAAAATGGTTCTCAGGACAACAGAGAATGAAAAGGCGGTTGGAGGAGCTGCTCTCACCGTAAAAAATCCAATACATCACAGCTTTGGGGGGGCAAATTCCACTCGTCTCCTAAGTGTGTTATTTGTAAGCAAGGCTGAGCAAAGGCCTGTGTAGAGGGACAGAGAAAAATAAGAGAGGGAGCAAGAGAGAAAACCTAATGACAGACTGATAGCAATTACTTGTGCCCGTCAACGGCTCGTCTCCCTCGCCGGCATTCCAGGGGAAAATTAGACGAGTGGGGAAAAACGAGGCAGAAAAAAAAAGGGGTTGAAAACATTTTCAGATTGAGTCTAAAAAAAGTAGTCTCTGTAGTCTCACCCCACTGTTAAAAACTTTCCAGCTATCTCCCAGCAAATCAATAGCCGCAGTCATCTGCGCCAAACAATCTTCACCTAATGACCCCTTGGATCAACATGTTAATAAAGGGGTCTCTGAAGAACAGTTTGCAGCTACAAAGTGCTCCTGTGAGTGACATTAAAAGATGCTCAGAAACGGGAGGTGTGCTCCCCGGAGGAGCTCCTCGCTGTCACCCTTCCTGGTGAGAAATTGTACCTTTGCATATTCCTTGTCAACGCCGGCATAAGTGAAAGGACCCCCGAGGACAGCTTTAGTCACTGCTTGCCTCGTGGAGTGGAGTAAATTAAAGCAGGGATTAGGGCAGGCAAAAATTGCGGATGACAAGCAAGGCGGTTGCAGCCACATCAAGTGCTCTTTAGGCCCATATGTCTTCATGATGCTCAGCACTAGGGACCACCAATGAGCCCGCTGCACAGCAGTTTAGCTTATTCACGCTGAAGCAGACCAACGCTCCTCCTCTCTCGCTCTGTCAACCCGCTCTTCCTCGTGTACATGCGCACATACAGTGTGCTGCCAGTACACAAAGGGCGGTTTCCGCGTTAGTTTAATGCAAAAATGCATCTGCCTCTGTAGCAACCAAGTGGCTGCTTTGACTGTTTTTCCTCCGTGAGACTTTTGCCCTCAGCTTTATAATCTCTTCATTTTCATGCTCTAGTCGTGTGAAATTGTATCCCTAAACAAACAATAAACCACAACAAATTTAACACATAAAGTTGTGAGGAAGCTCAGAGAATAGTTTGACACTAGTTAATCCTTATTCTCCATGGAGGAACAATCTCCAACCTTAATCTGCTTCCAGAAGCAGTGTGGAATCTAACTACCTTCGGGGCTGAAAAGAGGTGTGTGCCTGTGTGTGCTTTAGATGTAGAATTACCATGCAATTACAATATAATGACACACATTAATCGTTTGAGTTTATCCAGCACGACTGCGGGACCGCGTTGGATGCATTAATTAGGGGGCTCCTCATGTTGTGTCCTGGCGATTGTTAACATTTGAAGAGGGGCTCTCCAGCCACCACGCTGCCGCAGATAAATATCCTCTGGCTAGTAGACGAAAATATCAAAACAACTGCGACCGCGTATGAAACACAACGTGATGACACCACCCGGGTGGGATGCAATAGTGAGCATGCTGGGAAATCCAGAGGCATTCAAAATGTTTACGTGTGTCTGTGCAAGTGTATTTGAATTGTTTTTAATGTGTGCTGTGTGCACACACGTGTTTACCTATTCAGAAGACCAATCTGCACTATATTGTTAGTTTGTACAGTGAGCCCTGTAAGCCATCGGGTCTACAAGGTGAGTATATCTACCACACAGTAACGGTTATGTCATCATCAAAACTCAACTCACAAGACTCAATTTCCAATATTGATAAGCCATAATAGGTCTGAGAAAAAAATATATTGTATTGACTTATTTAGAATAATTATACATGTCCTTGTTTACATCTCCCCTTAATGATTTATATTGGATTATATTACCCTCTGTCTCATCTTGTATGCAGGCACAGTGTTCAGTCTGTGAGTGAGCTCAGTGGGAAGCAGCCAGTGGGTGATCTAATGAAAGTGACTCTGCTGCCCTACAGAGAGGTCAAGCTTTTACACCTGGCCATAACCACATGGTGCCACACTGCATGCATGGCCTTGGAAATGACTGTCAGATAAGGAACTGCATAATTTAAATGCAGGGACCACACTAGCAGCAAAGTAAGAGGAAGGTGACAACAGAGAATAATCGGGTTGTCTCATTATTTCTCATTTATCAATATTCAAGTCCCCACAGTCAAGATGCATTAAAAAGCTTTGCAAATAATTGCAAATAAAACGTTTATAATAATAAAAAAGTGTCTTAGAATAATAGAATATTTAGCTAAGAATATATATTTTTTCATTATCCTATGACAACCCTACATGTCAGACGTATTCCACATATTTTTCTGACTCCTCGCTAGATCATATGTGGCCAACTCTGTTCCTTTATAACAACTTTGAATGCCGGTTGCTCATAACATATTTGTGTATGTGTGTATTGCCACTATCACACCAGAGGATGGCAGAGTGGTTGATGGGACTTCATGGAGCTTGGCTCCTGATGGTGGCTGCTCTGGATGGGAGGGCTTCAACGATGAGCTGTTGGCCCCATTAGGTATTACAAAGCCTGCTTTTATCTCAATTCCACACCTCCCTTTAAATCATTCGACATTCTATGCATTGTGAGAAAGAATTGCAGAGGCAGATAAATCCGACTCTGAGTGGCATCTTGCATCACATTTCAAAGGTACCTCAAAACACACCCGGAGGATGTAAGTGACAGTTTTGACACTAATTCTGAACATCTAGTAAATATGAGTATATATTTCATCCGTTTTTTTCAGATGATCATATTGGACAACCATGCAGGAGAAATGGACAGGTATAACAACAATGGATATTTCTACTGAGGTAACATTGCTAAGGACAAATGAATCCTTTAAAATCACACAAAGAAAAGTTCACTGGCTACATAAAAACTTCCATAGGCTGCTAACTTGTGCTTCCAGTAGCATGCATCCGTCCATCTGGCTGCCTTGTCCAGAGAATAAGGTCTCTGGCCCCCACGAGCAGTCTGTGCAGCTATAGACTCCACGCATGGTCTGATCCTTTTGGCAGCCAACGATGCAGCACGCTAATGAAGAGGTAATGAGCCAGCAGATCCCCGCGATCTGCACGGGGGCCACAGTGCAAAAGTTTACGTTCCCAGGACATGGAGGGAGAGCATGCCGAACAAGCTGCAGGATGAAAGCTGGGCCTGAGTCGGCCGCATAGATCTACAGCCACAGAGGGGATTACAGACACCTACTTCCAGCTTATGCTGGAGTTTTTGAAGTTTGGGCATGGGAGGGGAGGGATCCCTTTGGCAGAGTCCTGTTTGATTCTGGTGGGAGTCCGTCTCTAATCCCCCTTTCCAGTTCTCACCTTCTGCCTGATCCACTGCAGCCTCTCATCCCCGTGGTCCAGGATCATTATCCACCTTGGCCAAGGGGGCTCCCCCTCATTAATTTCCCTAAGCAGATTACAGAGTGTGCGTTTGTTGTTGTTGTTTGAGCCATCTGATTTGCTTAAGCCCTTTGTTTTTTCATCTGGTTTACACTTTAATGCCCCCCGAATGAGTTTCAATGACGGGGGTGGATCAACCTGACCCACTGGCAATGCAGTGGAGAACTTAAGAGAAGCGAGGCTAGCCCCAGGGCGGGGATGAAGGGAGGAGCATATATCACTTCTCTCCACTGCAGATTTAGATGTTCAGAAGAAGGAGACAAGCGATGATTTAACCTCAACTCATCGCCTCGGAGTGGAGCTCAAGACTGAATGAGAGACTGGATCACCGGCTGCATTCAGTAGACCAATAAAGCCCGCAGGCCCACTGTTAGCTTCTTTGGAGTACAAATGTTGTTGGGCCTAACCGGACCTAGCTGTTCCCCCCACGGCCAAATGCTGCCATGAAAAATGGGCCCTCGGAGCGATGTGGTCAGTTGGCAGGCCATGCAAGCTCCTCTGTGAATGTGGGGCTGTTCGTACAATCCAAAGCTGGAGGGGAATTAGTTTGCACTGACCGCTTGGTCGCTCCGGTCGCTCCATCTTCTCCGTGTGACATCTCATTAGTAAGATGAACGCAGCCTGACCTGGGTCCAACAGCACTTGGCAGTCCAGTATGCTCTCCCGTGTGACACACCTCTCACACATCATTATCAGCTATTAGGCACAGAGAGCTGAACATTACATAATTAATCGAGTTTTTCATAAGCAAAGGTGGAGGGGGTGCGTTCAATGGCATGCAACTGACTAGCTCCACCAGAATGGGAAATTTCTTGTTTTAGTGTTGCAGACACAAACCAGGTAATTTTTTGAAAACAAATTATATAACTCTCAGAGACGTATTTATGGACATCTTTTATTTGAGCAAACAAAAATTGTGTCCCAAACCACAGTTCACGGCTTCAAGGAGAGCATCAAGCTAGCAAGGGTAAAAAAGGACAAGGTAAACGAGAAATAGCAATCTTCCGTGAATCAAACATCTTCCTGCCCTCCTCCCCCAATCCGCCCAGAATCTACCGGTTCCTATCTGCAGCAAACAATCCCATACAATTAATCTGATCCAATGTAAGTGATTGATAAGAGGCAGAGGGGCTGGCACCAACCTTCCTGGGTTGCATTTGTCTCGCAGCACAGACGGACAGTGCAGATGTCATCGGGTCCATCAGCGGGCCAGACTTTATCAGGCCCTGGGATCAGAGCACAGTCCTTTTTGGAGTATGGCCAGCATGACCCAGACAGGGAGAGCAGTGAAAAGGCAGCGCTAATGGGACACTCTTGTACACCTCATCTCCATCTAGATCTAACAGGCCGGGCCCGTGCACTTTTTAAGGTCACCACTGACGCTACATTTGTCCTCCTGTCAAAAGATTGTCCTTTGAGCACAATGGGTACCCAGCAAATGTGCTTGTTACACAGGAGGATGAGGACATTTGTTTTTGTTTCACCAATAATCTTTTCCAAACTTCTTTTTTTCATTAGCTGCAAAATGACACAGAGATCCAGACAATGCGTCTGACCAAAGGTCCTGAGTGAGAAAGATGAAAGACGGCGGTGGAATAAACACAGACTTGTTTAACCTACAATGATGTCCACAGTTCAGAGCTGATCTGCTCCTGGAAAATGTTGTGGCCTGTGTTCTTCTGAACCTACAATCACAGAATGGCTGTCTGTGTATATCTTTTCTTTGCAGGGTCAAAGTGGCTCTATAAACCATACAAAAGCTTTTCTGTAAACGGCGACAGAACCTAGGTATTTTGTCTTGGTTTAGACTAGGATACAAAAGACACAACAGCATGGGAATAAACTGTTATTCATGCACGCACGCACAAGCAAGTATTTGTATAGGCTTCCACTTGGCATAATTAACCGTCTGCAGCTGACTATGCACTGACCACATCCTGAATTTATACCGTGCCGCATGAGTGTTGTACATTGTTGTTCTCCACCTAGCTAGTAGACAAAACATTTGTTTTTCTTTGTTATACCTAGGAGCGGTTTGTGACGCATTTTCAACAATCTCTTTCTTGACATTTTCCTTTGTATTGCATATTGAATTATTCTATCCAAATATATTTCTTAAACATGTATTTTATTTAAAGTATGTAATTGGAGGACACTGATTATAGCACATATGAATATTATTGAATATATTACTGAGTGAAATTACAATTTATTACAATTATACCCGCAACGTGCTCTAATGCTGAAAAACCATGCTTGTACTGAATAATAATACAATTATCCTTTAAATAATGTACTAGATACAAAAAGTCATGGTTGATTTCATAATAAGCCGTCAGAACTCATTTTTCAAGGCAATAAATAAAAGTTTTGCTCATGGTTGCTCAAAAAAATCCCCTTTTTCCCATCGCAGTTTTGTTTGTCTAGATGAGCCGATTTTTTGTTGGACCAACAATGCCGTTGCTATTTTGGTTTTTGTTTCAAGAACATTTCATTCTGTCTAAACAGAATGTGTCACGAGCTAAGTTAAATCATTTGAGGGTTATGATTTGTGGCAAGCTAAATAGAGAACTTGGACCGACTATTGTCAACCAGTAAATAAACTGAATTTAAAAAATAATGACAAAAAATAATAAGAAAAAGATATTTAAAATCACATTTCTTTTCACGAAGCGTTCAGATATCATGAGTATTTTCAATTTAACTTAACTTTTTACATTTTACAAATTGGTCAAATAAAACAAACTGGTGATCTTACAGTTGCCTAGATGAACGGCCCGCTGTGAGCATTTACTGCCCATGACATGCAGGAGATTACCAACTTAAATGTTTGGGGTTGGCTATAACTTCCTTTAAATTTAAATTCCCCTGAATTTTCATTTCTCTCTTTCTCGCTTTAAATGACAGGGTCGTGTATGTACTTCTTCATCTCTTGTAGTTCCCCCTGCTACATGCGGGCCCTGTGGGGGTTCCTGTGGGATGTGGGCAATGAGTTCTGCACGGTCCAGGGCCAAGCCGTCAAAAATCCTCTTCCAATGCTTGGAAGAAGAGAAACCGAGGGGAGGCGGATATCAGGCGGGAGGCTGAGGCCCACAACCACACTTGGGGATCAGTGGCAGAAGGAAGCTGTATGCAGTGGCGTGGACTCCCTTACGGCCACACCCCACTGGCCCCCGCAAATTCGGTAAACTTCATGGAAATTTAATAAGTGCCGCTGCTTTGTGTTCACCCGCGGAGCCCTGGCCCGGTGCTAGGAGGCACATGTGTGATGGTTTACCCGCGGACACTTGCTGGCCTGTTTTCCGAGGCAGACAGAGGAAAGTCCCTCTTAGTGCTGCGGCTCTCTGAGCCAGAGAGGGAACTGTGACCCAAGGGGCCGTGCTGCTTCAGCCAATATAGACTCTGTACGTCCTGAGGGGGAATAATATGTGGGGCTGGCCCAGGCCTGTTTCATTACCCGCCCTTCTCTCCCTCTCTCTTTCTCTTTCCCTCCCTTCAAAGGCCTTGCTCAGCTGCTCCTGCCAGGCTACAGAGATCTTTGAGTTAAAAGGACAGCGATTCCCATTTGAAATCGCTGCCTTTGCTCCCTCGTCTCTCTTTTTTCAGAGGCTGGCTTCCAATAGCTGCACCACACTGAGCAGTCCCCTGCCACGGGAACTAAATAGGCCCCCTAATGGCACTTCATAAAGCTGAGGAGTATCCTCCGGGCAAGGAACTGTAAATTAAAGACATAAATGTTGCCTTCATGGAAAGCCCAAAGAGTGAACCTTCCACTAAGATGACAGAAACGGCTTAGCAGTCCAGACTAAATGATCCTTTAACCAGGAATAATTTATTGCATGTCTTTTGGTGAGGAATAAATGGATCTTCTGACGTTTCAAATAGAGAGCATGTTGCCCTGTGCTTTTTGTGTATATCTGCCACTGTGGTTCCATCAACAAGTGCAACCCAGTAGAATGGTATTAGCTAAAGCATAGAGTGACTATGGATAAAACATGTGTTGCTTTGTTGCCTTGAACTAACAATGCCAGGAATTAGACTAACAAAATTAAGATTTCAATCATGGAAAGTAAATTTAACTCCAGGTGGTAACAACCAGGTGATGTGTTGTGGATCCTGTATGCGAGCCGGTAGACATTGTTATTTCATTTCTGGATATCATCACTCAGCCCCGTCCATCACTGCCACATAAAGACTCATATAGTTCAGCTGCTTCCCAGACGGTTTACCTTGTCAACATTCATTTTCTAAACAGAAGGATCCCAAAAGATCGTCAGATAAAGAAGAGAAGAAAAAGACAACATGAAAGATGACTTTTCAATGCTTAAAAGATGTTATTTGACTGTTTATTTAGTCCCTCTCCCTTGCCGGTTGACACACAACAATGAATAAGTGCGGGTGCCTATCGCAAGGAGATGACTTGAGATGAAGATGGGTGAAGGAGCACTCTGACAGACGATAGCTTTCCTTCAATCTGTATGTCTGTCCTTGTTCTGTCTACTCAAACACGTCTCTCCCCCTCTTCTGCCGTTCCTTGTTGCCTGTGATGATGCGACCAGGTTGCTAAGCAGATATATTCACCCATCGTTTACGCACGAGGTTGCTTATAACAGAACAACTCCTCAACTCATTTTTCACATCATTGTTTCCAGCGGTTTAGCGAGTCACCGGGGTCTTGGCGTTGTGGGCGTTGTGGACGTTGTAACGGCGGGGGTGAGATAGGAGGGCAAACGGGCGCAAAGTGGAAGGATGCTCGGCTCCTCCGAGGGGATGTTTGGCTTTGTAATTTCACCCTTGAAATTCGTGATTACAAACGGGACAACTTTTTTAATTTTCTCTTTTGTCTGGATTCAGCTGGCTGACAGTCTGCCCCGGCAGCCAGGCCTTTTAATCAATCACCTAGATAATCAAATGTCACTGGCTATCTGCTCCATGTAATTACTTTCGCAATTAAAAATCAATCTCCAGTCACCCCGTCTAATTAGAGGGATGGGCAGATCTTCATCTAGATTGATTTTATAATACATATTGACTTCAAATGCCATAACATTGCCATATTCCCTCATTTTCATGCTGTGGAGCATCAAAACAAAATGCTTGGGATTATGGGGTGGTGCAATGAGGGGTTGTTCTGATGCTGCACACCATGAAAAGGTCCCCAGTCCAGGAAAGGTTCACCTTGCTATCTTGTCTCAAATGACAACACTCATCCTCTCTGCTCTCATTGGAAGAGGGAGGAGGGAGGAGGGACAAAGTGATGTCCAATAGTCTACATGACAAGCTCCTGCCAATGAAAAAACTTCTGGAGCATAATAAAACCTGTGCTGTAGGATAGAAATAGACTTTGTTCCATAATAGTAATCAATTCCCTCTTCATTATAATAACAATGTATGGTAACATAGGAGAACATTCGCTTCGAATACAATATTGGCATCTTAACACGTGTTATTTTATCTGCCGTAGCTCCAGTGGTGTCTCCTGAGGTGCCTTCCCATGTCCTCTCTTCGTAACATACACCATGACATCCAGAAGACATGAAAAAAATAAAACCACACCAGAGATGGCTTTTTCAAGACTCTCTTGGTGCTTTTAGCAGATTTCTTTCCCAGGGAAACAGACAGACGTGTCCATCTGGAAAACATCATAATGGCCTGCGTGGCCACCGTTGGGGACAGTGTGTGACAGGCGTGTGCGCACGGTGCCCTACCGCGTGTCTCTCTGTCTCTCATCTCCAACACGTCGCCGTTGGGAGACTTGCACTGACAGGTCCAATAATGGAGCTTTCCAATGTAGGCTTATTTAGACACACACACACACACACACACCAAAGAATGCATGTGCACACACATAAAGCGTATGCATAAACATACACAAAGAAACACATGCACAGACACACACGAACAGGCAGAGCCTCAGGGAAAGTGCCACTCATACGCACACGCCACAGTGGAGCCTACAGGGAGACATGAAGCTCAAGGACCAGCTGTGTGCACAACCTTGAGAACCCCAGAATGCAAATAACAGAGGAAAAGGCTGCCCCGGGCTTGAAAAATAAATATGTACACAACTAAGTGTTTAACTACTGTATATTGAGGTCTCTTTTGGTTGATTGAAGCCACCCTCATGCTCATGTGTGATCGTGTTATTTTAGATGGCCTCTCCTACAAGATGTCCATCAGTGATTAATTCTGTCCATCAGGCGGAGGAGCGTCCTTCTTCCCCCTAGGCTAATGATAATAGAGCGCTCTGGAGTCTGTAGTTTCTATCCTATCAGGTGCTGTGATTAAAGGGGAGATCAAACTCCCCCAAAGCCCTTGAGGGAGGGAGTGAAGGAGTGATGGACGCATGGAAAGAGAGATTGAAGAGCAGGAGAGGTTATTTAACCCAACACCACAAAACAGACTTGGCAGCACTCTACCCCCTTCTATTACACAGTAAAGAGTAAACTAAGGGCATGTATCTTGCAGGGCCTCATGCGGCGCAGAGGGGGGGTGTGATTGGCCCGCGTTAACCCAGTGCAGCCCGGGCCTTTTCCCAGTGAGACCGGTAATAAGGGCAGCACTTATCATGTGTTGCCTCCAGCCACCGCCACCACCTCTACAGCAGCAGGCAGGGCGAAGGAGGGGAGAGAAAGGCCTACCACAGTGGAGAAGTAATTAATCACCATGGAGTGGGAGCTGTCAAATCCCCAGGTCTTTTGAACTGATAATGCTGCCCACCACAATTTAGCCTGATGGAGATGAGATTTTCTTTTCACCTCTGGCGAGAAAGAGACAAATAAAGTGTGGGGGGGGGGGAGAAAAGGGGGAAAGGAGGTGAAGCAGGAAATATATTTTTGAACAACAGCTGCCAGTGGTGTACTTAATGATTGCCTCGCTCCTCTTAAACCACGATGTCCTTATCAAGTCTAAGTGTCCCGATCAATGCGATTCCTCTGCGGCGTTGCTGAAATAGCTCAGACGTCAAGTCTCTCCCGGCACCCCCTTCCCTCTCTCTCTGTTACAGCACCATCTGTTCCTATTGCCTGATCACTGAGTGCCTCTGCCAGTCAGACATAAGAACAAGTCAACATTTGCCCCGATACAAAAGTTATGCTTATTGCTATCGACCTTGATGTTAGTGCACCAGGACTGATTTGCCCGTTTACTGCTGCATTTACCAGCAAGGGATGTCAATAAAAACTATCACATTGCATTCTTTAGATGAATAAACTCCAAAGAGTATTAAATTATCGATCTTATTTGGTATGGTTTCTGGTGGAAAGACAGGAAACAAATATCAATAGAGGTGAGAATCATGAAAACAACAATATAATATATAAAGATATAATAATGTTGTGACTATTTACAATTGCTAAAAAGACTGTAATAAATGCCTGTGAATGTGACAGCATACAAATGGCATTGGACTTTTTGTTTAAGTCTAAATATGGAGTTTCACCAACAGAATGTCACGGCGTTTGATGTGCATCTCGTGTTTGTTTGGACTTTAACGCGGCTATTCCCATGGTCAAAGTGCTCTCTCCGTGCCAGAGTTCATGACCTCTGACGGCGCGCTCCGCGACACTGGGCAGAGGCGCTAAGCATCGGCTTTAGTAAAGGGATAGCGGGACTAGATCTGCCTCGTAGGCCAGACTGTGGAATGTTTTCTTACACTCTTTTAAAAGCACATTTCCAAGCGGGTTTATTAGCGGATTGGGTGTCAGGAACAAATAAGCACGACGGCTTTCTAGAATACACACTTGATAAGAAAGTGAGGCGGCCACAAATAGGGGAAGGAGCTGCCAACTAGCGAAGGGAAAGATGAAAGAGGGACAGCTGCCCTGGACGGGTCTGGGTCCTTATCGGGCCGGCTGGGTCTTGTGTCAGACTTGAACTATTATAAGTGGGCTGTGCGTTGCTGAAAGTTCAAAGTCCTTTTCCTCCCTCTATCCTCCTTCTTCTTTTTCCCCTCTCACCTTTAAGTAAAATAAGAGCAATATTTTCCTTTCCTATTCAACCTCTCGTGTCGGATACAGTTTACTATCCCCTGGATTGTTTTCATATAGATGAGCGAGATTTTGCAAATGAGATCCAGGGGTTCTCCATCATGTGTACTTGAGTCGGTAACGCGGATATCTCTTGACTGCTGAACTAAAACAAGCACTCATAGTTTCACGTACACTTTAGTAAATTATTACGCAGGAATTCAGATGATTTTCTTTTTAATATTTTTCAATTTCGAATTATTTTTTTAAATAGGAAAATATGGTCTTCTCTACCTCTGCAGCAAAGTTAGCATGTCAGCACGATGGCCTTATTGACATTGAAGGTATTTTTACCTTTTTGTCCTGACTTCACACTCTTTGGAAGAAGAACACTTGGCAATGGAGAACAGGTTTCCTTTTTATTGCTGTGACATATAGTCAATACTCAATATAGTTCTTGACACCCTGAGGCACAGTAGCAGTCACTTGTGTATAAAGTGTGTAAGCGAGTTATTTTGACCCCCTACTGTAATCATGACCTTTCCAATAACACGACTCCCCCACTGAGTCTCATTCCCCAAAGGCTCTTCCAACTAAGGGCTAAACTGCATTACCCCCAGCCAGCATTCACAGCTCAGCAGCTTCTAAACAAGCTACTGTTGACACACTCTAAAGCACACGTGCACGCGAGTATGGGTGCGATCGGCAAGGACAATAAATACCTGAACAGAACACACACACACACACACACACACACACACACACACAGATGTGAATGTAAGAACTAACAGACAAGGAAACCAGACATTGACATAGACATTGACACTCTCACACACATAGGTGCGTGTATATGAACAAGTCTTGCATATTTAGCTGAAGGGAGCCTAACGTGTAACCAGCGATATGATGCGTAAATGAAAGCGAAAATGATATGGCATGCATTTCATTCTTTTGTAAGATTGCGTCCCCAGGTCATTGACTAAATAATTAGGCGATTGAAGTGACAGATTAAAGGCAGATTGGAAGTGACTGTGAAAGCAGGATAATGTTTCTCTAATCAGCTCGGTCGGAGAAATGCAGATTGTGAAATTTTCCAGCTACTTCCTTAGAAAAATGCATTTCACTTCTGATTAGGGATGATTAGTGTGTTGGTTGAGGAGTAGGGGGGGGGGGGGGGGGGGGGGGGTCAGGTCCTCATGCTCCTGGGTTCCTGAGGCCACGGAGAGAGGGAGAGAGACACAGAGAGAGAGAGAGATGAAGGGAGCGGGGTTGGGGGCCATAGGTGGTGTGCCAGCATTCATAAGCAAAGGAGCAAAGCCTCAGAGAATGACTGGAAATGACTGGCTGGAAATAGTTAGTGAAATAGGACCAATACAATGATGTACTCCCGACTCCAAGAGGATGATTTTCGAGTAGATAAGCTTTTGAAAGTAGAGAAGATCACGTAAGAGGAAGGACGGGATTGCTCCGAGTCCTGTTCCATAATGCAGGAAATGTCCGGGAGGGATCTGCTTATCACAACCTTTCAACCCGTGCATCATTTATTTAGCCGGCCCTGACAAATACGCCAGATTTACAATGTCTGCAAAGTCACCAAGTAAACTCTCACCCCCCTGTAATACCAAGGTAATAGTTTGTAAGCAGCAGCATTAACAAAAGGTTAAATGTGGAACAGATGTTAAGTATAAAACACAACATGATCAAAGCTAAAGCACTCAAGACAGATGCGCCAGCAAATGATGATGAATGACTCTCTTTAGAATTGTAAGCTGCACACAAATGTAGCGGATAGCAAAGGTTGAACTGTGTGTGTGTGTGTGTGTGTGTGTGTGTGTGTGTGTGTGTGTGTGGGTGTGTGTGGGTGTGAGAGAGAGAGAGAGACAGAGAAGATCGGACACCAGGGAACGAAAACCAGTGTCCACATTCATTGGAGTGATACTCTACAGGAGGCCTGCGCGATTAAGTTCCTACCGCAGGAATCACAGTTCGGACAATGCGTAATTGATTTCCCTAAAGGCTCAGGGAGGATTCTCAGTGATGCCTGGGACAGCCCGGCCTGTGAAAGTTAGCTTTTCTCCCAGGCTTGCGGTCACAACTGCATGACATCATCACCTAGAACACATTTTTACTTTTATCTCTGAAAGATATATTATCCATGTGCTGGTCTGTGCTACTAGAGATCAAAGGCAGCACTCTGTTCAGGCACCATATTAAAGTGAAACATGATTTTGCTACAGAAAAATAATCTGTTTATTTCAAGATAGATTATGTTACATACCTGGCTTGCACAGGCATACACAATTCAACTTGACTCGGGTGCTTTTTCAACAACCACAACTATTGTCATCCGTTCCAGGTGTAGGTAACAACTAAACCAATTATTTTTCCTATGCAATATACTAATATGCAATAACACTGTTCAGCATGTTCTTCAATTATAACCCTGCACAAATATACAGAAAATGAATTTGTCCAAGTACAGGGCCAATGTGCACATTAGAAGACACGTGGACACACATAGTGTACCTCTGTCAACACACACGGCTCACACAAATGCAGACACTCACGTCGTCTTCGCTCTCTGTCCAGGATGATCAGCGGCTGGTGTAAAGCGTCACGCTCAGAGGCAAACCAGACAGAGGGACACATGTTTGTGCACTCCCAAATGAAGTGTGACCGTGGTGCACCTCGGAGGAAGGGGCTGGGCCGGGGGCTCTTATGGGGCCTGACAGCAGGGGGGGGGGCGCTGTGATAATTTGATGTGAACTGGCTTGATAAATCACTGTGTTGTTACCTTGGCTTTAGTATCTGTTTATGTCTCTACAAATTGAAACCCCACTGGCACGGGGGTTGAGGTAGAGCCACACTCGGGCTCCAGCAATTAGTTCAAGGTGGGGAGAGTTTAGACGGGTGGCCCCCATTGGCCATCTCCCTCTTGCTGTTTTGTCTCTCCCTGCTGAGGGAGAAAGCCATGGACATGTGTAAGCAATAAAGCAAAAGGTCTGCCTTCCACCACAGCCTGAGTGAAAGGAATGCAGAACCAAACTATAAAATAATAATGGGCACCAGGGCAGGGGAGAGGCAAGGGAGGGCAGAGGGTTATGCACAGGGGGGTATCAGAGACACACATCCACGAGGGAGGTGGTGGCGATTTTTGGACTTTAGGGAGGGGAGGGGGTTGTTTAGGTGGGGAGGGATCCTGAAGCAGAGCCCTCATCTGACCCCTGGATGTGCTGTTAAAGGCAGAGCGTAGCGAGCAGCTCAGGCTGGCACCACATCAAAAGGGCTGACAGATGAAGGGCAAAGGTCACTTTGACCTGGGCGCTAAGTTGCTTCTAAGCCTCTTAAAGCCAGAGGAGAGGTGCAGTAACAGGGAGAGAGAGGCAATGGGAGGGGGAGAGACTGAGAAGGAAGGAAGGGAGTTATTGAGACTAAGCGCAAGGAATATCATTCATAACTCCCTTCTCCTCTGTGCTAATCAAAGGAATGATAAAAAAGCCAGTCATGTAGACAGTAAATACAGATTCACAGAAGTCAGGCGAGATAACATTAAGTACCTTGTGCGAGATTGTCGCACCAGGGCTATATTTCATCTAAAGCTAATAAACCAACATCCCCGAAGCCTGTTTAAAGCAGGTTTTCATAATCACCGAAAATAAACTACAATCAGGACAATGAGACAGACAGATGGAGTCCTGCGGCATTTATCTGCTTTAAACATTTTTCCCTTAGAAGCCACCAACTTATCAGGAGCTTGTCAACACAGTGACACCATTCTTTCAAATGAAATGCTAATGCACTGATCTGAGCATGCAGCGCCAGTATCTGTTCATGAAATCTGAGGGTTGATCAAAAGGTTCAGGACATCCAGTTCAGTGTATACCTCGGCAAATAAGTGGAAATCATCACAAGTACTCACATAACAAGGATGCAAACACAGTTATGCTGCTTGCAACCAGAGGAGCTATGACAAAGCAAAGCAAATAACACCACGAGAGGGGGGGGGGGGGGGGGGGGGGCTGACAAGATTGAATGGGAGATGAAAAAGCGGGAGAAAAAAAACAACAAGGGACAAAGTAAAACTTTGAAAAAAATAAACCTCCTAAAGGGAAGTGGACATATTCCACAATGCAACAGGACAGGAAATACCTACTGTGAGGGTAGCGCTCCCCTCTGGACCCCATTAAGGGAATTCATGAAATTAATAGTGACATCATGTTGCTTGGTCAACAAACACAGGTTGATTGATGAAGACAAACAGTCAGGGTGATGGCCAGTTGTTGGCTTTCCCTGAGAGAAGGCTTTTCCAGCCAGCCTCTACTTCCAGCTTGTGAAAGGGATACGGGCTGTCCAGCCTTGTTCCAATGCTTCAACTGTCACTTAACTTAATTCAATTCATCAATTGTGTGGTGCAAGTTATTCCAGGTGTAATGTTGGCATCCTGACGGCGTATAAATAGCACATATGGACGTGTTGCATTTCAATGTTTTCTGTTTTTTTCGGGACAGTGTGGAAGGAAGTATAACAAAACATGTATGTATCATATATACATGTCCATATAATATAATAACTGCTGGAAACAAATAATGCATCAAGCGCCTTCGTCCATCATCACAGTCATGTGCTTCACTTTTACATGGGTGATCATGATGCGTTCTTAAGTTCGATGGATGTTTTGATACCTCAAAAATGTTCTGTATCTGTCTCCTCCAATTTTGCTTGAAATAACTCCAGAGGGAGATTCATTCAGAAGGCCTTGTGACAAGAAGCCGGAACCACCCCAACTACCTCCTTGCGCTCACCCTGTCCATTAGGGTGAATCCAGACAAGCCACACAGGAAGTTCATTTTCCTGTCATTACCCGGGGCTTATGACCATGGGTGAGAGTTGGACTCATAAATTAAACATCTGCGTTTATGTGAACACCGCACCAATCTGCCTCTTTCAAGCTTCTTTAACTACCTCTGTGACCTCTGCCAGAGAGTTAGACAAGGCTTCCACCTAATCCCCTCCCACACCCACTTTTGAGGCTGTTTCTGTCAGATTCAGGAGTTTTTCAAATAGTTATTTTTAACTGACGGCGGTCGTCAGTTAAAAGTAATCTGATGGTTTTCCATTGGCTCTTTGAGCTGAACCAAAAGTCCTGGTTCAGGCCGAAGTTTAATCAACTAATGCCACAACGTTATACCATAGCTTGCACAAGTTCTGTTGAAGTAGTTAATTTTTACTACATTTTTCTCTTGTTGCACATTTCCCTCGCCACATTCTTAATAAAAGCCACATTTTGGCTATTGCATTTCAACACACTTTGGAAACCTTTAGCTCAAGGTGCTGTTTTGATGACGTTTCAGTGATATACAACTGTTTCCATTCAATTCAGATACTATGCAGCTGTTGAAAGAGCTTAACATTGATTTAGTAAATGTCTCTGCATTCCTTCTAGTGTTTGGAGCATCAAAGATACGCAGATAGATATCAAAGCATCCTCCTGGATTGCCTGTCCTTGGCAGCTAGACTGCATTTACATCGCCATCATGAAGCTACCATGTATACATTACAATTCAAACCCTTTACTAAGGAAACAACAACCTCTGACATTCAAGGTTTCATTCCTAACGTGTAGTGTAATGTTTACTGTTTTGCACAGCAGTATACGGCTTGAAGAAGCACACATATTTATATAAATGGAAGATCTAAAAATGGTTGACATGTTGCAGGTGATTTGAGAAAAAAGTGAATTTATGGCAATTAAGTTCAGAGGCCACTGTCAATTAAGGATGACTGAGTGTTAACTTACTAATTGTTGGCGATCAGAAGTTTGACAACAATGACCGAGTGAGGAAATAGGACGGCTGACCTTGCACTTTACTAGATGATTTGGAAATTGGGGCCACCAGTGTTTGCACATGGTAAACTGTGCCACCATCTGCTTTGAGACCTGAGACCAGCTCAAACCACAGGACAGTGGTTGAAACACTCAACTCAAGATGGCAGCCAATCTGCAAATACAAGCCACAAAGCTACTCTGCATCTTAAAGACGTAGGACTGAATTATGGAACCGCTTCAGGTGACATAAACATTGAGCCATTTGGGGCATCGCAGTGAAGCTCCGCCAAGCAGGAAAAGTGTCCTTATGGTCATTATACTAAGACCACGTTGCATTTTCCAAAGAAAAACGAATAAAGCAGCTAACGGAAAGTTATTACCAATATTTGATGGTAAAGTAGCAAACTGCTCTATTTATGTTCTTGTCCACATGCTGGTATGGAGGAGATCACTCGGCCGCTCCCACAGGTATAAGATGTTCTCAGTTGTAGTTTCATGGACAAATAACAAAGACCCAACATCAGATAAAGGCATTTGGCTCTTCGGAACAGAGTGGGAAGCCCAGTGCAGCGAGAGAGCCTGTCCTTCACTAGCGGAACCATTCTCCACACTTGGCACCGACATAAAAGCCGCTCCTACTCCACTGAAGTACTCAAACATACATAGACACAAAGAGATGGATGCACACACGCGTACATGCATGCCCGCACACACATCCCCCGCCATCACATACACAATGCAGGAAGCATGCCTGTCACGGACACGCAAGGAAGGGAGGCAGCAAAAACAACTCTCTGTCGACAGGAATAAGAAAAACAAGAGTTGAAAGAAGGTCTGCATGAAGAGAGAGTGCGAGACAAAGGCTCTCGCTCCGTCAGAACTCATCAGTCTGCAGAGAGAAAATATGTAAGGAAGATGCAACCATATGAGTGCTGTCACTGTCCTCCTGAACACAAGACGGAGGGGACAGGCTGGTGGAGAGCAGACTAAGAGCCAGAGAACCCTTCAGTGAAAACCTTCCATATCAACACAGGCATTGGCAGGTTGTTGAGGTTTAAGTATGTCTGGGAGGCAGGTATGCACAGCAGTAATCGGACTGAAATGAGGTGCAAACGAAATACTTACTCTCAATAGGAACCTTCTATAGCAAATGAGCAGGCACTATGAAATGGAGGTGTTTAGAGCGTGATAATGAGTTTCTTTGCCCAAAGCCACAAGGCTTCTAGAGAGAAACACATTGGAGAACTATTCAGTGAGGGCCAAATTACCCAGAGGCCTCCAGGGCCACTCTCCATATGAGAAGATAAAAGAGCTTATTAATAGTCCGTAGATTTACATGCACTAAGTGGATGTTTATGTTGGAACTTGCTGCTTATGTGTGAACATCCAACAACTGTAAACAGTGCCATTCAAGTCCCATTTCCCTTACATCATTGATATTGTTTCAACTCACAGAATAGTCGGCAAGGGTTCAAAAAACATAATTTGTGTATTATCTTTTAAGTGGTTCCACAGTTTGGTTTCCCCAAAGCGGCAATCAAGAGGCTTCATTGTGCACTTCCTCTCCTGCCTCTTCACGTTACGCCGACTTCAGTACAAACAGCTGAAAAAAGGTAGCTTAACAGAAGCACTGCTGTGTTAGTATGGCAGCTCGGCCCATGGGAAGTTATACACTGTTACACACAATATGCAGCACAAGAAGCAACTACACACACTGATAACAAACAGGTTTCACTTACAGCTGAAATCACTTTTAAAAGGATGGAAAAACTTTTTTTAAGTAGTGAGAAACAGCAACCTGGCTCAACAGCAAACTTGATGGATGCGACTTGCTTAATCTCCTTGTAAAACTTCCATCATGTCTTGCATACTAAAATATGTCAGACAAGCATTGCTATTAATAATATAAGTGGTACATTACAGTACTATCATAAATTCGAATGATTATAAACAGATCAAATATTAATATAAACTTATTTAATCCATCCAGCCCATGTCAAGTAGAGGATACGGCCAAAAGCATTACACCATTGTATAAAAACACTGGGAATCACAATCATCAACCGCATGAACTGAGTGGGGTTCATGGGGAAGGATACCGCGCATGTCTGTAATCCCTGCTGCCTTTTATTGGACAAATATAAAATTAACAACAGTCGGGAGCTGTAATAGTGAGCCAGGCTGGTTCCAACACAAATTTCCAACTTGAGGTCAACTGTATGGTCCTATAAAAGTTTACAGGGCTGCTTAAAGAAGAGCAGTCACTTTACAAGAAACAAACTTTTCTAATCAATCTTTACGCTAATAACCCCTGTTCTTTTAATGCATCTGAAATCTGATGCATGCCCCTAATAAAGGTGAACAGAAGGCGATGCCCAATCTACCGGCCATTGACATAAATCAATAAAAAAGACGCTGTTAAATGTTCCTTTTTGGGGCAACTAATAGGAAGACTGTAAAAGTATGATGTACCCCAAAGAGTGAAAGTAACCTTATAGCATTACATTTTGTACTACTCTTCTGCTCATGCTAAGATCTGTAACTCGTAAAAATGTACAATTTGGGTAATAGCAAAGGAAGTGACAATACTTGCTGGCTGCAGAGTATTAAGCGTGTAACACAGAGGGAATAATGGGGTGAACCGTTTACCAATATGCACCGGTGTAATGGAATATTGCAAACAATTTATTTTATTTGATGCATTCAGGACTATTTTTGTTTCGATTCAGACTTTTCTCTACAATATATGTATGTGTTTACGAATCAAACCTGTCATGTGAAACAGATCCATTTAACCTATAGGACGTGTGGACAGGGAGTGTGGAGGTGTAAACGGACTGGTTGACAAAAGCATCATGTTCAGGATTCCAAGTTGGAGTGCTCTCAAAGTGTGTAAGGACACGCCAACTTTGTTCTGCCAGGACATCAAAGGGACAACCCGAGCTATTTCAACAATGAGTCCCATCTATATATAGAGGAAGTGATGGACGAAGAAAGCCGGACATGTATGAGGTCACTGTCAGAATTCAAGGAACAGCCATGCCAAAAGCCATCAAGTGATGAAAGAAGTGCAAATACGTCTTGTGACCAGCTTCTGAATATGGCCTATTCCAAAGCAGTAAGTCACTAAGTCACCTATAAATACTGACCTGATTATACCTCACTTCCCCAAACAGATAGAATAGAGCAGCCTTTATGGTCTTAAGCCCTGTCCATCTATGTAGCAGCAGGGTCGAGTCCTATAACACGTGAGACCTCTCCTAGATAAGATCACAAGGGGATTAAGCTCCTGTATCAGAGATTAGGCTAAGTTTGTTTTCTCTTATTTGAACCTGGGTGAGAAAAGTCCCTGGGCCGGTAGCCCCCACACCCTCCCCCTCCCTAACCCTCCTCCTGGCCCAGGCCCGGGCATTATGCCATTAGTGGTGTTTTGTTGACAGCAGGCAACGGTAAATGAGGCCCCGCTTTAATCAGTGGCATGCCGGGCTGGTGTCAGAGTTCCCCAATGTCTCCCAGGTGAAAGATGAGCAGGGAGAGAGGTGTTGTCTCCACGTTAATTAAAACTGCTCCCCTCGCGCGAGGATTTTGCGCCGCTTCCACCAACCCCAAACCTGGAACCACGGCTTTACTCTCAGCATTAACACTAGCCGTTAGCTGGGAGAGTAGAGCGAGGGGGCAAGCAGCAAGGGGTGTAATTAATCAGACAAAAATCATGTTCTAACCACTTAAAAGCAAGAGGGGGGCATTTATCTGCAGGGAAAATAGGTCTGTTTTGGCTTACATGGCAAGTGAAATACAGTATATACAAGCAAGTTATTTTCGACAGAGGATAGCAGTAAGGGGAAGTAAAATAACTTTGTTACAACATGCACATCATGACTTCCTTGTAAGAACCGAGTAAAGTAATTCCATGAGATTGCATTTCAGAGGCAATTTTAATCCTCCTATTTGTTTAACGCTCAGCTGTTGAATTGCCTCATCCAAATATTTCTCAACAGTGCAGTACAGTTCATGTAAGAGGGACACAGGGACGCTATTTACCCAGAAATCCCATCCTACTCAGCTTCTTCCTGTTCCCTTGAAGTGAGACATCCTTTCCGCTGGGATCAACTGGATGAAGCAGACACAGAGATGCAGACGTTGCTTTGGCCTGGCCAGTTACAATAACACCTCCATGCTGTTCATCCCAGCAGCCTGCTCCGGTACACCAGCCCCATCCCAGCCAGGAGCACCGAGCAGGAGGCCTGCTGCGTCCTCGATCTGGACTGGGCTGATGAGACAAAAGAGGGAGGAGGACAGCCCCCCCCCCCGCTTCCCTCCCGTACACTATGAAACCTCCCGGCCTCTGATGCAAATGAGGTGGTGGTGGCAAAGAGAAAAAAAAAACATTGAGGGGAAAAACTGACAGAAAGAAAAGGATGAGAGGGGAGAAGGCCTCCTCAAGCACTGCTGCACCGGGGACCTTTTCAAATCACGGCGGGGTTGGGTGTCAATCAAGTGGTCAGCGTTAACAACCTTAGGCCAGAACAAGCTGGAGTAATGTCCTCTTTGCTCTGCCCAACCCCCAATCACCAGCACCGCCCCAACTCCCCACCTTCCACAAGCCCCTTGTGACCAGATGAATCCGACTAGTGACAGCTAGCCGTCCTGTAATTTGCCAATTTGCACGCATGTCAAAAAGCCAGACCATAGTGAATTACGGCCACAAAACGGGGATAGGCCAAAAGAAGTGCAAGCGGTCTGCAACACGGGGGAGGATAATAGAGCCGACGGGGTAAACAGCGGGATAGAATAGTTTTGAGTAAAGGCGGCTTGCACAGCGTGTGTGTGTCTCAACATTTGACTCTCTTGATATCTGCATAAAACGGCCTGGTGGGACTTCTTTCCCATTTCCAATATATATATATATATATATATATATATATATATATATATATATATATATATATGTGTGTATGGACGAAACACTGGTGTCCGTGTGTGACAATTGTCTCGTGAGTACCGGTGTGAGGGGTCAAACAAGTCTATCTGTGTCTGTGGGGAGCAGTGGGTGATTATCCACGGCTCAGTCATTCATCTTAAGCGCCATCAACACCACGCAGGTGCAATCTGTTTTTCAAACTAACAGTCCATGAATACTAGTCCACTAGTGTTCAGATGTGGGTTCTACTGGACTATATGGGACTATCAAGTGCTCTAGCAAATCCAAACTATCAGTAACACACTCTACTGCTTACACACCACCAAGACATGTAAGGGAACAACTTAACCATATATTTCTCCCAGTGGAAAAAGGACATACATCTTTAATTTTCACATGTCCTAATAGTATGACCCCTGCAAAAATACACACAGTAACACAAGAACCATGAAGTGTATATAAATCTCGATCAAGAGGCCCGCCAACCTCCCTGTCCCTTGCTGCTGAAAACCATATATTAGTCTAAGGAAGCAGAAACACATTTTCTGGATAGTTGGCAGCAAATGTCCCATAATGGCTTTGGTCTGAGTAACTTTCAAAATGTTATTTCCATTGTTGGATCTAAAAGATAAAGGGAAAAAAAAGAGAAAAAAATGCACCCAAAGCCTACAATTGTGTTCTCCGCCAGCTATGCAAAAAAGAAATAGCAGGCGGATGAGGTGCCATGAAACCCCAACCCACACAAACATGTACTGACAACCAAAATAAACATGCAGCAAAACCTCTTTATATGGTTACGCAAAAACAACAGCGACGCGTCATCTCATTGACATGAAGTCACGTCCTACAAAAAAAGCCCAAATCACAAGCTATCGTTGCAACATGTCATTTGGCGAAGCAGTGGCTGAGTCTGCCCTTTACACTTGTTTAGTATTGTTTTACATCTCCAAAATAATCTCCATCACTGATGAACATCTGACAATCGGGCACTCGTAACTGCAGGAGATTCTCAAACCATCCGTGAAAGTGGAAATGAGAATAAATTGTGTTAAACACCACATCATGATGGCCGTCCACCACACCATTGTAACGTTAAAGGGTGAACCCTTTAAATGTCTCGCAAAGTAATCTCGCCTCAGGCACAGTTCACTGAATTCCCCACCACTGCCCCCCCACAATCTGTCTTGCGTTACTTGCCTTCCCGAGTGTGAGATGTTAGAGGACTGGAAGGAGGACAAAGCTGACATTGCTTGTGGCTTTTCAAAGTTGTGTCATTTACTCATGGGTAAGGACTTCACGTGGCCCCTAAGCATGATTGCTCAGGGACTAAAAATGGGAAAAGGGAAAAAGTGTTTGTGCTGAGTGGAGTTTAGCGGCCTGGTGTCCTTCGGGGCTTCAGCCCTGAATGTGTTGTGCACAGCCTTTAATATTTGAATAGTGTACGGACAAGTCAGTGCTGTGTGCTGGCCTTGGGAGACAGAAGGGAGAGGATGACTTTAAGATACCGATCCAAATAACAAGTAGCGGTAAGTAAGGTTTTTGAGTTGTCAGCACTAGGTCAGCTCAAGGTCAATGAATAAAAATTGCTCCAGGATCCCAGCTTGACAGAGATTCAGGAACACTAATACAGTTTCCAAATTGAGAAGGAAGGTTAAGATTCTGGGATCCTTTTATTTTCCTTTGTCAAACAAGGAGAGTGGAACCAGTGGAGTCTTTGCCTCAGAGGGCTTTACAGTCTGTACAGATGCAACATCCCCAGTCCTGAAACTTTCACATCAGCACAGGAAAAACTCCCTTTAGCAACAATGGAGATCACTGGTGGCTTTGGACAAGGTTAAGTCATTGATTTTCAACAAATGCTTGATGGCCGTGTGCAGCTTCATAATTTGTTAACGCAGTTGTGCCATCATACATAGTGTTTGTACTTTTCCATATCAATAGAATAGGTAACGACTGGTAAATAAATACAGTACAAACTGTTTTTTACTTCCCAGATTGTTATTCCGTTATTTACTAATGTCCCATCTTTTCCCACTGTAACTGCGTGTTATGCAACACAAAGAGTACAAACTGTACATGGTACAAAGTTCAAATCCCGTTAAATCCCGAAGTTGAAACATCAGTTAGGCTGTAGCTTAAAGTAGCAGTAGTCAGAGTAGCTATAAAGAGTTCAGTTAACCGTTGAAATAAAAGTCAAAACACAAACAGGGAGCCGGTTGCCATCATATCACGCACACTTTGTCTCACATAACACAGCAGAACCAAACGTAGCTCTGCTCCTCATTTATTTTTTTGCTCTAGCTGCATGTCGTAACAATAAATAGCTTCCTTCATCCACAATGTCAGGCCACAGGTTGGTTTTCTTCAAGGTAATTGATGTGAAGGTTCTGCTGAAACCAACCCTGCACACATTTCAAAGAGTTGAGCAGGAAATCGGGCCATCGGGGGCAGAACGCCGCATTCCTATCACTCAGCTCGGGTCAGAATCTCTGCTAGAGTCAGGATTTGTAGCTTGCAGGCTGTCAGAAGTGATAACTTTGGTGTGGAAATGCATCCCCGCCCTGACACCCCCATCTCCCCCCCTCCTTTTGTTAAGAAGAAGGATGTACCCCAACAGATTTGGTGACCTGCGCTCTCCTTCGCCAGCCCGCTGTGGTCCCGGCTAAACACAGTTCAGGTTGTGGAGGCGAGAGCAGCGTTGTCGTACAGGGGGGAAAGAAAGGCAGAGTTACTGGATATTTCCCGGGGAGGCCGGGTGGAGAACCAGCTTCCCTTTCACCGTGACCTCTCTCCGGGCCCAACGAGGGTCAACTCCACCGCTACCTCCTTCCTCTCACATCCCCACTGAGCAGCCTCCGCTCCACTGCTGTCTCTCCTTTTTTTTTTTTTTTTTTTCGTTTGTCAATACATCCATCTCACACTTTTTACCCTCCACACACACACACACAGAGACACACAAAACCCACTAACAAAGAGATCAAATTCCCAAAGCTCATCTATCTTCTCATCAGCTGTTTACACCGATGTGATAGTTAGCATTACACACAGTGTCAATGTGTAACTAATATGCGACTGATGAATACTGAGAAACTTACTTGAGAGACCACCAACTACATCTAAATAAAACTGAAATTGCAGTGAATTTTCCCTTTCAGGATGGGAGTCATCTCTTTCCAACACCCAGCTATTCATAGTGTCTGTTAGTATTGTTTTCATTCACCAAACGTTACTTTCATATGAAAAGGCCATTGATGGCCTTCGCGCATGCCAACAATGCCAGGAAGCTGTTTGTCACTGACCGGTCGATCGCTGACACTCTCCGGACACACCCTTCACTCGGTGTAACCGTGTTATATTTACCTTTTCCATTCGCTTTCTATGTGCATACAATAGTTTGCAGTCATACCCTTTGGGAGGAAGACTTTAAATTATATTAAAAGGCATCCAAGTGCCAAAACCTAAGCAGCCGGGCAACATATGCGGAATGATAATCATGGTTTAAAGACAAAGATTTTCCTAAATATTTCAGAAGAGACATTTTCCTCCATATATAAAGAGATCTATAAAAAATGAAAAAATAATTGCCTCAACAACTTTTAGAGTACCACTAGAATGCTGACTGTAAAAGTCAGTGGTGTTTAAGCACTCAAAGCATTCGTCACTGTCTTCCGGCTAAAAATAAAATGCAAAAGCAGTTGAAGTGCAAAGTTGAAACAAACAAAAAACTCAGCTTTCAAGTGTACCCAGATGAGAAGTTCTTCTCTGAACCTCAGAATCATAGAAAGTTAGTCAGTTAGACAGCAAAGGGCGGGTGAACTCCATCAGCTGCGGCAGGCTGAGTGATCTGATCCAGAGCTCTAAACTACGCTACATACTACATATTAAATGGCCCTGTGGCGTTTTGTCACTGTTTTGCCAACTCCTGTGGGCGAACCTCAAACAAGTTACAACTTGGTGAGTTTGACTGTTCACACAGACATTTTTCTTTCTGTCCATTTCATTTTTGTCATAGTGCCAATGTGTAATTATTAAACCAATACAGGGATTTTACCCGAGACTGCTGTTCGCTTTCCATGTTTAAATCAAAAGTTGAGTGACTTCTGCTTCAAGCTTGTGATTAAGTCCCATGAAATAATATCTGTAGTTTATGTAAAGTCAGAAGCTTACTTATTGAAGGCTACACATGTCTTTCTAAAGCCTAAACAAACCCTTCCATATTTCACAGTGCTAACCACAAATGTTTCGTCTGCGTCAATACGCCTTCTGCCCAATCAGCAAAATATGACGTGTTGAGGTGAGACCATTTTCTCAGTTCATAGGGCCTCATTTTTTCAGTAACAGAAGTTTCTACGGTTCACTCAAACTAAAAAAGGTCACTTTTAGGCGAAGCAGGTGCAAACTGAAACACCTGCATTAAAGGACTGAAGTGGCAGGTGGTGAATTACAAAGAAGGAATTTATTGTGAAATGTGTGTAAGAGATGTTCTAATTCAAATATGACGGAGTACATAGAGTAGACAGGGTGTGCCGGGAACCGCAAGGTTGGCGGTTTGAACCCCGGCTGCTCCATGTCCCATGTCGAAGTGCCCCCGAGCAAGACACCCTAACCACTAATTGCTCCCCGGGGCAAAATGTAAAAACCATGGTGTTAAAAATGCAATATAAGTTGCTTTGGGTAAAAGCGTTAGCTGAATGACATGTAATGTAAAATACAAACCAAACCAAGGACCAGCTTCTTTAAAAGAAGTACTTATTTTTCTGTATTTTGTAGTAGCATCCTTTAGTCATTTCTATGTTCAAAAACTCTTTTTGCACTAGTTTCACAAGGTGTTTTTCATTCATTTTGTTATAATTCTTACATGAAATTATTTTAAAACAATGAAAAAATGTTGAATGTTACTATTGATCTAAGAATCACCACATTTAAACAAATGAGCTACATTAAAACTATGAACTGTTAAAGGCAAAGTATGATTGTATTGTTTAATTCGTCATTTCTATTGCCGTGTATTGCTGAAGCAGGCATTGTGGTAATCGTTTTTACTGGCAGTCTCAATCCACGTGCTCACAAGGCCTCATGCCGCTCTCTATGTGTCAGAGGAGAGGGCACACAAGGGCAGACAGCTGAGGAGTCACCTGTGACATCATTCTGCAAACATGTCCGTCTAGTGCTCCAGCCAAAATAAACCTTCAATACAAAAAAAAAAAAAAAAAACAGAGACGCTGTCTAATTGTCGCAGCGTTTTGCGCTCCACATACGTTGATAAATGAAGCCATTGTGCGGTGATTATCACAGTTATTCATAGCCGCTCTGCTATGGGGATGGGACATTTGTTGCATTACATAGGAGCAGATACTGCTGGGCTTAGCGAATATTTCCCTGTCACTGTGTATTACGGGCTGGTCCATGACATTTATAAATACATGGTAATCTTCTCTGCTATATGTGTTGAGTTATTAAATTGCCTTTTTTTTAGGGGCAACTGGGCCTGTGATGAATTGAATAGCATCAGGTTGACGTGGATCATGCCTGTTTATAAATGCTGTTTTTACATTACAAATGAACCACAACCAAATCCCAATGAAGTCATTTTGGTGGTGTTAAGCTTTTGCATTAGAATGATTCTCTGTACTAGAAACACAAGACATATGGAAACATTACCTCTTCACAATTTCTGGTGATACCGTGATGTATAATGATTTAAAGACTCAACAAATACACGTTATTCTGTGTGTTTTTGTGCTGTGTTACTCCGTGTGTGTGTGTGTGTGTGTGCATGTGTGTATGTGTAGACTGCAGACATGAGAGAAACAACAGATCCGCTCTGGTAAGCATCAGGCCGAGACATTTGGCTTCTTTTTAGTCTTGGAGAGGGACGAATGAGCTCTGAGCTGTGTTTCTACTCTACCACGTAACCTCAAACATAAACTGCAGCCTGCAGAAAAGCTCAGTTAGCAGCAGTACACATCAACTTGTATCAACATGCAGTCAAAGATGGATTTTCTTTTGTAAACCAAAGTAATTAAGGTAGCAGCAATACTTAGGATTTAAATTCAGTCACAAAACTACAGCTCTGTTGTATCCAAACATCAGGCCTGAATCAGGCAGTAGAAGTAGAGGACAGAATAATGGATCCTGTCTTTTCGATGAATGAATCCATTCCAGGGGTTTCTAGTGAGCCATTCAATCAATGGGCAAGGTCACATTCCAATAGGTGTTCCACTTTTCAAACCATATGGTAATAAAAGAGAGGATTTAAGGCCAGTTGTGATGTGGAAATGTGGATGTGGAAATACAACACCGGGTCTGTGAGAAGCCATATGGAGTCATTTCATATGATGAAGGCCTTACAGCAACCACTGTCATCTGTTTCCTCTGTACCATCTTCTACTCAAAGTCCACTCCAAGCTGATCACTTCGCCGATGTCTCCAAAAGTCCTTTTCATCTTTAGAATGGCATCTCGGCAAGGCTTGGAATGCCGTACTGAGCTCAAGGCCTCTTTAATGAGAGCATAGGATTACATTTTTACCTTCCGTTCTCCAACCTCCCCACTGCCAACCGTGTCATCCCCACTCCCGCCTCATGATGGACGCATGTCTTTGGCGGTTGGCAAATTCTCTTCCTTTCATGATGTTCTGTTTGATTGGCTCGGCAAAAGCTAAAACCGGAGTGGGAGGACGCGATAGTCGGTGGTAGGAGAGATTTCCCCGGGATTTACTGCGTCTGTTCACAGGTGGCGGCGACGGCGGCCTGCGGGCCCCCCTCTACTCTTCTGTAAATCCAAACAAACTCAAGTTTGTTCAGCTTCAGTGAAAGCTGACTTGGATACGAGGTGAAGGCCCGAGCCCCCCAAGGGAACGAACCCCCGGTAGCCTCCGACGCTTCCGTCCCTCTTAACTCGCCTTTGCTCCATTCCACCCACCCGCCCTCCCTCCATCCCCGGGCTTTGACAGAAGGTATGTATTTTAGGAGGGACCCCTGGTGTTGTGATGGACACGAGAGCCCTGTTTGAAATGGAAACCCACACGTTTTGCCCTTCCAGGGAGCAACATGAATATCCCAACAGAGATGGCGAAGGGTAAAATGGAACAAGTGAAAAGAATATCCATTTTTATACTGAGGTTTTTCCTTTCAAAAACACAAGTAAAAATAGTAACGGCACGTCCCATTCAGGATATGATGCTGCGTAACAGAGGTGCCCACTGACCGCCACAGGCGTGGGTAGTCTCTTTTCCTCATATCAACTCTCACTCTTGTATACACTGACAACACATGCTGGCTCAGATAACCAAGAGAAAAAAAAACAAGATAACAGAAATGAATGTAATTCATAAGAAAGATAAACTGAGCCACACACAAGCTTATCCTCCAGCGTGCGCCACGCTGCCTTGCATTCACCATCTACCGTCTCATTCCCCTTCAACCTCCATTTATTTCACACGGGGGAAGAATAGCGCATGTTTATGCATGTGTGTGTGTGTGTGTGTGTGTGCGCACACTACGTATTTCGTGTTTGTGTTGGTTGGGCTGTTTGGTTTTTTCTTGTGGGTGTGCAAAGCAAATGATGTGGCACACTCCATCCAACCCCATAACTCACCTGGAGTGATAAAGAGAGCAAAGGAATCGCTTCCTTCGCCCGCTACTCATTCAAATGCGCTGGCGTCCGTAAACAAGAGCTGCAGTTATCCATGTAGCGGTCAGATAAGAGGGGAAGGAGACCTCCGGAGTGATGGATCACGGAGGGGCTCCCAGTCCTCTTCTCTTCCCAGCACCACCCTGCCACCTTAGGATAATAAACAGCCGTGGAGCAGGGGGGGCAGATAAGAGCCATCACTCACATAGGCCGAGCTGATAAGACACAGACGCTCTCTGTCACCCTCCATGACATTTGTTTTTCATTCCACTTCAGACCGAGGGCGAAGTCAACCTGTTTCATCTCATCAATGGGCTCCACTCAGGATCCCCCCGCTGAGTGCGTGCCACCCTTTGACACCGATGACAGTCAGGTGACTGACTGTGTCAGGCTGCACAGAAGAAGAATGGACCGGCGTCTTTCCACTGCTTCATTCACAACTACAGCATCGTACATCAAGCGACGACTGGAACAACAACAAAAAAAAGCTCTAAACTGAACAAATTCAATTTGAAAGAATTGAAAGAGGATGCGGTGTGAACTCTTTCTCTCTGGTCAGTGCAGTTAACACTGCTGGACATTTTCCATTGAGGGTGTGTAGAAAACATGCCTACTTTGATGAATTGGAGCTTTATTTCTAAATATGTGGTCACAGTTAAACAAAAGGCCGTATACACCCAAGGTACCCAAGAGACCCACGTGAGAAAAACCCCTGATACTGACACTGAGCTCTATGAATAGTTCGTTTTTAATACCTTTACCTGAGCTATTTATACATTTCATATGTCATCTTAATGGACTGACTGGCTTTAGAGTAAGAAAACATCCAGGAAAAAAAGAGGTTGCTTTATATCCTACGCAGGCTGGCTATTAAACCAAAGTTAGGCATGAATCAATGTTAACTCTCCTCGAACAAAAAACTCGAGTTAAAAGTTGTAAATTACGCTTGGGAGACTAATATTTTTGATGGGGTACATAAAGTCATCATTTAAGTCAATTTCTATTCTGGCACCTTTAATTCCCTGAAAACGCAGAGGCCTATCGGAGGGAATATGCAGCCATTGTAAATCTGCCTTCTCCAACATTGCCTCCACCAGGGTCACCGACAAGTCACAGATTTGAAAAGGTATAAAATGGTTACTTTATAGCTATCCCAATTGTTATACGGTAGAGTTATGTGCATTGTATTACCACTAATGAAGGGCATAAATTCTTAGTTTACGACTGGACCTTTACAGGGGGGGTTGTAAAACACGCGCTTTTTGCGTTACTTGCGTTTGTCACCGGAGTGGTGGAGTTCAGACTGCACACACTGTTCCCATTAGTCAGGGAGCGCTCCTCGGAGAGGCCTCCGTCTGCAGTAATGGGCCCGGGCCGTGAGAGAGCTCGGTCCCGTCCGTCGGTCACGGATGAGATTTAACAGACAGGGCCCGACTTCCTGTGATCAGAACAGCAGAAACCACGGAGCTAATCCTCGGCGCTCGCAAATCCCTCATCCTGAGCCTCTGGCTGTCAAAAGTGGACAGCACCTGATAGCCGGAGGACGACGATCACCTGCATCTCTGCCCCCCACATCTCTGCCCATGTGTCCAAACAGTCCACGCAAATCATCTTCAACTTGATATGCTATTTGGTCAATGTTTTAATTCAGAGCAACGCACAGGGTGAGTGGATGCATTTGTAAGAATTAACCCAATAGCACTGGAGTGCTGGTAACATGTTAAAGAGATGTGCTCTCGGTTTTACCTGTCACCTTGTATTCTTAACTGAGGGTTCACTATTATGTCAATCACATTTATGGGGCTATTTTGCGCTTAAACAAGACAAGGCAATAAACAATAGAGCTCTGAAAGGGAATCCTCCGTCTATTCTCGACCTCTTCTCTGCAGCTTCCTCACAGCGTTGCGAGGTAGTGCTAGGCCCCCACCACGGGTAAAATCCACCACTTTTTTTTTTTTTTTTACTCTTTCTGCGTGTCATGGTATTACCTCTATCTGAGGATTATATTTTAACATCAACATAAAACATAAACTATACAAATTCGAGGCTTTACTCCGTCACGGAGTGCAATGTGTGACAGTAAAAGGATGCTGGCGACAGGAGACTTCCAGCACAGAAGCGCTGGATTTTGAGGAATTGACAATTCCAGTAATTAAAGGGGAGGTGATTATGTCATCATTTTCTTGGGAAGGCTAAAAAAAAAAGATCCTACGACGTTTCATATTCACTCGGAATGAATGAATAAGGACTGTACGGTCGGAGGGGATTGAAATACCTTACAGGGGACATTCTGCCTTCTTTTCTTTTTTTTTCGACTGGCCTTATCTCCCCACGTTCAGCCCTGTTAATATGATGATGAACAATATTTTATGAAGGGCAGCTCTCTCCTGGAGAGAGCCCCGTCTCACTCCGTCTCCTCCCCATGTCCTCGTCTTTCCTTTGTACCACTCTTTTCTCTGAGAGCCGGGATAAACGGGGGCAGGTGAGAGGAGGCAAAGCGAGGTAGATAATCGCCACCTCCTTCAAAAACGCACCATTCCGGGACCCCCAATTTCCCCTTCCACCCCCTCCCGAAAACATTTTCATATCAATAATCGAGCAATTTTTCTACATGCTAATCCATCAAAGCGGGCTGGGGCTAATCTGCAGGCGAGGGGGCTGGTTGGGTGGTGTGTTACCGCTTCCTCTTTTCAGGTGTGCCCCAGTCCCTGCCAGACATTTGTCCCGCTCCGTGGCTCACAAAGCCCCCCGCCCTGTCAGCACTGATTGATCAGAGGCCCGGCTGTAAAGAAGGAAAGCAGCACACCCTATCAATGATGCTCTACATCCGCACCTGAAAAGAGGCATCGTCTCCTTCCACAGCAGGCTCAATGCTGCAGATAATGAGAGTCGTGCTGTTAACAGCTCCCGCAGCTCTGCTTTTTGTCATGTGTATATAGGCAAAGTGCTTACCTTTAGATGGAGGGAAGACGGTTTAAAAAAAAAAAACAGGGCCTTCGGTAGGAAGATTATTATAATGTCTACAAACGCTGACAGGGTTGAATTTCAGTGACTCTCTTTCAGATTAGCGGGGCTTTTAAAAGGGTGCATTTGCAGAACAATGCGATTGCGTGTTTGATTTTTAATTTTCTCACAATCTCTCACAGCATGTGGGGGGAAACATGTGGATGTTTTTTTTTCTGTACTCTGCATTGTTGGGATTGAGTCAGGCTAAGGGTGCTAGATGCATGTGAAGGCATAGCAGGCACCTCTGAGAGCCCGGGCGATGCTGCAGGAGGCAGAGTGAGAGATAAAATGCAGAGGCCTCATTAGTAGCACATTTATCATCTCCTGTCTGTGATTTAAAAGAATGACTGGGTCAAATCACTTTAAATACCTCGGGGGAAATCAACATTTGTCATTGCAAAGTAAACCTGCCTCTTCCCTCTCTTCTGGCATTAATTTATTCTACTAAAGCAGCCCCATTCGCCGCTGTGCTGATTTTAATATCATCCTTGCAAAAACCTTGGCTAACTGTCGATCTCAATTCATTGCTTTAACACACGATTGTCCCCTTCAATTCATTGAAGTAATACTCACCACGAGCGCGGCTAAGCCCTATCCACACTGGGCAGGAGATGAAAATGGTCTTTAGCGAAACACTAAAGCGTGCGAGACATTGCAAATGATTCCTCTGATGTCCACAATTAAAGCTGAACGCCATCAGTGCTGAACAGAAACATGTACACGGTAAGAACAAGAAAGAGATTATGTATTATAAATGTGTTATTAATGCTAAACTCGGCAAGGTCAAGAAAGTCAAGATAGGTGTTGAAATATGGATGTCACCCTCAAAGAGCCGGCTAACATTGCTGCAAGTGGACCCTCTGGACACAAGACCTGACAGAATGTCAATGTGTTTGCAAGCTTATCGCCTTACATTTATTTAAACATTATCCAAGGACGCTGCAGTGCTGGTCATGTTACCAATAGCAGTCCAATGGTTAGCAAAATCCGGGCCTTGGATTTCTTCCTGCGCTTTGATGGCCGTGACTCAGCTCTAAAGAGTTTTCATCCAATGTCAGTGAAGGTTTCCCATTTGATCCCCGTGAATTTGCATTTGAAGTTTTCTGGATCAAATGTGCTGAGGTTTAGTTGTCAGATTTGTCACTCCTACTCTTACGACTACACTGCCCAGTCACTTTTTCTTAGTTCCATTGATGGGATTTTTAAGATGTTATATATTGTAGGACAACGCGGAGATACTTCTAAGGAGGGAGACAGACAGACAGATGCTGAGCAAGTCCTGAAAAAAGTGCGAGGTGGCGTAAAGCAACACCAAAATGAACGCATATCTATTTTATGCAAGTTCAGACAGAATAGTCTCCCGTATGTAAATAGAGGTTGAATAATGAATGCACTTCCCCTGCTTTTATTTGCTTTAAGCCCTCACAGTCACACACACACGTTGGCACCGTGCGAAACACAAATTAGAGAGCGTTTTAAAGGAAATATTCAAAGAGCAGCCTGCCGCCGGAATATCAGTTATTATTTTTGATGTTGCAATTTCTGACACTTTGATGCAATCAGTGAGTAGCCCCAGCATTCAGCCCTCTCCAGGGAGAGAGCTGTCAGGAGCGAGGAGCCGGTGGGTAGATAATTATGGGAGATCAAACCTCGCTAGTTAGTAGGCAGGAACGGGAGGCAAATGCCAAAAACCAGCCAATGTTTCGCAAACGCTTGTTCAAGGATATCCTAATTGCTATAAGTGGTTCCTTCAGGACTGGCACTTCAAACACTGCCTGCTGCATGATGTCATCTCCCTGGCTCCCCTTTCGCACTCACAATAGGCAAATTAGGAAGAGAGCATAGCAAAACGTACACGAGAGAGGACAGTGTCCTTCCTCTGTCATGACGTGTGACCCACATCACGGGTAGACACGTGTAGGTGTGTGCGCGTGCTGCGCATTGTGTATCCACAAAGGAGCCAGCGAGCTCGCGTTCTGTTGTTGTGCTCGTTTTTCTTCATATGGGTGATGAATAGTTTTGAACTTTTGAGGCTGATATCGACGCTAACACATCACAGGACATAATCAAATGTACATTGCGGGCTAATTCACATGCGCAACACAACAAGTACAACCGAACTGTTTGTAAATATTACGGTGGTGGGATATCAAAAGTGATGCTTTCTGACACCCAACTGTGTGCTCCGTAATTCAAAGTGAGAACACAGTCCAATCTGTCACTACTGTTTCAAGCCTGCCTCTCTGATTCTTTTCTTACCTGTGCAGTTCAAAGGGAAGGAGAGGGGAAGGTGAGTACAATTAGTTGAAATCAGTCAGAACAAATTGTCTGACAGCCTTGTTCTGTGCGCAGACATCAGAGTCCATTTGCTGCGGGTGAAATGACCCCTCTTACCGTGACCCGCGCACCCCTGCAACATGCATGCAGATCCCACCGCCGTCTAATCAGCCTCGCGTACTTATCATTAACCAATGTCTCATCTAATACTGAAACTAACTTGAAAAAGAATCCTAGACCTGTTTCTGTCTGCCTCGGCGGCATCAAAAGGAAACCCAACCCCCCCCCCCCCCCCCCCCCCCCCCCGGCAATCAAAAAGAAGGATTTCTTGTTTCAAAAACAATTCACATTTTCAAAGGGGGACCACGGCTGACATACAATCGCAGTAAACCTATTGAGTCTTCAGCTCCCTCATTCTTTTTCTCTGCCTGTTGTGAATGTGAATCTTGAGGGTCATTGATCATCTCATTAAATTCAGTCCCAAAGAAAGCGATTCCTTTTCACACAGCTCAGGAATTCAGACGCAAAACAACCCCCGCCTCTCTCTGCAAGGCGCACACAAACACGCTCGCACCATCAAACATCGCCAAATGACTGCCTTGCGCGGAGAGAAGAAAGACGGCCATAAAATGATAAAATAAAGAGTATTTTGTTGAAAAAGGGTAAAAAAGAGGTCGTTTTCTGCACCGGGGGGGCTGGACCGTTAGCATAACAAAGCATCGGCTGGTGAGCTAATGGCTCTTCATCAGTGACAAGGGGCTCGCCAGCTTTTCACTCCCGTGCTCCTCATGAAGTGGCCTGAAACAACACCATACTTTGGCTCCTGACCTTCTCACACTCAAAATACAGAACCCCCCCCCCCCCCCCCCCAAAAAAAAAGTCAAGCTTAAAGTCCACACACATCCACAAATTGACAGACAGACAGTGGGCTAAAGTGATAAATATGCTGCGATGAGTATTAGTAGAATTCCGAAAGGCGTAATGAAAGAGAAACAACTACACAACACACACAACATACACACACACACACACCAAGACAAGGCAGGCAGGACGGCCTCGTGAGCGCTCCGCAGCCCCGGAGTGGCTTGGCTCAGTCTAATTGTCTCTCTAATTGGCGATGTCTAAAGGGGGTCTTCTCTTTATTTTTGGACAGAGGCGCATGCCATCACGCAGGGCAAATTACATAGACAGACAGCCTGGAACACAACAGAGGAGACGCGAGTGACAGCGAGACTAGGAAAGGGGAGAGCAGAGGGGAAGGGGGTGATTATTATTATTTTATTCACAGTGGGGAAAAGACATGTTTAGAAAACTGAGTTTCAGGTGGCTAAACATCCAAATTGCTCCCCCCCCGACCGGCCCCTCGGTGCCCTCCATCATCCCGGCTCTGGCGGAGTATGTTGGCGATGAGGTCATGCTGCACTCATCCAAGGCAGTGGTGAGAGAACTCATTCTCCACCGCTAAAGCCCGACGCTTTATCCGAGGGGGGGGGGGGCTGCCTTTGATGTGCTCGTAATATGAAGGACGCATGGCTATCAGCTAGCTGTCAACTCGGTAACTGCCCTGCATCGCTCCCAGGGGCGGCGGGGGCCGACGAGCCAACATGGCCGCCCAGTGGCCGGCAGCTCTGCCCGCTGATGGACCTGATTAATTCCCTGGAACGCTGGTTTGTCTTCCTGCAGTTCAGTCAATGACTTCATTCAGCAGGGTGAGGTCACCAGAGGCCTGGTAATAAAGGGGCTGCACTTCACAGAAAAGACAGCACGCCTGTGTGCAGCTTTCCAAAAAAAGACCTTTAAGAGAGAGGAAGAAAAAAAAAAACATTGTCTTTGTCTCCAGAGCAGCAGTCCTTGAGCGGAGGCAGACACAGTGTAGTTCCTCTCACTTTTGCATTCTCTCCTCTGTCCTGTACGCCATTGTGGGAGAAATAATAATTGGCAGGCCAATGAATTATTGGCACACACAGACGCTGCGGCAAGAACAATGGTCCTTATTGGCGGAGGCTCCTTTAAATGTGACTTTCCTTTAAAAGAACAGAGGTTCGTTCGCATGAGTGAATGGATTTCTTAAATAAAAAATGAAACGGCAGTTTCGTTTTCCCACTGACTTTGACCACCTTCCATTTGAAAACGTCATCGTTTTCATAGAGAATAATGTGTCAACGTGATGAATGGACGTTCAATAAAACTACTGATGATGATAGAAGTTGTCCTCTCCTCTCCTTGAGTCGTAACTGATGTGGCGGAGCGGTTTAGAGCAGTAGTCTCCTATAACAATGCTTATTATGAGGCAAAAGCCTTTAAACAAGTCAAATAAAATTGATGTCATTCACTTTTCCAAACTCAACGATAACCTGGGGAATTTCCCTCCAACAAACGGCATGAGAAAACGACACAACTTACGACTGAGAGTAACTCACTCTCGCGCTTATGGGATTGTAAAAAATGACAATTTCTTGAAATGTGCCATAAATTTGCTGAATTGCTCTCGCCATCTCCAGGATTATGGCTGCCTTCGCTTTGTGGTTCTCGCCCCTCGAGTCAGTTCATATAATCTGAAGTCGCAAATCACGGCGGGCCCTCCCGGCCTCCGAAAATGGGACTTTAGAGGCGGCTCAGGTAAGCAGAGCAGACGTGGACAAGTAGGTGGCAGTCTGCGGCCGCCCATCCATCCGTCCTGCTCCTGGGACGGAGCACGGATGGGGAAGAGGGTGTGGGGGAGGAGGAGGGGGGTAGGGGTGGTGTGTGAATGAAACCGTGCCCCGGCATTGATGCACGGCGCTGCCAGCTCATAAAGCAGGCCGTCAGCTGACCTCTGAGGCACGGGGGGGAGGAGGGGGGAACAGGCAGGGCCTTTACGGCCATCACCCGATTTAACAGGCAATAATGACTGGAATAACCGCTTAAACCTTTACGGACCAGCACAGCCGCGTGGAGGCACTGACAGCAGTGCGAGGCGGGCTTAAAGAAAGAGGCAGAGGGAGTGATATATTCAGCCGGCGCACTGACAGGGGCCATGTTTCAAACCAAGGCAAAATGACAGTTGAAAAGAGAGAGCCCCCTGATATGTGTGTCTCTTTAAGTGGAGCCAACAGGCTTGTCCATCCCCATCCTGATGAATGGAGGAAAACAAGTAAAGCTGCAGGGGGAAGCGGACGGAAGGGGAAGACACGGGGCAAGAGGGGGAGAACAAATACAAAATGGCAGGAGAAGCGGGTTCGGATAAGTTCTGGGACAAAACAGAGCGTTTCATTTTACACAAAGAATAGAAATAGTTTCTTTCCGTTGATTAACAATTCAGATGACGGTGAAGCAAATGTCGAAAATCGAGCCTGGCTTCATGTGCAAACAGTAACATGCGGCAAGCGGGAAATGATTTGTGGTGCTGCACTGGCAATTAGCATGCAAACATACTAAATATACTCTCTCTCTATATATATATGTATACATATATGCATATACAAGTTTAACGTACTATTTATATTTTCCTGTGAATTATGACAAAAGCAATACCATCTATTTCATTGATTTGACCCATCTGGTCAACTCAACACCGAAATAATACACAGACTCAATATTCCTATTTACTGCTACAGAGTGTTCTGTGTGACGCTGCAGTACATAAATGTCTTTCCTTGACGAGTGTAAAAATCTTAATTTACAATCTTTGTTTTAGTAGACTTCTCCTTTATTCTGACGTCAAGTCTTAGTTATAGCACAGTATCCTCTGGACTAAGATCATAACACCAATTCATTAACGGTTGGCAGCGAACTTATTCCTATTTTCAATAAACTCTCTAAACCTAATACAGCGCTCATGAAAGGAGGCCGCGATTCACAGGCTGGCACATGTTCAAGCAACATATGCTCACATAATCTCTTAAAAAGCATGATCCAAGTCCAAATTTAATTATGTAATGGCACAAACGAAATCAGAGTGCCGACGCTGCAGAGCTCTGATACACAACGTTCTGCCACTCCACTCCAATCCTCCTCATTTGTTTATTGCTCTCACCAGTCCCGGCAGCCTCAGGGGCCACGGCGTCCACAGTCCGCTCACTGGCCCACAGATGGCTCCGAGGCTCCGAGGCTCGTTTCACGTGGCTGTTTGTCTCTTTAATTATGTCTGCTGGAGATATATCACTATTGTTATATGATCGTAATGCCTTTTTCGTGCTCTCTAAAGCCATTACTTTCGCCACATTGTGTTTTTACACACTAAGTTCAAAGTCTTTTAACTTATTTTCTGTTGGTTCGTATGGATTTACAGCTCTGAGGCCCAAAGGCAGAAGTGCTGGTGGCAGTCAGACGGGCTTTAGCGGGGACTAGATGTGTGCGGGGGCTAAGGGATGTTCATGGTTCCCTGAGCCCTGCACTTCCCCTGGCAGCGGCACTCAACTCGCAAAGCACTGAGCTGAGTCTCCTGATCTCTGAAGAATACAGATAAAATGCAACCAGCGAACAGTGTCGGGCCTCCGCCGACTATGATACAGTCCCCAAACATTGCTGAGGAGGAGTAAAAATATATATAGGAGCATAAAAACCACAAAAGAGGCTCTACTGAAGACTATATCCACGATAGCAGGTCACCTTTTCTCTGTAACAGTATCGATAAATCCCGGGACAAAACTGCATATCTTAAGCACCTTACTGGCGACTTTTACAGTGCACAGTGCGCGCTTGGCACGCAGACGATAACATTCCCCCCACACAATGGTCTAATCTTCATGGCACAGGTAGCACTGGGATTGTCTTGGATGTGCACTCTGCCGTTGCCTGGGTTTGTCCCGGCATTAGAGCCCTCTGCATTCCTTTGTGCTTTTTAACCAATGAATTAAAGAGGATTTCAACAGGGGGGAATACTTATCGGAAAGAAAAAAAAAAATACCCCCCTTTACTAAGAGATAAACAAATCAGACTAAGTAAGTTGGAAAGAGTTTGGCAAACTTATTCTGTAATCAGGAAGAGCTGCTGAAGATAACGACGCCTGATTTAGACATTTTCTTACACAAAGAGAGAGGAAAAGTGAACCTTTAAGCTGTGCGGGACAGGGTTCATTTTGAGCAGCTGCCATTGCTCTGCAAGCAGTAGTTTACTTTACAATTTGTATTTATAGAAGCCAATCAGATCCTTGCGTTGTGAGTAAATAAATGAAATTGTTGGGAAGCATTGTTTGTAGATTATATATTCAGGTCACTTCTCCCAAGAAATCTTTTAATTTTTTAATCCATGCAGATGTTTGTTTTCAGAAAACTTTCTGAAGTGCATCCCCAGATGAACACTGAAAGCATTCTTTAGTAGCTAAGTTCCTCTTATACAAAATACCTCAAAGCGTCTAAGATAATACATGTGGATTGAAATGCAATCTGCCTCTCACTTCTTCCTAAGATAAGTACAGCCTTTGACAAGACCTGGCTTCCTCCCCTTATCTCGCAAACACTTGATACCAGAAACTCGGTGCATAAATAAGTCTTTCAAGATTGTGATGTAAATATATCCGATTAATCACAACAAGGAAAACTGCAACGACTCGTCCCCCCCCCCACCCCCTCCAAACAACATTGTCAGGATGTTCCTTTGCTTGCACTTGTATCAGAATATATTTTGCTTATCCATACTTCCTGCTCACGAGGCTCCGATCACATAGCTCTCAGTCACCCCACTGCTGTTTTCTTAAATCTATGCTAATCTATTGTAATATTTTCATTTTTACAGATTATTATTAACATTGATTTAAAGCATGACAATATAAAAAAAAGAAAACTAAAGACAAAACAGCATTTGGATAATCTATGCAAAAGCTCTAAGCCTATTTCCATTCCTGATGGATTTAGCGACATACACCCCCCCCCCCCCCCACCATAACCTAGAGCGCTAAAATATTTAATTTTACTGAGTAGATCCCCAGGACGTGGAGGAAAACCATCAGGTCCATGTTCAAGTTTAATTACTGATTACTGATTTAAACCCAGTCTCAACCCTGCAGCCTCATCTCTGCCAATGCGAAAAGAATGAAAGAGAGACAAAATGCTTGAGTGTGTGTTTTTCTAAATGGTATTTTCTGTACTGCCTCTCTAGCAAAACACAATGGGCTACGTGCAGCATTCAAAACGTAAACACCTAAAAGGATGCGACCTTCTGATTCATAGGATTACCAGACGCATCGCTTCAACATCACTCCAGTCCACAGTGTGGCGCTCTCCTCTCTCAGAGTCACATGGAGATGAGCCCCCCCCCCTCCCCTCTCCCCCTCCTCCACCATCTCACACACACACACATCACTTTTTGCACTGTTTAAAGTGTGTGCATGTGTTTGATTAAGCTCCGTCTATCTGCCCTCGTTGCTGCAGATGCCTCTGAATCTATTACAATCCCTTCATCACAGAAGTCACAAGATTTACATTCCTTGGGACTTGTTTTTTGAAGAATTTCTCAGGTCGGGGAATATATTTTGAGGATTGTCCCTCTGTGTGTTTACCCAGACTCCAATGGGTTTGAAAAGTTGCTGTTGCACACCAGGGGAGGCGTTTTCACCTAATGAAACCTTGGGATCAATAGAGCTGTTCTCTCTTCTCATATATTGTGCATGTACACAAGGGAAATAAAGCATTATTTTTCATCCTTAAATGTATAATAGATATCATTCTTTATTTAATACTAGTTCAATTCCGCATGTGCCGCAGTGGGGAAATATTTCCTCTGATGATGTCCCAACATCAGGAACTGGGAGCATTAGGTGGGATGGTACGAGAGAAATGGAGCATTACGCACCTGAGAAATGACAGTAGACTTCCATCTCACTCAAGTATTATACCACAATACAGTTAATCTTACGTAATTAAAAAAGCTTAAAAGACATTTACATATTAATCAGCTCTGCCTTCCGTAATCGACATATTTGAAATCAAGTGCTGGGCTTTTAAACCAGAAGAGAGAGGACAGGAGTGAGCTGAGTGAGGAGAAGAGAGCAGATAAGCGTGGAGGGGAAGAAAAGATGAGCGAGAGGACGATGAGAGGCACAGAGTCACTTCAGGTGCAGCCCTTATCGGCCCGGCAGAGAGAGGACCTTTCTTATGTAATCTGTGATTTCATTCAGCCTCCGTATCAGATGATTGTCTGGGAGAAGAAAAAGCCATTTTGAAGGGGGGGGGGGGGGGGGGGGGGGAGAGACGAGCTGCGTGAAAAGGATCGTCTCCCCGGCAGCTCACCCTTCCATGTCGAACCAGCCGCATGGCACCGGAGGTCAGCGGAGTTATTGGAGGCGCCGGGTGGCTCCGACGGAGAAGACAATGATATGGCCTTAACCCTCATTTAGAGGTGCCATTTCCCCACCTGACCCCCTGCTAAAGTGTTATTTTTTCCATGTTATGAAATGTGATAGCTCTCTGGTGAAACAGGAGTCCTCAGTTAAGGAGGTAATACGTTGGCGTGCAGCAACAGCGAGACAGGCTCAGCCTCTCCTCCAAATGGGCCGGCTGTGCGGCCTTTGCCGCTCCGCGCCACGCAGACAGTTCAATCAGGGTAAAACAGCATTCATTTATCCGCTTGGCTAACAGCAGCCAGCGGCACACAGCGGTACACACGGGAGGCCCGAGATTGCACACTTAGGGGAGATGATGATAATGTCTTTGTGGATTTCACCCAAACATGTCATTTTAAACTCAGGCTCGGCACAGAGCGCTGTAAAGTGTCATAACCTGTTGTTTTGCCGGAGTTGCTCCTCTTCTCTTCCCCGACGTGATGTAGGTGTATACATATATACATGTATATATAGATAGATAGAGTATATAAGTGAGGAGGTGGGTTTTAGCATAGGTGGGAATGTCGTGAATTAGCATAGCAATCAATAAGTGATGAGAAATCGAATGCAGCGGTGATTAAGAGGTATTTTTCTGCACAAGATGAAGATCATGTTTGAAATACTTGTCCGGCAATTACAAAGTCAACTTTTACATGTGGTGTGGTATTAATAAGTAAGGGGTGAAGGAACCAGGAATGTCTAATGCTTAATTAATTTCATATTATATTTTCATTAATGTAAAATGATGGAAGCGGGGCTCTGAATAATTCCATTTCGAACCAAACCACGTGCAATATCGTATGTAAATCAAATGTCAAGGAGATAAAGCGGCTGGTCGCTTCAAAGAAAAGGTTGCTGATGATTATGGTTCTATTAATATACATTGAAATTACTTTATTCAGTTTGTTCTGCAATGCATTGTTCTCTCTTTGCTGCAGTGGTGAAATAGTGTTGTTGCTTATGTGTGGAATATTGTTTGCTGTGTACCTTGTGATGTTTCGGCCCACTCTCAGCAGCTCCATCTAGGGGGGGCCCGAGAGGAGGCCTCTCGCCTCGACACCCAGACACACGATATTTTCTCCCTCCCTCTGCGGACAAATAGAGAAGCGTGATGTTTTTTTTTCTCTATCTGCAGCAAATCCGTCCTGCATATTTGTCGCTAATCGTTCCTTACACCGCCGAGGCGAGAGGGCACGTGGCTACAGGGTCCGTTCTGACGCAGGACCTGCGTTTGTGGATAATGGTGCCCACGGGGCTGCGCCGGGGGGGTCAGGGGAACAGGGAGATCAAGGAGGAGAAGTGTCGAGGCTGTCACCTCGGGGCCTCCACCCATGCTCGGTGCTCGGACAAGGCGCCGAGAACAGGCCCGGGCCATCATTCAAAGCAGATGGCATTTCTCTTAACGTGTCAGGGCTTATTTTTAGGGATGCAGCCTCTGGAAGGCCCTGGATAGACTAGTTATTAGGCGAGTACACATGCGATTTCGCCAAACCGCTGAGGGTTTAGACACAAACCGTGAAGCCCCAAACTGAATGTATCCTCCCTCCTCATGCGGCCTTCCTGTCGGAGCGTTAAGAAAAGGCAAAGAAGACTGAGGTTGGGAGAATGGATTTCGACCAAAAACCTAATATGGTTATTTTAATCACAGGGCAGAATTCAAGTGCACTATTGCCACTGAGATGTAGGATCCTTGCTGGGACCACACATGGAAAACCACCTTCCTTTGCTCAAAATGTTATGACTTGAGAGAATTCTTCTTTAAGCTCCACAGGAAATGCGTGTTACCTCCGATGGAACAAACACACAGTCATTGATCCAAAACACTGTGACAAATACACATGGCGTCTGCAGAGCAAGCGGACCTGCTGCACAAGCACCGCAATCCACATCCAAACACTCACATGTCACAACAGCACTCACACAAACACACACATGCATCAGGACTCAGCAAAGAGATAATTAGCAAGCACAGCTGACTCCTTGAATTGTCCTCCGTCCTCCCCCCATCGTTTCTCCGCTAATAGGGGCGTGAGTCCCACTTATTAGATGTGATTATCCACCCAGGGCTGTATGTAGATTAGCTTTATTACATCCCTCCACCAGCTTCTCTGCTATTTAGACAGAAAATGTAATTCAATGATGTAACTTAGATATAAATCTGCATTTACAGGGCAAAGTCCCACTCCAGCACTGGTTATGACAGGTTGGCTGATTAAACTATCAGGCTGACAAGCCCAGCAGCCACACAAGAGGACAGGCAAAAGTACAAAGGCCCTTTTATTACAGAAAATCCCTCAGAATAGCCAACGGTGGGGATATGGTAATGATGTAGTACCTCCCCATCAGGTCTTCAACACACACACACACACACAAGTATTATTAACATGCCCGTGTGGACCAAAGTATATACATATAACAAACCCAAACATACAAACCCAAACTCCTTTATATATATATAGATATATATATACAATACAATACATTATCATTCAATAGTGTGCAGACACACACACACACACACACACTTATCTCTCCAATTCCCTTATCCAGCTGAATATGATGACTGGCTTTTGGAATGACCTCCAGGCAGAGGACAGGGCCTTGTTCTGTGGCTCCCTCCTCTTCCCCTCCTCTCTTTCTTCCGCCCACAAAATGAATCTAAACGATTGGTGACCTTGCTGTGGGTCTGTGAGGGAAATTAGCCACATCTTGTCACAGACTGAGCCGGCCATTTGAGAGCTGGTTTGTTGGCTTTGAAAGGAACAGCGATAGCACAGCTGATAAGTGGAAGCGGTGTGAAAGGGTCGCTTTTATTCGGAAAATTAAAAGACAGGCCTGATGGAAATATGTCTGCATCGTTGTGGGGCATATCATTGCAGGACGCTTATCCAGTGAGCATCTCTGCAGCAAGAGAGACCGGGCAGACGGCGGCGGTGGATCCATTGTCTGCAGCTTGCAAGCTGTAGGAACGAAATAAAAACAACAAGTAAGGCTTCTCGACAGCCTTTTTGCCAATAACTAGAAATATGTTAATGATTTTCAGGAAGCAAATTAACTTTAAGGGTTTCTTAGCACTGTGCCATCTCTGGGATAGGATTTAAAATTCATTATCTGCACTGTTATCCAAATCCATGCAATGGTTCAGACAGACACACAACACACACAAAGTCTGGAAACAAGCGCAAATGAGCAAACTCGCCCATTTTGAGATTGTGTGTGTGTGCGTGTGTGTGTAAGCTCTCCAAACAAAAGCTGGCATCTACCACGGCCTGCACAAATGTTTGTCTAATGTAAACTGCCATATAGGAGCATCTAATTAGGGGTGTCAGGCTGCATGTGGCTGAGAAATCTCAGCCAACTGTCAGCCGATTCAGATCGCTCCCAATCAGCGGGGAGACGAAAAAAGGAAGAAAAAGGCAGGAGAGCATCCGGCAACTGGGAGCCGGGGACCCAAGCGGGGGGCAATTAACAGCCAAGGTGAAGCCACTCATTGTCGTCAAAGAGGCTATGCTAGCCATGCATGTTAGACACCTACCCTCCCCGTTACTTTCCCGACTTCCGACGCCACTTTTGTAATTAGGCTCGGGAACGCGGCGCAGCGCTGCATGGCGGCGGGCCTCGGCGCTGCCTGAAATGACACAATGGGAGCATGCTGGGTAGGCGGTGAGGCGGCGCTGTAAGCACACATCCCCAGAGTAAAGTAGGTCTGCAGCTAACCGAGTGGGCGAGCGTGCAGGGGCACGCTGGAATGCCACAGCGGGTGAAACCCAAAGAAAGGTCAGGGTGACCCAGCGTGGGTCTGGTGTCCTCATTAAAAAAAAAAAAGAAACTTTAAAGAGAGCCATTGCACTTTTAAGACCACACCAAGTGGGGATGAGTTCTATCTTTTACAAGGCCACGGTAACACATGGTAACACACGTTAAACATGCAGACTTACACAAAGAGGCAAATACTACTTGAAAGGCAGGGGGGAAACACGGGGCATGAAAGGTAGGAGTAAAAAAATAAAATAATCACAGGCCAAGGTGTTTCAGAAGCATATCCCTTGGCGTTGATGATTAGTGGGTGAAAAGTATGAGAGGAATGCGGTGTTTTTTTCTTCCTAAAGCAATGATTTGCTTTGCATAAACAACAACAACAACAACAATAGCAGGCAGGTTATTCTGTAGACGCCACACAATGAGCTCAAGGGTTCCTCATAACATCTCATTATAGTTAATGAGCGCTGTGTGTTTACAATGTGTAGCTCTATAGAGCTAGCAGTGTTTACCCATCCCCTTCTCTCAATGGAGATCACTCAGCACACCCCAAAACAAAGGAGGATTTGTTTAGCCATGGGCTGTGTTTCTTCCCCTCTGGATCATAGGGCTCAATCTGGCAGGCACAGCCTGTTAGCACTATCTCCCAAATTCATCACAGCTTCCACGGAGTCCCCAAAAATACAGTGGATTACAAAAAAGCCACGTAATTAAGTTAAACATGAAACATTATATGTCTACCTCTGACATAAATACATACCTCCGACAGGCCATCCAAACCAAAGAGTCCTCCAAATTAAAGTGCTGTCTTGAAAACAACAAAAGTCTAGGTTTACTTGTCTCTTTTCCTTTTTTGGCCGTATGTTCTGCTAGAAAGTGAGTCAGTCATAGCAAACTCCCCCCAAGACCGCAAGAGGTGTGGAGGGTTCCATGACCCGCAACTGAGATGGATTATCACACACTCGGCACGGCGGAAGTGTGCAAAAATGTAACTATCCAGATTCCTCTTTTTACTGCAGAATCAAGTGGAGGAATCAGCGACTAAGACGACCAGACTGGTGCATTTGAAGTTTTTTTTTTTATCTGATTCAATTATTTCCTTTCACTTTGGCAGTGGGAACAGCAAGCACGGCTCATCCGCCTCGCTTCCGTACGCCTCCGTAATTAAACAAGGGAGAAAATTAGACGTATAAAATATTTCCGGAACATCACATCTGCATCATTACGACACATACCTCACTGCATCAAGCGCCTATCCACTAATTGAGAGAATAATTATCAACACCTAAGATCCAGGAGTAAAAAGCCACAGCAGAGTTCTGCATGGAAGGCCCTTCTCTTAATCAGTGTGTTAGGAAGCATGGCAATTGAGAGGCTGATTGAGTCCTGTGTTGAGTGTGTGTTAATCTCTGATTAACATCTGCACGTGGTCTCGTGGAAGTATGGCACCATTGAGTCCTACAGTGTGTGCACACAGGGCATGAAATATCCAGGCGTGTAATAACATTTTATTTACAAAGGGCCCACTGGGCACAATGCATGGCAGCACTGCCAAACGGAGCCCAATGCAATTCACTTGAATGCATTATATTACCCTGGCAATTCAACTGGGGAAAGGCAAAGGGAATGGCTTTAGTCACACTGGGTTAGTGGGGGCTGAGAGATGATGGATACCTGTAAGGCAAACCTAAACCAACCTGCAACAGCCTCAGCAAAGAACAGCAGGGCGCATACTTTAGGGGAGGACGATGCATGATGAGGACCATACGGGAGGGTCAGTCCGGTCCAACCTATCACACATGAAACCCACCCGTATCTAATGCAGAACTAAAGCGGGACTATCTAAGGGAGGAATGATAGGCATGCACACCGCAACGCCCATCCACTTCTCTTAAATCAATGTTGCATTGAGCCTGGTGGATTAAGATCAATAAAACACACTATTTCAGCACACAGTAGTGAAACATCAATGCATTCCAAACAATGAATTATTTGCATGTAGAGTGACAGCAGCGTTTGGAAAAGTAAGTACTGTTAGTGAATGTTATCAATAAACATGTGCATATGATGTACATGTTTATTTGCAGTATCAAAAAGTGAAATAAAATGACCATTACATTGAGGGTTTCTTGGACTGACATTAAACCAATGTACAGTCAAAATAGAGGGTTCAAGATAGCAGAACAATATAAACGGTATGCGATGAATCCAGGATCACAAAATATATGAACACATATGATTCAATTCATATTCATTGTTGCTTTGAAATGACAGCTTATCTGAATAATCTCCACTTTATGCAAGTGTGAAAATATGACCTATGGGCTGACCTATTGCACCTCAGGGGCTAAGAGGAACCTCGCCATTTATCTTGCAATGTGAGCATCACACAATAATGCCAGAATAATGTTATTGGTCCATATTGCCTCCTTTCCAATACGGTCTTCATTTTCATCTGATGTTTTATTTAAAATAGGAAAAGAAAGGAGAGTAAAAAAACAACATTTATATAAAATGTGTGTGCATGTGTGTATATATATATATATAAAATGTGTGTGCACGTGTATAATATATATATATATATATATATATATATATATATATATTTATATATATATATATATATATATATATATATATATATATATATATATATGTGACTAACACACACACTCACATAACGGACAGACATAAACAAACCTTTTCAACCATGCATTCACGGGCAAACGCCCATAATTTGGGCTATTTTATGCTGTCTTCCCCTCTTTAAGGATTCTCTTATAATGAATATATGCAAAAGTCCATTAGAGCATAAAAACACAGACACCGTGCCCTCGCTTCCCGTCTCCACAACATGAAAAAAAAAAAGGAAAACAAGCTAGCGGCATCGCTTTCAATGAGAGCTTCGCCTTATAACTGCTTTGGTGTCCTACAAAATTACCATATGAGAAGCTATTTACAACTCGACAAAATTTCTGTGTGTTTCCACGAGAGTTCAGTCCGTTCCTGTGATGGAACAAAATGAAAAGCCTGCCTCACTTGTTGCACGCAATTAAGCCCCCGCCAGAAGACAGTCGGGGCAGTTTAACATTTCATAGGGCTGTAATTATTCTTTAACTGTTAGAAAGTGTTGTCCCCTAGGAGCCAATTACTTGAAAAGCGCTCATCACACACAAGATATATACAAACAAATCCTTCAAGCACAAAGTAAATGTTTAAACATTAAAAGGGATGAGCGAAGGAACCCATACCAATCAGTTTGGGTTGGAGCTAATTACTAATAAGGAAAGCAAACCCGTTGTGTAAGATAATTATGGCACCGACTAGCACCTCAAACACCCAGAGCACCTGGCTGGCTGATGTAGCGTGGCGATAACCACGGGGGGGTCGAGAGTAGAAAGACAAGAGGAGGCCAAGTGGACGCCGACACGGCAAGTTACTGGCATCAGCGCATGTGGGAGAATATTCCCGTTCACAACCTGCCCACATATTCAAGTCTGTTTTTGATCTTTAAATGCTAGATAATCAACTTGAAGCGCTTGAAGTCTTGTCTAGCAAGATTTATTTTTTACAGGCAGACAAACATCTCTAGTTTGTATTCAGTAATATGTTTAAAAACAAGTTAAATGAGGTAAGTTAATATTGCTTCATGAAAAACAAAGTACATAAAAAAAAACAATTCCAGAAACCGAATTGGACTGCAGTGAATTACGTCACTTATTTTTAACTAAAATAAAAACTCAATATTAGCTTAAGTAACTGAGATGGATAATTCCTCAGCTCAGCAATCACATTAACCTCCACTTACTCTCCATATCTGCTTGGTCTGTTGTTTGCTCATCTAATCAATCTCCTTCAGCCTTGTTCTTTAATGTCCGACCACGTTTGGCCATCTCTAAATATCCGCTAATGCCTGGGAAACATCAGGCCCTCAATGATAGTACTGTAAATGTAATTTATTTCTCACTCATGCAAGCACTTGAGCTAAACGATTACGGCTACTGAGGAGCGGCACCCTATATGAGATAAATATTGATTGAGTGGAGGGTTTGTTAGCTACAGTGAAGAATCAGGTCTGAGCGAGAGGAGATGTCTATAAAGAGGACAGGCGGAGGAGTTTGCAGTTGTCTCGTGCCAACTAGGCTCGTTCCAAATAAAGAATCGGCCCGGCCCGACCCGACCTGGCCCGAGCCACAAGCGACCATTTCACAGGAATTCCAGTCCTTCAGATCCAAAACCAATCTCTTCATTTCTCTGCACAGGATCGTTTTCCGTGAATTTCCCTCTTGTCCATTTAGCAACAATGCGCCGTGAGCCTGCTCACGCACATGTCTGTCATCTGTGTGGACGGAGCCAAGTTAATTAGTAACACGCGATGTGGAACAGGATTACACTATGAGAATCGGCCTTTTTTTATATTGGTAACAAAATGTTTTATCATATTAAATCAGTAAAGCATGTTTAACGTGGAACATATTCAAATCACTGATGTTTTGAATGTGGGACCAGTTACAAATATAATATCATGCATCTTCAAATAGCTGCTGACAATATCGGTTAGATTGCGGTGTGCGCCGCAGCTCATTGTTTGTTTTTAAGGAGACAAAGTCATTAGTTTCTGTTTCTTTACAGCGTCGTGTTACTCGTGACATTTTCACAAAGTAATTGGCAGAGACGTTTCAATATTAACCCTCTGCGTTTCGAAGGTGAGTTATAGAAAAACAGAATGATTCACACTCATTAAAAGATCATTCTGTGTGGGCGTGTGTGAGTGTGTGTGTGTGTGTGTGTGTATCAATACATGCCAAAATATTGTTATCAAAATAGGACAGGAGCAATTTGAGAGGGCCTAAATTCTTCCTGATATGTGAGAAGGCCTTAAGGTTTATAAAGGATCACTGGCGCATTGTCCAGGGTCCCCCCCCCTCCCCTCCCCCCACACACACACACAGAGCAGAACATCCTTGTCTTGTTTCATCGTCCTTGACACCACAGTAGCAGCATCTCCAGAGGCCGAGTCATAACCTCAAAATCCCGTTCAGCACAAATGAACATTAGGACCCTTTTGTATTTCATATCGTATGAGACGGATTGAAAAACATCAGTGTGCGCGCCGCACACCTATTGTCGCGTTGCCCAGCACGTGCCTCTCATGATAGGTATTGCGGCGCAATTATTCTTCAACGAAAACACCACCGCGTTAGACGTTTTGGTGCGCGTGTCCCGTACACGTCGTGAGCGTGTGCAGTGAGCAAACGTGTCCCGATCCACTTTGACTGTGTGCGTTTGTGTGCCGCAGACTGTCAAACTTTTTCCTAACCCCTCAATTACCACAAACACACCCGTGTATACACGCGTTACACAGGGAATTTCCACCAGTGTAAACAACGTTGTGTTGTTGATGTGCGAGACTGACTGAGAGAGAAACAAAGCTGTCTCAAATCCCATTTGGGCTGAGAGGCGGCCCATATGGAAAGTTACCAAATAGTGCTAATACTGCTAATAGGATGTTCCACTCTAAATAGGAGCTCATGTTAATACCCAGATTTTCATTCATGCTGGAAATTGTAGTTTTAAATTACAGTTTAATGCTTGAGATTTTAAATAAAAAAAAGCCCCTCAAAAAACCTTCACAGCAACACAAAAATTACCACAGCCTCTGAACAGAGCCTCAGCCTCCCATTGTCAGCCAATTACTATGCAATCTCTTTCTTATGACTGAATAGCTCACTGTTAGCAAATAATGAAAAGGCAATTATGGCAAAGCTGTGTTCATATTACCCTCTTCATTTTATGCAGGCTGTAATTATTGTCAATCCTAGAGGCTTACTCTACCATGTAAGAGGCAGCAGGGAAGAAAATGGAGTGGGCTGGTGCATGGCAAATTGGAAATGTCACAGCTACCTTTTTATCAGCACCACTAGACCCTTTTGTGCGCGTGCGGATTGGCGCACGCGCGTGCGCCGCCTGCACGGCAAACATCTCCACCTGAGGGTCCATTCACACGCACGTCCACCATACACATTTATTAACACATTAACAAAGCACACACACACACACTTATTCCCATCAACACCGTAAATACAACAGTGGGGGGGGGGGCAAACACAGACAGAACGCTGTGTGTTTTGCAGAATCTTCACCTCAAGCTGTTACCGTTGCTTAAGTGCAGCGCTAGCGGCTGAAGAAATAAATAAATGAAGCGATAGATGAAGCGGGTGTGAGAAAAACACACACGTGCACACGCACACATATTCCTTTTGTTCTCCCCCCCCCACTGAAAACAATGATTCCCTGAAGACTCCTGGTTTTTCTTTCCCTGCCCGTGTCTGTCTCACAGCAAAGTGGTGGATATATTCCTTTTGCCTTGGCCCCTCATTAGCTGTCTCCATGCTGTTCAGTAATAGGGAGTGGCACATAAATGATTCCCTTTATAGAGTTTGATGTGCCACACTGAGAGGACCACAGCCCCCGCATGGGCACCCCCCCCCCCATCAACCACCACCTCGCCACAACCGCCAACCCCCCCACCCACCCCAGATGGAGTACACGCGGGAGGGAAGAGGCGGGGCTGCAGGAGAGGGCGGTGTGTGACACGCATGACAAGCGCCTTAGCCGACGCCTGCGCTAATTCTAATGGGCGGCACTGACCCTTAAAATAAAACATTTCGTCAATGTTTCCCTAAGTGCCACTAGCAGAGGTACATAATTAGGGTGGGACATCGATAAAGGCCCACGCAGGGGGCGCGGGTTTGGTGCACGTGGCGCCCCGGCACGGAGGCGGCGGGATGGAAAAACAGGAGGGAAACACGGGCGGGAGGCGCGGCAGAGGAGAGATCTTTTGTCAATACTCTCGCATGCATCCCTGACAAATCAAAGTGAATAAACAATGTCGCGATTGTGCCGTACCTTGACAGGCGAGAAGCAGGTCTGTAACACGATTCTGACGGCAGACTTTTCAAGGTCAGCCTTTAAAGCTCTTTAACTTCACTGTTTCAGGCTTTGCACCAAATTCAACTTGACATTCATATACCTGGCAAGCACTTTTATTATTATTTTTTATCTTATTCTTAAAGTTATTTCCTCCTCGCTCGTTTTTATTTATTTTTTTACCCCCCCCACACACTTCGTCCCACAGAAGCAGGTGCCGCTCCTTTTGTGTTTAACAAGATTCTTGAAAGTGTGCATGAGGGAAAAGTGCCTTTCTTAAAGGCAGGCGTTGCACTACACGAGGCTGTCTTCCAAAACGCGCTTTTCAAATGGATGCTGAAGCCTGTCACAGTCACATTACTTTACCTCCAACATAATAGCACCGTCTAGTGCACTCCAACACAAAAGACAGCCGGGGAAACATCACAACAGGATCAGGGAGAAGAAAAGCCTCCTTTTAACTTTCAAAACTCCTTAAGTTCTCGCAGCTCACAGACTCCGGTGTGCCGCTAGCTTACGATAGTGCGTTTGCCTGCTGCTCAGAAGCCGGATGTGGAGAGAGAGGGGCGGTAAAAAAACAATGTAGTCATTACAGCTCACTTGAGTGTCATTTTGGCAGCCGGCGTCATATCGCGGGCTTGACTTCAGATGTGTAACCGAAATCACTCGCGCTGTTGTCTTGTGGCCTCGTGGCTGTTAGAGAGAGTTACAAGGTACACAAACAAACCAAAAAGATGCCAATTTACTTCCCGGGGTTCTTCTCAATATTTGAGAATTTTGAAAGCAAAGTGTTTTGATTTGGGTGGAGGGAATAAGGTGACAGAATACAGTGATCAATCAAAGGCGTTTTGTGGAAGATGCTCAGTTCTTCTTCAGATACGGATCTCACCCAAAACAACAGCGCAACACCTGCTGCTGCAACTAGACCTACAACAACACCAAAAGGTTTCCTGAGAACAGGATAGCGAGCCCGTGTGACAGCCTTGGAGTGTGTGTGTGTGTGTGTGTGTGTCTGTCGTAGAGTTCTCTGATTTGATGTCAAGATTGTCACAGGCCCTGGAAGCCAGTGGTCTGTGTGTTCGTCAATTCTGTTTGATGTACCTCTGGCACACACACACACACACACAACGACACACACTTTCACGCACAACCTGTGAGCCCCAGTGTTCATTCTTTGTGCACCTCCGGCCGGGGGAAAGAACGAAGCTGTAAATAAAGCGAGGAGGAGACCAAACAAAAAGGAAAAGTGAGACTGGGATGCAGAGACGGAACAACACCCTTCATTCCTCGCATCATTTGGCTCAAAGGGAAACACTTTTCTGCAAAAAGGTGGTGTTCATCCGCGGAGGCCTGGAGACACGTGAATACCACAAAATGACCAATTACACTAAACACGCCAGCTTTCATTTCCTGCCTCTGAGGAAAATAAATAAACACGGCTTCCAGGAAGGCTCGAGTGGAAAGTGCTCCGGTATCAAAGGCATCCCCAAGTTATTTTTTTTGATTAGTTGCCAAGGCCCAGAAACCCCCGCCTGTTCCAAGTCATTTGAGGCGTTCAAAATGAAATTATGGAGCATCTCCACGAGATATTAGTGTTAAAGAGCAATTGGCCTATGGCTACAGTAATCCCCTGTTAATCCTGACCTAATGAGACCAAGCATGAGAGAAGGGGAAACACACAGGGTTAGATGGCATTAGTGGGACTTACTGGAGTGGCGTAAGCTTTCTTAACCAGTAAATTATAACTTTATAATAGTTTACAATAGTCTAATGTTATTTTGTGGCAGTTAAAGTGAAACAGTAACATGGGAAAAAACAAAATCAAATGCGGAAATGATAAGATATGATAAATAATTGAAAACTGAATTGTGCTGTATATTTAACAGACACGTTGCTGCAGAGCCAGACCGAGAAAAAAAGTCTACAATCACATATTACAAGATACATGATCACAAATCAACTGGGTTTTGGAACCCTCTGGTAGAATAACAGACGTGTCTTTAATGATTGCTTATGAGAGAGTTGGTGTGAGTACATACAAACTAAAATTAATTCTTTATTGAGGCTGCAGAGTTTTCATTAAACATTTTATGTTATGGCATTATATCAAGCAGTGGGAGTGAACACATTTTGCCAAAAATTGATCATCCATATATAATGCAAATGGTCCCGTTTAAGACCAGATTCCCCACGTCGCTTCAGTTGAAAACTAACCTGCTCTGAGGGTTTCTGTAATATACTCAGCAACACAGTAATAAGGTACTGTGGTGTGCCAGCGGGGCAGCCCAACTCATCCAAAGATAACACCGCGCTCAGCACCCAGATCAGCAGGCCACTTCCTCCTCACCCCTCTGATCTTTAATAGACACTAATCAGACGTGGGCCTGGTGAGCGAGCGAGAGAGAGACGGAAAGAGAGAGAGAGAGAGACCATTCATTATTACACATTATATGAAGTTATGGAGATTTACAATAAGAAGGAAGATCATGAATTGTCCTCAAAATCCTATGAAATGAAATTTGTGTATTCATAACCAAATATTTTCATATGCTCAATATGTAAAAAAAAAAAAACATGAAAGTGTTTGCCACAGAAAGGGGGAAACATGAGGCTTTTAAACCTGTGATTGAGCGCACTATCCATCTTTGAAAAATCATAAATTAATCACCAGGAAAATGTACAAACAAACACATGAAAGTCAGATGCTGCTTTTGTGTGTGTATGTGTGGGTGTGTGTGTGTGTGTGTGTGCAAGCAGGGAGGGTGGATACATAGAAGACGTGTCTGATCCTCGACTGGTAATTAAGCTTATATTATGACACACTGCATGCACACACACTCCTACGTACACAGTTTGAGTTAACAGCTCGTACTTAAACCAACACTTAACAAAATGAAGAACACACTCTTTGTCTCTCTTTTACGCTCTCTCACACACACACACACACAAACAGAGGGCACAGGCCCACTTCTAGGACTGTCAGATTAGAGAAGGTCCTTAATTTGTGTGACTCGGTGGAGTTTCAGCTAGCTAATGAGATTGGGGTAATTGGTATCGTTACCGTAATCTCCTGAGGCCGAGGACAACACGTTGAAACATATACCCACTGATCACACTTAAAACCTGCCAGCGATGCTAAAGGTCATTAGTGGATGTGTTCGTTTCCAAAGACACGCATCGTAATGGGGAGGGGAGTGCAGAAAACACTGTGAAAGTTCACCGGGGTTAAAACATTCATTTGCTAATTCCAGGATGCATGTTGCCAAAAGAAAACATGCTGTAATTACATGGGAAAAAATAGTCTTAGACATAACCGTGGATCTCCGCATGCAAGCCATTTTCCGGGCAAGTTAAAGCACGTGTTGAGTTAAGTTGAATTCACAAAATAAAAAGAAAGAAAGAGCCATTTACATGAAAGTAACATTAGTTTGACACTATAGCAGCACTTTTTAATGACCGTTCCACATATTTTTAACGCATCTACTTCCTGTGTAGATGTGTGATGTACGGTTGAGACCAAAACGTTTTGAAAATCCATCTGCTGCCGTCACATGAATTGTTGTCAATTCTCAATTGTTGTACTATTTCCCTCAGGAGTGCCCATTAGACTATACTTACTACAAATGCAATTTCAAATGATTGATAATTTGGTTCTTTAAGATGTGCAAAAAATAACCTCTTATGTCACAATTCATATATATTAGGTGACGATGTGTTAATATCGTGTCACAACTTGCTTGCCTTGCCCCTGTGTGGCAATGTCAATCAGTTATTGCAGGTTTAAGCATGTGCATACCTTCTGCACGAGGTCACTGTCACGTCAGTGCAAAAGGTCTAAGGTTCAAACATCGCCATGTATATGGAGTCATGATATTTGAGAGTAGCAAAAGGTACCCGTGCAACTGTAGCTATTAGAATGATTCTGCCTTTGCCTTGACCGGCACGAGTCCCATGACGGAGGTTGGTCACTTGGAACTGCACTATTCCTGCCCTTCTCCTAATAAGTTAGGATGTTTGAAAGGCAGAAATTGGCTCTTTGGGAATTATAAAGTGTACCGTAATACGTTTAACAACTATTTACATATGTATGCAATGATTAGTAAATACATATCTTTTATTTTATTGACTCACGGGCCTAATTATAATGTCTGTGGAGCAACTCTGTCAGCATAAGTAGGCTATCAGTCCCCCTTTTGGCCCAGGCCAAGGTAAAGGCATGGGGCTGACAGAGTGAAACAAGAACAGTAGCTAATGTTAGCACTAATGTTAGCATTAGCATTTGCAATCGAGATGAATGGAGCGCCTGGCAGCGAGGACACGTCTGTCCACAACTAGAGACAGGTGGGCCCTTAAGCTTGGCCTCAGGTTACTAGACTGTCCCCGATGTGCGTCACATACTTACCAGCACACACATTAATATACAGGGCCCAAGCCCAGAAACAATGATTTATTTACCCAAGGCCATTTCAATACAACACATACGTTCTTGAACAAAAAAAAAGCAGATGGTTTCCGCAATGACATTTTGGCCACTTTTCTCCATTTTATCAGCGCTAAGTGCAAATGCAGAGTTTCCACAATACAGTAAGTTAAAAAGCAGCATAACTTTGCATGTGTTGAAGGGTTTTGTGATGCTAAAATATGGAAGGGAAGTTTGCTTTAGCACTGTGGGGGAACCTAAGCTCTGCCACCTGTTTGCCAGATCCAAAGGCTTTGTTGAATATTCTTATGAAATAAAAAAAAAGGGGGGGAAAGAGAAATCAAAGCATTTCCTGGCTGCCTGTGGCACAGCTTCTGAAGACTGTCCTATTTTTAGGTTTGAGCCCTCTCTTTTAACCTCACAACTGCAGACCCAGATGTTGCCGGCACAATAAAAAAAAAACACAAAGCCATCCAACAGAGGTGGACTTTTAACAAAGTTATTAGTTCACAATAAAGGAAAACAGGATAACTTGTTTTCACTGTGAAATAAACTGAAGGTTGAGCTGCTGATGTTCCCTGCCTGCTGTCGTAATTACCTGATCAGACATTCACAGATTTTTCCCGCTTGTTGGGAGGAGGCGGGGGGGGGGGGTGTTTATGAGTGATGCCAGTTTTGCCTTTCAGTCGGATATTAGCTGGAATGTGGGCATGAGGAAGGCGGACACGGCCTCTCTTGTTCACTGGTTGGCTGATTGTCAATGAGCGGATTGTTGGGGTTTAAGCGCTATTTCTAAACCCTCCGTGCCCAGAAACAAACACTATCCCTTTCCCACCTGTTTCCCCGACTCCCCATCACATGAATTCTCTTAACAAACTCGGACACAGCTTTCTCTATTCCTCCTCCAGAGGCACGTCCCTAAAAAAAAGCCTTCGCTGCAATCAAGCCCATGTGGGTTCCGGTGTGCGGGATGTCCGTCCTCAGCCTACAAAGAGGAAAACAGTGGCTGTACCCGCTGATGGTACACGTGCACATGCGTGTTCACCTCCGTCCTTTTAGCTAACGTCATAAAACATGTTGCAGCCACCTGTCTGCATTGCCTCCTTGACCTTTATGTGCAGGATACGCATGTTATTTTATCACAACGACTGTGGAATTTAAAACTGGTGGGTTTGTTTTCACGGATTTATACTTTGATTTATGCTGCAGCTGATCCTGGATTTCATGTAATGATACCAAATGACTGGGACTTTAACCCCTCTGACCCCCCCTCTCACATCCTGTATGTCCCTTCAGTAATAACCAACCCATAATCAATTCAGATGGTTCTATGAACAATTAATCAGTTGTTAAAAAAGTGACACTGTCTCTTTTAAAATGATTAGTACAAGATTAAAAGACCTTATGAAATACTAAATGACTAATGGACCAAACTTAGACCCGTCCATACAAATGGTAATTAATGCACTTGATAATTAGTTAATTCAACATGGAGATACTTTCTTTACAACTCTTCATTTTTAAATAGATGCTGTTTTACATTTGCTATTCATTCTTCAAATGATCATGGCTTTCTATAACAAGTCTAACTTCACCACGGCAACGGGATTTTTTTCATCCCACTGTTGAAGCTTTTAGGTTTTAAAAAAAGATCCAACGTCCTATCAAGCGATGATTGAAATCAGAGAGAGAGAGAGAGAGAGCTGGACTGGGAAAGTCGTAGAGCAGGGACGGGGAAAATGAGACCCTTTGTGAAAGGCAGTCTTGTTAGCACCGTGTCCCACAAGCGTCCATATATCATCTCCGGGTCTGTCACCTGACCCCCATGTGTCATAGAACCCCAGGACTGTCCCCTCAAACACAAGCCCTTCTCTGGTAACCCCTGGGCCCCCCCGCGCCCCCCCGTACCCCCGTCTCAGCTCCCAGAGAGTGTTAGGCAGTACTTTACAGCCCCTGAAAGGGAACTAAAGACCGCCGAGGATTGAGATGAATTACAGCCGGGGGAGCTCCTCTAACGAAGGGCGTCCAAATTTACAGCTTTGCCAGCTTTCTTAACTTCATGGATGGAGATAAAGCAGGCCTGAAGTTCTGACAGAGCCCCACTAAGAGCACGCGGGGGGAGGAAGAAAAAAAAAAGGACAGAGAGGAAGACGAGGCTTAGTTTCTCAAAGAAAACCTAATGAGTGAAAATATATGAACCAGAGGGGCCCTTGTTATTCTCTCCCCCAACAACAAAAACGGCAGCCAAACGTCAAGTAATATTTATTGCGATCAACAGTCATTGAGAGGTTATGGACACAGAGGCCCCCGCTGCACTCACTAACGATTTTCTTTAACAGAAAGAGCCAGCCGCAGCATGAAACACATTTTCTTTCTCTTTTTTTTTCCTCTTTTTTTTGAGATCAGTCGGTTTAAACGCTTGTTAAATCAGTCAAATAAAAAAAAGATGAGGGGAGAAAAAAAAAGGCTTTTCGAGTGCTGTCTAAACCTGAATGAGAAGCCCTTTGTAGTTCACTCTGTTGGGTTTGTAAAAACAAATGCACGCTACATCAAGCCAATCATTTATCCCCCAGACAAAGATCAAGCTAATATTGACTGAAAAACACCTGAGATGAGATCGTGAATGCAAATCAATCGAGAGGGGCCTTCCTAGCTGCTAATCAGTGAGCTTCATTTCTAGAGGGAAAAAAAGTGTGTGTGGGGGGGAGGGGGGGGGGAGGCATCTTCATAAACACATCCTCATCTCCTGCTTGCAGTGTGCTGTAGTGCAGCCAGACTCCTATAAGAGCTGTGAATTGTATATCAGCCTCTAAAGCTGCTGCTTTAATCCTATTTGCATTCATATGACCACATGGCTGGATCCTGGGAGCCTTTATCCTGAGATTTACCCATTTGTATTCCCCTGTGAGTGCAGGAACTCTACGCACGACACCGGCATCTGGATGTCTCTCACATCTTTCGCCCCAATTCCACTCGCTGGCTGGAGAGGCGCAGGGAGAACTTCTAGGAGAATGGTACAAATGAGTAAACACGGAGGCTTTTTGGGCAGGTTTTGGACTCTCACGCACACAGAGACACACACACACACGCAGGTCTCATCCGCACATACAGGGGGCGGGGGCGCGGTGGGAGGGGGGGGCAGAGATGAGAGAATTAAATACTCCTAGTGGTTCCCCAGTGAAGAGAGCCACAGGCTTAGCTCCACACTGGCTGATTTGTGAATCTCTTCTCCTTAAACAGCTCTGTGCCTCTGTGCACACGTTGTGCTGGTGCGCGTGGGGGGAGTGGAGGGGGGCAGTGCTTTCACCCATTTGCACATTAATAAACCTCCAGAAACATTTATTAAATGCCGGGAGAATGGATAGTATTTACATGTGAAACTGCAGAGGACTTCGGCGTGTTTGGCGGGGGCCACACTTCAGGCCCTCTGTGGTCCTGCAAATCCTCGGCACCACTGGGGGCATGATAATGACATCCTCTGTCCAATTACTCTTTCTGCCAATAGCACTGGTCATGATGGAGGGGAACACACTATTAACCCTGTTAGCATTATCGACTAAACCAGCAAACCTAAAATAAGGACTATTGAGGTACCGATGGAGGTGATTATCAGAGCAGGAATTGAGGACTTGTTAGTAAAAGCTTTGATATGTTCTCATATTGGATACAAACGAAGCGTATAATAATGACCCTCTAATACGAATAATAATCTAAATATTTCATATTCCAGAGAAGGCTTTATTCTCTCACGTGAGAAAAAAATATTTGCGTTTATCAATATTAATGGCAGGCCAAAAAGGCACCCACGCTGCACCATCTGCAAATATAATGCCCCACCTTATCAATTCATAACACAGACGAGCTAAACTGTCAGAAAAATCTGAAGTCACACTTAACCGAGCCCAATACCTACTATTAAGATGGCTCGACATAACAGGACGCCTGCCAATAATTGTACATAAAGATATGGAGAAGCCACAGTCCAGCTATGAATATTTCATGAATTCCGACACAAAGAGCATGCTAAAAGGATCAAAGAGAAAAACGGTAGAGGAGTCAACGTGAACATCCCAACAATATGCAAGAATCCCGACAGTATAGGTCACATGCAAAAAGACCGGGGTCACACTGAAATTGTCCATCAGTCAGACAAGCAGAACTGATTTGGATGCTAAATAATGGTTTAGATATTCAAAAATTCCATATATATGCGAAAGGCTTCAGTGCACCCTGGATCTGGCCTATCAGAGGAGTGCTCTGCCACCACACTCCCTCATGCAGACCCACACTATGCCTCTGAGCCTACGACTACACACACACACACACACACACAGACATGCAGACATGCGGACACATAGTTCATGTACGTGGCCACACAAAACACAGCCTTCTACTCTCAGACGTGTATATACCAAAGCATATATTATATACAAATACATGTCTCTGATTAAAATTAAATCCACTTATTGAACTAACATTTGGTTAATGATTACCACTACAGAATTTACTAGAAACTTCATGTCAGTTATAACTCAATTTATCAGGAGGGACATGAGAAAAATGGGTATCAAGAATTATCTGGTTTTTCACAGAAGCACCCAAACACAAGGCAGAAAAGAAACAGGCAATACAACGTCCCTATCCTTTGTACATTTCAAAACAACATAATCAATGCAAAATGTATACAAGGCAGTGTCTTAAAAAGCCCACCATGGTGCCACAATTGTATTGTGATCTTCTGCTCACTCAAAGGGCCTTCTTGTTGTGATTGTCATGTGCCACTTGCCATTGAAATGTGTTTTTCATGTTTCTCATCTCATTGAATGTCAAACATCCCTTATTGAGGGAGCCAAATCCATCGGATGATTTTTCCACCCCACTCAAATGGAAATGGTGCATGTGACAAAACAGTTGCATTACCATAATAAAGGAATTCGACTTACAAAAACCTCAACATCTGCTGGGTTGGAGAGAGTAATGGATAACATTTCTTTGAATCCAATTGATGGAGCTGATGGCGCTTAGACAGTCATTCACCTCATAACGTCTCAGGAGAGGCCAATAATAGGAATAACATGGGATTAATCTCAACACTCTCGACTCAGATGAGACAAAATATGCATGGGCCCATAGATCTAAAAGGACGCTGTTACAAACAAATATGTATGAGAGTTTTCTTTTTTGACATTTCTTAATACACAGCAGCTTGGAATACAGGATGCTGAGCAAAGGTAAAGGAAGACCCAAGGAAACAGGAAGTGCCAAACAGAACATATGAATATGTTCATATGCAAGTCAACCGATTTTTTATTTTTATTTTACTTTTTTGTGTTTGATATATACCATTTTGATATCCAGGCAATGTATGCTATTCTCTCAACAGTATCAAATACAATATTTGGCAAACTTGCCCAACAAATGAGGAGGAGGAATTGCTTTTACTTTGTTTTGGTGGAATATTTATGAATTATTCAACATAATTCTTTTTTTTATTATTTCCTGAATATTAATTTTGCATAGAGCGAAAATATCATCCACTGATAATCAATTTCTAAATTAAAATTATTTTTTGAATGACAACATTTAATTAAAACTGAGTCTTTTATTTTCACAGTAATACACAGTAAAAATGATAAAGACCAGTGGATGCTCTGAAGGTACGGAGACATTCAGCAATTTACACAATTTAACACCATTTCATACATTGGAAATATTTTTGAGAAAAATGTAACTTAACGCGTTTCAGCATGCAAAGCAACAAAGACCTTTTTAACTTGACGATAGCCGCAGGCTGTTTTTGGCAGATTTCACCAACGTCAGTCACAGCAGACAAAGCCACAGTGGAGATGAGCCACTACAAGTCCACTACAAATTTTATTAAGTTCACATTAATTATCATCAATTGAATTTCTAAAGTCCCGCAGCTTTTGACCAATGTCAATTGTCTCTTTAAAACATAGATTTTTGCAATTAGTGTTATTCATGTTTTATTCTCGTGATACGACATTTATTTTTGATGCCGTCGGTGGGACCAGCCGGATGACTTATGACAGAGGGAGAAAATCAAAGTGAATAACAGACACGTTAAAAATGTGGGGGCAATCTGACCGAATACGTTCTGAACCTGATGGACAGATGATTCCCTGTGAGCTGACCCCCCAAGACAAAAGGTTTAATAATAAATACACAGTGTTTGAATTAAAAAGACACTGCACTACATTTTTAATGTAAGTGTATTTCTGCATACGTTTAAAAATGGATGATTGGGCTCACCTATGTGGACCAGAGGCCCCCAGCTCGGCTGTTTGGCCACAGGGACGGGGACTGGGGGGGAGGGAGGGGACCCCAGTAAGGCCAGACTTGAAGGAGGAGGAGCCAATTGAAAAGGGAACACGAGGGAAAGAGCGCTGTCTATGTAGGCGTACACCTCCGCAGAACCCACTTTTAAAGACTGCCCGTCCCGTACAAATAACCATGGGAATCGCTGGCTGTGATTAACGTGCCGGCTGGAGGTTTAAATCACTCTGGAGAGAGATGGCCTGGTGTTTGACTCCGTGATATACTCCCTCGCAGAGCTCCACTGATGGAAAAACATTGCTGATGGGAAACTAAAATGAGATTGCAGAGAGCGAGGGGCAGGAATTAGGGCTGACCTGAATGGGTCTGGGGGTAACATGGAGGCTATCACATTAACCTGACAGGGGCTCCTTTAATAGGGTCCAGGGCTTAAACTGATATATCAATTTCCCTCCATGTGGACAACTTCAAAGGCCAGAGCTCATTCTCACCGCTGGTGTTGGCCCCACATCAATCTCTGGCTGTTGTGGGCATCATCACCTCCAGCCTGAGACAAGCCAGGAAAAAAAAAGAATCAGCTCCGCAGGCTCTGGCCCAATCGGCATTTCAGTCCTAACTGTCCACTCGTGGTCAGAGAAAAGACTGCACCTTTGCGAGTTTTAAGTTACTTTTCTTCGAGTGGCCAGTGCTGGAGAATCACAAAAGCAACAGACGTAAATTAGTTTCAACATACAGGTCAATCAAACACGACACAGATCAGTTTCAGTATCACAGAGTGATTGTAATTATAATCACGGCTGACAAACATTTCTCCATTTGTGTGCGCTAACGTCACAATAATTACCCGTGTCACACTGAATGTGTAATTTAGCCACACAAATCACGGCATTTAACTCTGCTGACAGCTACTATTATAAAGATTCAGTAAAAGCGGCGTAGCAGAGCACCTTCCAGTTCATCTCCACTGTTTGTATGGAAAGATTCTTTTTTGGAACAACAGAGACACAAGAAAACTCCTTTCTTTCTGCTGAACCCTCTGTTCTCAGAAATGGTATCAAAAAGCCTCTCTCGCAGTGCAAGCCCTCAAGGGTTCTGATGTCACTTCCACTGTAACGCCTCGCTGATGACTGACATGTGCTTCACATGAGCTGGAAGAGACAAAAAAACAAAAGAACATACCCTCTTGGTTTTAGACGACATTTCGACTTTACGCTAACTTGTTTCGTCAAAACAATTCCCGATGAAATTAAACGACACATTACTCGAGTCAAACCTGAAACTGAGATCTGCCACAACAAAACTAATCCGGTTTGAGCAGCCGCCGTGTTGTGGTGTCCTCGGAGTGTGTGTGTGTTTCTCTTGTAACGTAGCTTAGGTTTCAGGAAGTTTTAGGCTTGGAATCAGTCATCAAGGTGGGGGTTGGGGGGGGCAACGAACAAAAACAAGGGCTCTGATAGCGCTGATAATGGCCGTGCGTTAACCCCTTTCAAAGACTTTCACCGAGTGTCAACAGTGTAGAGGAATCTGGAGGAATTGACCCTTGCTGCCGCTCCACTAAGCTGTCAGAGCTCGGATGGAGCCCACACGGTCACTAACTGCTCCCCCGGCGTAAATATTATCACGTTTTTGGAAAAACATCACTGGGATTTCAGGGAGAAGCGAACAGAGGGCTCTTTACCGATCGCGTCAACCAATCACGACGGTCCATGGAGCAGAGCTGGGAAGTTTTGGGATCCTCGTCACAGCAGCCTGCCGCTCCGATTGGCCAGTCTACGGTCGAGAGGGGTGAATGACAAGGCCTCGTGCGTAGAAAGTGAAATCAACATTCAATGTCAGGGTGTTTCTACGTTATGTGTGAGTAAAAAGAAAGTCAAAGAAAGTACCAAAAGAGAGTGAGAACGCGCTGAGAAGAGAAGGAGCAGAATTAAGTGCGATTGGAAGAGATGGGGGAAGAGTCCACACGTGTCCGAGGGCTCCTTTCAGCTTCCACCTCGCGATCAGAGGCATCGTTTAGACAAAAGAACTGAAAGACGGCAAATATTTTGGGAAGGCGTGAAAAAGGGGGTTCTGTTTAGCGAGTTGCAAGAGGGAAACTGAGCAGGGCGGCGCGCCAAAAAGGGCCCGTCGGTGCGGGCTACAGTTTGCAGTGCGTGGCAGCCGAGATCTATGAATACAGATCAGGGGAGATGTGAGGGAATTTTACAGCAGGTATTGTCTGTCACTCACCCCGTCTGTCTGTGTGATCACTGCCTCCGCGGCGGCTGTTTCATCTTCCACTCTCTCTCGCACACTTATACTCACACACACACACACACATGCATACACTCCTCCCCCAGCGATACCAAAGGAGACCTGGTGCTGGGGTGTGCCCTTGCCAAAAAGTGACAGGTGTTCCAATAGGAAATCCAAATATCAAAGGGCCATTATTCCTATTATACGTTATGATATGCTGCTTATGTCTGGCTTTGAATAAGTTACTGGCATCTGGATTTGACTGAGAGTACAGCAACAAACATAATGTAGTGTGAAATAGATTTTTTGCAATGACACAGAAATTCAAACGCTTTTTCAGGTTTTTATTTTTGCACTTTCTTATCCATACGTAGCTTCAAAAAGTGCGTTTTGTTTGCCATACTTAGATTTTCTCTTCTTGTTCTCACAATGGGGAGAAATAGTTTGCCAGTTGTGTGTCTGCATGGCCTGGAGCCCTTTAACACACATTGTGAATTATGCCTGCAGTGAACATAAACACACACTTTACAGCAAAACACAGCGCGGTGTATACACACACCGACTTGAATGAGTAGTGCCTTCTCTCATTTACCGGCATCACTGCTGAGCACAAGCACGCTCCATCTCTGCAGCGCGCCATGCACCGTCTTTGTGAAAGGGAAACTGTGTAAACGATCAACACTATCGACATCGAAAGTGAAACGATGAGCAAAAAGGGGGTTGGGCCCGTGGCGAGCGATTCAAACACAGTCAACCTGCCCGAGCGCAGCGTTCACTTTTTTGCATCGCCGCGTCACCGCGTTGATTTTCAGGAGAGAAGGGCGGCCCAACTGTTCGATCACGGCGCTCTGCCGACGCCAGCGTTGGCCGGCAGTCTCAATCAGCTAAGTGTAGCCGGCAGCTGCTGTGTGCGCGCGGATGGAGTGCGTCGTTAATTCCGTAAATACAGCGTCCCTCGTGTGTGTCCGAGAATCACCGCCTGACGCCACATTTAGGCCGGAAGAGCATCAGCTTCGCCGGCGTTTGGTAAAGTGGGAGTAAATGTGAATGACTCAACAGAGCAGGCAGGGAATGCAAATGTTCCTTTTGAAAAAATCGGTTTCTCCTTTGAAAACACCCACGACGAGGTTGCCAACCTCCCACAAAGAGGTTTTCACATGTAAAAGGAAAAAAGAAAAAGCGGCTTTTTAAACAACACAAAATAGATGTCATTGTTGTCTGTTCGTGTTGCAGTTGTAGCTCATTTTTATCCCAAATAGAACGAAAGTAAACAGTAAATAAATGCTGCGCTCTTTCAGTGGCAGCAATGCGCTCAAAGTGACGGTTTAGCACTTGTATTGTTCTCGAAAGTTGAAGCCGAGAGGCATTACAACTCTTCTTTTACGTTCTATCAATAATCTTTTTCTGACACATTATTTGCCGGTCTGGGGGAAAACGGGGAGTAGCACGGTCAGTGGTTCACCACAACGGCTTGTGGGGGCTGGCGAGGGCAGCGCGCGTGGACGAGGCCTCCACCCTGGGACGGTGCCACGATGTCTTTCTGACCAGGCCAACGACCGGCCTGCATGCAGCCTCTGGAGGAAAACACACACACACAAGCAATTAGATGACATGACAGCCCCGAAAAGAGGGTTTTCGGGCAGATTGAGCCCAGTTCAGTTTTATTTACAACTGAGTTAAGTACCATTGTGTGTGATTTACTGGCTTGCTGCTATATATATGTATGAAATAATTGTACCACAACGTGGAATATTAAACCATTTTCGCTATAAATATAATTTCTCATGTCGTGTATAACAGTAAATGTACCACCGCTATTATTTTCATATATTTCTTCTTTATAACCTCTTATTTTCTTTAACATTATTCCCTTCTTGGCCGTCTTGCCGGTGTGAAGAGTTCTCCGCACATATTTCCTCTGAACTCAGCACAGCTAAGGGGAAATTAAATAACCTGAGGATTGAGCTACTTTAGGAAGCCCAATTAACACATTTGCCTCTAGAGAAAAATATCGCCTGAAATTGAATGGACGGTAATTTTACGCATGGATTTTTCCATTCTGATTCTCAGAGCCTTCAATAATCCAGTGAATTTGTTCGACGGAACAAGGGGTTTTAACGTTCCGTGCTGAGGCTTAGGTGGTGGAATTTTAAAAGAACTACAGGTCATAACAAATGACGCGGCTGTTCAAATTGTGTTGCATTGTGTTGATTGTACACAATCCATTCAATCCAGTCATCTGTTTTGAGTTGAATGTACTAGTTTACCACAGCCAGTTCAAAAAAACTGTGTTTGTGGCGGCCTTTTCATGGAATATTGTATTATGACAGCCACTTTGTGTGACCACCGGGATTTTGAACAACTTTCCAGTCCGCTTGTTATCTCCCCGGGTTGCAAATCCAAAAGATCTATTTCGGTTGAGCGTAAAACATGTAACACTCCCCAAAATGTTCACCCGAACTCCAAAGTTAGAGCTTTTAATGACCCCTGTGTTGTCGCTGTCCTCCACCCTCCTTTAAGCACACACATAAAACAAAGGTTTGAATTCCAAGTTCCAGCCTTGGCGTACTTTCTGCAGCTCCGCCATGCACACAGATCAAAGTCTTACAAAGTTGGGATAACCCTTATTACTTCTCATTAGTCGGTAACCTGATGCGCTGCGACAAGTTCAACAGTTGCTATGGTCAGCTGCTGATGCCTCCAAATGGCCCGACCCCCTCAGCGAGAGAGGCTGACCAGACGCTCAAGTGGTCCCTGAGTCTAGTCTAGTGGGGCTTAGCATGAGCCCCATTTGCGCCCTAGACCCAAACCAAAAGGGACTGTTAAAAATTGGCTTTAACTCCCCAGCGGCTCGGCTGACATCCACTACTACAGATCATTAGGGCTCAAAAGCCCCTCTCGCGCTCGCTCTTTGTCAGTAATGGCAATGTGTAATTAAAGTTTGAATAAACAAAAGGCTTTTCCCGAGGCCATGTGTGTATTTCTCTCTCTCTCTCTCTCTCGCTCATTTCACGCACTCGTTCTCTTTCTCTCTCCATTTCTTTTCTTCCTCTCTCGTTGTGTCTCGGAGAGAGAGTTGACACACACGAGGGGAAATTCTCATTGGCTCCCGTGGTGGTGGCAGGCATGGACGAAAGGCCCTCAGCCTAATTAGAAAACTAAATACTCTGAGTAATGCCGAACCCCGGGGAATACAACTGCCATATCTCTTACACATGTGATGTGGAAGGACCCGGAATGCCACTGGGGTGTCTCGCTGAAATATCCTGTGCTGTTCCCCTTTGCACAGCTGTCCACACAGACTCGTGCACTTAAGACAGGCTCGCTTTCATAGTTAAAATAGAAATTTGTGTCCTGAGTGCTGCAACACCGCTAATGCTAAATATTGAATTCCCGCGGGTGCTAATTATGGTTGAGTACTGGCAACACGGATTCCCTTTTTTCACTCCGCATAACAACTGTAAAAGCAATTTAAGCATTTTTCAATTAATTAAACACACAGTCTTCCAGTAACCTCTTGTCATTTTGCCCTCCAGGACCATAGCTAATTTGTGTAGAATAGAAAAGGGAAAAGGGAAGGAGTGGGGGGGTGGGCGCAGTTTTCATCTCGGCAAAATGCTCGTACAAAAGGAATTAAAAAAAGGGAAGACGCATCATTTTTTAAGAGTTTAAAAAGATCACACTCTATCGTTCTTTTTTTTTTTCAAACACCCTGTAGTATTCTAAGTGTAGTTTTGGATGTTATGAACCTCGATATCAGATGACTGTTACCAGGAGCAACCAGCCCCCATTATGTTATCAAAGCTGTGTGAGATAGGCTGGCCGTGTAGCTAATCCCTGATGTATTTTTAGTCACAACTGACTGATGAAGTGAAATTACTACATCAGTGATAAAAACGTGGCTCTCTGAAAAGCCTTTACACGATCATGTAGCAACCAAGAGAGCTCTTTAAGCCACTGCAAGTCTAAATGAACTTGTAGAACAGCGGTGAACTGCACGACAATATGGTGGAGATGACTAGAAGAGACATTAAGATAAGGATGCATTATGCGCCTATAATATGCTGAAATGATCATTTCGGCTTCAAAGTGCTGTGTTTCCATTGTGCCGGCTAAAACTGTACAAAAAAAAAACATCCCCTCTTTCATTTATTCATAACTTCATCAGTGGAAAGAAATGACTAAACGAGGGCTATCTAATCACGTTTTGTGATAAGAAATATGGCCAATTTTGAAGGACAAAACGAACTTATGTAGCATACATTAGCAAACTTCTCATGGTATTACACAGTCGCATATGTATCTATATTACCCTCCATTGTGTTTGTGCGCCTTTAGTTGCATGTGTGCATGCATGCGTGTGTGCAGGAGGAGTGGCGGCACACCCAAAAGGCCCTGAGAGATCAGAAGCTGGCTGTGGAAATCCAGCTAATAGTCATTATGGGATCTCGGTCGGGGCACAGACCGGATACCTGCCATCCAAGGCGAGCTGTGCCTCCCCCTTCATATTAGCATTGTGTCATCTTATCAGCATTCACCCAGACAAGAGGACAGATCACGCTGCAGACCGACACCCGCATCCCTAATATGGCTGAATAAGACTCCGGGAGACCCGTGCTTTGCGGCAAATTTTAAATTATAAAAGATATCATACAACAGCACAGCCGCGTGACACCAAAAAATAGCCGGACCAATATCATTTGTCTTCTGTTGCAATATTAATATCCGCGGCCTTTGTAGATTGGCCCTAGCACGCGACGGCCCCCGCCTGTGTTAAAAGTGGCGAGGAAGGCTGAGCTCCACAAGAACCCGGTGTGCTCAGTCACTTCTGGGCCCACGCAGTCAATAAGGCTATTTCTGATCTCCGGATGGCTTGGGTTTCAAAGCCTGTTTAAACGGGCTCCCACAAAGCCGGAAGCACCGACCTCACTCCTCTCCCTCCCCGTCTTACTCCCCCTCTCGCTTTCCTCCTCCTCCACCTCTTTCTCTAAATACTGAGAGGGGGCTCAGCTTGTCTCCCCCTCTCAGTCAGGGAGGGGGGGGGGGGGGGGGGGGGGCGGTGTCCTCCCCTTCCACATGCAGGGTGGTGAGGAAAGACATGGAAGCGCAGGGTCAGGGCTCCCGGTGCTAAGCTGTGAAAGGCAAACGTTTGGCAGAGTAATTACACGCCGCACTGCTCTGGGAGTGATTAGTGATAGTTGTCTGTTCAAAGTGTGTTTGGAGCTCACAGCCTTTATGGGCTACGCTTGCCTTCCCCTCGCCTAATGTTTAGATTGCATTTGCATCGGGAAGAGAGTTGCACGTGTCAACATAAACAGTGTGCCTGCGAGGCTCGGCGAGAGTGCACTCGCTTGTGTTTGTCTGATGCGCAAAATATACTACATAGATACTTCAGTATCCAGTATTACATTGTGGTGGAGATTTTTTTTCTACAAGTTATATATTAGGATTTTGTCAACCCGCTTGAATTCTCATAAGCGTGAACTGAACCTCTCAAAAAATAGCCTCTGATCTTTAAAACATCCTTTGTGTATTGCTCACACTGCGTACTCTGGTAGCAGGTTTATGTAGCACTTCCTGGATGCAATGCCTCCACTTGGCACGACGAGATCCTCTCCACCCGGGAGGTCAGGTGACACTGCGCTGCAATCAACGTGCTCAGGTGCTGCGGCCCGAGCCGCCGGCCTTTGATGTCCCCGCTGCGTTGCTCCGGCGCCGCCTGCAGATGTGCCTGCAAGCTGTAAGGTGAGCGCCAACACCCCTGAGTAACATGTCCAGTTGTAAAGCACACCCTGACGAGAGGGCGTGTGAACAACAGGAACAGACGGATACAATGCAGAACACATGTGGGATTAGGAAGTTGATGATGTTGACTTTGGAAATGTCCTGATGTCCACTCTGAAGTCCTTTTATTTAGACACATTTCTTTACACAAGCTTTTACTTGTTGAAAACCAGAGATACGCTTTGAACAGATTTTAATCCTATTGATATCTTTTCAGGCCTAAAAGGCCTTAAGGTGATGGGTTTCATATTTTAACGCTTTGTATCACCCCTAATCCCAACACAGAGGCTGATTTTAACGCAGGCTGTGAAGTTGGGTGGCGAAGCAGAGGAGAAACAAACACAGCCCGTGGACAAGAGGAAATACCTCGGGGACTTTCTGGGATTGGGAGGGAGGGAAGACGGTACCTGTAGTGCAATCCTTTCCAAATCTGCACCAGGTGTCGGGCATTAAGGAAGAGCATCTCCGCTTTGGCTTTTCCGCGTCTGGCTCAATCACCCAGGGCAGTGTGTCAGATGTTGGACAAAACTGATACTCTCTCTCGAAGAAGAAGAAGAAGAAGAAGAGGAGGAGGAGCAGGAGGAAGACCAGGGGCCGAGCACAAGAAATGTCTCTGCTGACGGCAGAAGCTGAATCTGTACCATGTTGAATAAAGATGCCCTTTTTAAAAGAGGTAATTTCATTATGTTTGCCATGATTCTCATCAATGTTTGACATTTCAATATTCGGCGACATGCGAAATGAGTCTGCCGAGAATACGGCGCGTCGTCGAGAACTGCAATGAGACAATAAAAATGGGAAGCAGAGCTGAACACCATGGGTTTTAATGAGTTAAGATAGATTTAGAATAGCATCACGCTGTATCCCACTGAGAGTTTCAGTGAACTACAAAGACGAGGGAGCACTTTCTTTTCTCTGTGTGATAACACAAAGGCCAGGAGTGTGCTACGGATTGCTTCGCTCGATATTCACATTACACTCTCATTTACAAAAAGGCGAGGTCTCCGTTGAACACCTGGCCCCTCCTCAATTTACCCTCCTCGGGTACCGTCTTTCTTTTATTTTTTTTGCCAGGGCATTTGTGCTGAAACAAAACAGCGACGGCGGAATACTTCACCAGCATAACATAGGACCATGTTGGCATTGTTGTTTCCTCCGATTATACATGACACGCTAAATAAAAAGGGGGCTGATTGGAAGAGGGAAACCTGATGCCTCGGCGGTGGGACAAGGACAAACGTTCGAACGAGCACGTGCGGAATGCAGAGTGGCAGCAGGAAAGCGGCAATCTACATGTCTAATGCCGAGGATGCTTCCTATTCGGTGTTTATGAAACATGGCTGCCGGGACTACAGAGGTAAGGGGATCCGCCATCAAAGTCCGCCCTGACTAAAAACAAAGAAGAAGCGACAATGCTGCAGTGGAATGCGCGGCAGAACATAATACTCCACGTCCTCCTCCTCCTCTGCTCCCTTAAGCGGTCTCATCTGATTACAGCGTATAGCAGGGCCCCTCAGTCCCGCTCCTCACTGCCGCGAGTAGGAGGCACAACACAACTTGCCAAAGTGGCCCGGGAGGAGAGGGGATGTTGCGGAGGAGACCGAGAAGCAGAGAAGAAGATGGGGAACAGGTAGAGCGGAGAGGGGGTGCAAAGTTGTTTTGTGGGTCCGCGAGCGAAGCACAGACTGGATGTCTGACGATGGCGACGGGGCAGCGGATCGTTTACAGGCTCCCTCAGCAGCCCCCCCTCCCAACCCACCACCCCCCCCCGCACACGTCCGTCTCCAGCCACAGAGTTCGCCCTCTACTTAAGGCAACAAGAGTCAGGCTCGGCATTACAAGCCTATTAAAAGATACTTTTAATTATGCCCCGCTCTCCCGGGATCACTTCTTCCGTGAACTCTGTGTTTCTTTGGCATGTGCACTTAGGAATGGCACAAGCAGAAGCACGTGTTGTTTTCTCCCTCCAATTAAAGGGCATGTTGACAGATTAGGGCTGCTTCTGGTTTGTGCTCCACTAACGCATTTAGGGAAGATGATGAACATGGAGCGAGGGGGAGAGGAGGGAGGGGACTTAAAGAGAGAGAGAAACCGAAAGAGAGGCTGATAGAATGAGAAAGAAGAAAAAGAGAGAAGGAAACATGCACATGAACCCTGAGGGATTAATGTGTTTACATTACCTGGGCTGTGATCTATCACCAGCCTCGTCAACTTCCATTATGCGTCACATATTTAAGCAAGTAACAGACCTGGGAGCCCCTGCAACTCACTCATACTATTTCTATTGGATTAAGTCAGAGCAAATATCTAGGGCACAGCTCCCACACCGTGGTTTTAGCATTCTGCTAGTCATTTGATTTGTACGTTGTATCACTTTACCGTCGCGAAAAGGCACTGCAGGAAGGAGCCCATCCTACATGCCTGGAGAGCTTTAGGCAGTATGAGATTTCGCCGATTACCATACGGCACCTATAGCATCTTCCAAACAAACCCGCTATTTGGGCCTCGCGAGTCTGGTTAGACAACAGCCAGGCGCGGGAACGCTCAGCGTCAGAATGTACTCACTCAGTAGGCGGATTCACCATCTGAGATACATGCGGTTGTCGTTTTGTGAGAGCAGGCCTGGATTGTGTGTTAAACACTCGGGAGGTCTGGCATCACTGTGTAGATGCTGACACTGGAGTCTGCAGCAGGGTGAAGGAGGCCACAGTCACACTACGAGCTGCAGTCAATATCCATTTAGTCACTGATGCTATTGGCTCGTTTCTGAAATAATAATATTACGGGTAATTTGTCTTGTCGTGGAGGAGGGAGAATTATCCTTTTTATAACATCCCTCATTTGGAATAGCGGGTCGCGGGCGAAGCTGTGGGTACAAATGTAAATAAATATTTTTGATAAAACACTGGGAAATCAATGGGTGCTTCCTGCGATCCATCTGGAGCGAATCAATCATCATCTGCGCAGCCGGCAGTCTGGTGCGGGAGGACGGCGTTGCAGTGAGAGAATGGTGCAATCTTCTTCTGATACCTCTCATTTTGGAGTCGCTTCTCATAATAGGGTCATCATTTCATCACTTAGCCAATCCAGAGCCCTGCCACTCAGCCTTGCAGGGATCATGGGGAGCAGGGAGAAAGGGGGGTGGTGGGGGGGAGGCAGACAGGCCTCATCAGGAGTCAACCGAACACACACTTCTGCTCCATACGTCTTCATTCAGGTCAATAAAAGAAAAAAAGAGATCAAGAGAACCGAGAGGAGATCAGAAAATGGATTCCCTCTCCTCAAAGTCATATTGGCTCATTGTGTCATTTTTCAAAGTCAAGTAAAATCATCAAATCACAATTTGTGTATCAGCCCATGAGCAAGCTGAGATGCACCTGTTAAAACACTAAAGCTTTCAGTGTGAACAGAATCATCCCGAAAACCAGGAGAATGCTAATTTAAGTTGAATAAAAGAAATGTTATAATAATGCAAAACTGAGCGTAAAATATGACTTTGTTTAAATGTAATTGGGGTCAGAGTCAGCTAAGTGTACGTGTGTGTGTGTGTGTTTGTTTGGGGGGGGGGGTGCATTTCACTGCTTGGTGACATTAGAAGACTTCCTCAACATGGACCTCAACAAATAAAAAACACACAAATTTAGAAAACAGCTGTGTAACTATATCAGCTGAAGCTATAAACTATTAACACAACAATAATGCCATTCATATTCATAATGCAAAGATAAAAGGGGGGAAATGACTTCTGTGCTTTAATAACAATAAAAGCCAAGGATGCCATTTGTTTAGTCAAATAGCATAGTGCATATGTGTTTAATCATTTAATAACCCCCCCCCCAAAAAAAAAAATAGAAATGCAAGGTCAAAAATAAATTACATCCATTATTTGCAGCAGATCTCCCCAAAGCATTTGGAGCGAAAACTGTTTTGAATTTCAATTGGCTTCCAAGTGGCAAAAGCCCTCAGCTAATACATCAAAGAAAAATTGGTGTCAACTAATCGGTTTAGGACACAGATTTAGAATGGTTAAAAAATCCCATGAATACTTCAAGCATTTTATTCTTTCCCCTGAATACCGCTGAAAAGGCTCGGGGAGCCGTTCAGCTGACCTCGTGCGCGCCAGAAACCTGTCGACGTTAACTTACTGTTGAACTCGTCCGGACGCGCAATTAGTCCACCTCAACGCATAATGTTGCGTAATAATGGCCCCTATATCCAATTTAGATTACGCGCGCTCCCTCGGGCGTCGTAAGTGGCGCGCATCGTCTTTCATTCGCACCGTCTTTGCCACGTAAAGCCCTTTTCATTCGTCAATCGCGCGCTCGTTTTCTCTGGGGAAGAAAAAAAAAGGACGACGACGCGGTGACGAAGAGGAAGCGACACAAGTTTAGACGTCGTCAAAACAACATTTATGGCGATTTGAAATCGGGTCGCCTCATTTGCGACGGGAGCAGCCCATTTTTTTTAACGCATCTAGAACGCATACGCAGCATTTCTAATGCTTTTTTTTCTTTTTTAAAGCGCAAAATGAGCAAGACTCTACTCACCGACACCTCCTCCTTTATCGGGGCAGTGCTGAGAGTTGGGAGCAGTTGCCATGACCAACTCCTATTATAGGCTCCGTGATCTCAAATTATAGGTCCTCCTCCTACTTCAGAGTCTGAACCAAAGCGCGTTACGCACGACAGACGCTTCTTTTATGGAATCAATAATAACAATTAGAATAATGATAATAATAATAATAATAATAATATTGTCGCCCGTTCTGCAGGTACTTTTGTTAGCGGCTCACGCGGCAAACATCCTATACGGGATTTTTCTTTTTTGTCAGACAATAATGTAACGGACACCTTTCGCCCTAAAGATGATGTTATACTATTTCCCTCATATGCAACGCAATCAAAGAGATGTCAGCTGCCGCAAAATTCAAATACACTTCGTCCCGTTGCTGCTCATGTGAGGAAAAATTCCAGTAATTAGTTGATTGTCTAAAACACTGCAGGAGGCTTTGTGACACCACTGTAGGTCTCATCGTCACACTGTCATCTGATTACGCTACGGTCGCTTTGTGCAGCTCTCTCTCGCGCTCTCTCTCTCACTGTACCCGCGTCATCATTCTTTGCGCTCTGGAGGTTTTCAGAGCGTAAAATAGCACGTGACAGCGTGTGCACACACTCTTTAGCAGCGCCTACAGCGATCCCTTTCGGCTTATCTGAGACTTGAACTGGAAAGTCAATCATCAGCATGAAAACGCCTTGTAGATGGCTGATACAAAGTGAATAATATTTGTGATGGACTATTCATTTTTTTAAAGCAACCGCGCAATCACGCAAAGCAGGTTCATTTAATTACAAAGCTCTCCAAATGATTAATTAATAACTTTTTTGCCTTCCCCGATGCATAGCAGACGTTTAATATTTATGAAACGGACGCAAACAAGGTACTTGCCGCTTACAGTGGCATATTAAATCTGTATTTCAGCACTGAAACGTATCTGCAGCGATCAAATGAGATTACATCTACTGGTCCAGGCGGATTTGGCGTAGTTGGCACTAATCTGCCCTGGTTGGAAGGTTTATGGCGATCTGGGAGTGTGTATCAGATTGGTTTACCCCCCAGGATATATATCGCAAAAAAACCCTATTTAGCCGTCGCCACAGTTAATCGTCCAAACTCGGCGGAGGCCGGATATTATTCTCAATCACAGCACACAAACGTCAATAATGCAAAGTTTGTTTGCGCACAGCAGCTGTTCGGATTGATGCGTTCGGCCAGGTGCCGCTTGCGCCATCTTACTTTGACTTTTCGCCGGACACATTTCTTACCAAAGACACATTTCGTCTGGCGTTAGAAAGTCGACGTGCACAAAACGGCCGTAATCCATTTGGAAAAAAAAGCTCCCATTGCGGATTTTAAACGCCAGTCGCGCGGAGATCGCGGCGCATCAAGCCTGTAGATTTAACGCACATACTTAAAATGACGACTTTTTGTTGTTTTTTTACGAACAAAGAAAGATTAACAAAAAAACAGTGCAGCGCAATAGAGCGCGCTTTTTTTTTATTCCTGCCGGTGTCTTGCAATCCCATCTCCCCACATCCGGGCTCACAAACAGCCGGTTTGTTATTGATCAAGTGTGAGAGTGACGGCTTCGTGAATGCGGGGGGAGGGAGGGAGGGAGAGGGAGGGAGAAAAAGACGACAAGAAAAAAAAAGAAGAAAGAAAGTTGGGAGTTGAAATACTCGCGTGATGTCGCCATCCAAAGGGGGGGCTGCCAGGCGCGCTTGAGCCTTACTGCGGCGAGCCTTGTTAAAGGGTGAAAAAATAGAGAAATAGAGAATGAGACGGATTGTTAGTTAATGCAAGGGGAGGGAGGGGGTGAGGAGAGAGAGAGGGAGAGAGAGGGAGAGAGAGGGAGAGAGAGAGCATGGATTTGGGCAGGGCTGTGGTTACCCAGCATAAACTCGCTTTTTCCTTCGGTGACTACACCCCGAGAGGAGGAGCGTAGTAAGCGTCAGGATCCTCAATTTTTCAACTTAGCATCTTGGCAGGACATTTTCCCAAGCAAAGCCCCCCGTCCGACGGGTAAAAAAAAAAAAAAAAAAAGAAAGAAAAAAAACTTCTGCGCCGGGCATGAGATCGAGGGTGCAGCTCAGATAAGGGAGCCACAGAAAACAAAACAATACGAGGCAACACATCCGACGGACAGTGGCTGGCTGCGGGCAGAATAATCCACCCAACGCCTAAGCCTCTCTTTATTTAATCACTTTTACTTTCTTTTTTTTTTCTCTTCTTCCCCTCCTTCCTTCGCCATTGTCATTTAGGAGGGGGTGGAAAGGCAGCTGGTCTGCAGACACACGGTTCTATGCGCTCCGACAGCAGCGCGTGAGAAAATTTAAAAAAAAAGGGAGGAAAGTGCGCAAGTTAAGTGGCTCCGACTCTCCGGGCTCCAGCATGGCGTATCCGCAGGGCTACTTGTACCAGCCGTCCGCGTCTCTAGCCCTGTATTCGTGCCCCGCGTACAGCACCAGCGTGATATCGGGACCGAGGACCGAGGAACTTGGGAGATCCTCTTCGGGATCTGCTTTTGCGCCTTACGCCGGATCTACCGCGTTCACCAGCGCCTCGCCGGGCTACAACTCCCACTTGCCATACAGCGCGGACGCGGCCGCGGCTGCCACATTCACCTCGTACGTGGTGAGTAAACTAAAGGTGATTATTCCGTTTAATAAATAAGGAGTCACTGGCGAAGATGTATCAACTCGTTATAGAAGTCGAAAATACGCACGGTGCTCGCGTGCGGTGCCAAACCATTAAGGGGGAAACGTGCGTCACGGAGGAGTGCGTGGATATAATATTACAGAATGTGAGGTCCAGAAGACATGTTGTTGAGTAAACAGAAGTGTGGTAACTTGTGTTGTGTGCGGTTCCCAAGGAAATGGTGGATTTTGATGAGAACGCGTGGACAGTGCGTGTAGTCGAAGCTTTATCCAAGCGCATTCCCCGTCATGGCTCTGTGTTTACTTCTTAACATACTCCTTGTGCCAGTTGTTACGATGACATATTATAACTTCGGACAATAAAAATTGGGGAAATGATCTTTTGGTTGTTGTTGTTGTTGTTGTTGTTGTTTTGTCATGGCAGCATAGGCAACACATTCAGACGGGGCTCTAAACTACAAAGGAGGATCCCAGCAGAATAGGCAAATTAGTGTTCGGCCCACTGTGCATAGTTCAATTGGTAGGATTCTAATGGCACGAATACAATCGGCTGCATGCCGACATGATGCGTAAATACGAAAATAAATTTAAAAATGCTGAGCAAATGTCAAATACCCACTCAACTAATAAACTCCATACACATTAACCTTAAACTTAAACTGCTGGACTAAAGCCAGTGTAATCTTATACGTGTGTGTAAGTGTGTCTACGAGTGTGTGCGTGCGTGCGTGTGTGCTCCCCTGTGTGTCCGAGTGCGCACATGCTCATGCGCGCGCGCGCGTGTGTGTGTGTGTGTGTGTCCATGTTTGTGTTTCCTTTTAACTATTGTTTAAGCATTCCAGAAAATGTGGGCAACATTTTTTTGCTCAATTGTATTTTCCTTTATCAGGGCTCTCCCTATGACCACACCACGGGCATGGCGGGCTCAATCGGATACCATCCTTACGCAGCACCCTTGGGCTCCTACCCTTACGGTGACCCGGCGTATCGTAAAAACGCAACGCGGGACGCCACCGCCACCCTGAAGGCCTGGCTCGGCGAGCACCGCAAGAACCCCTACCCGACCAAGGGCGAGAAGATCATGCTGGCCATCATCACCAAGATGACCCTCACCCAGGTGTCCACCTGGTTCGCCAACGCCAGGCGGAGGCTAAAGAAGGAGAACAAGATGACCTGGACCCCCCGGAACCGAAGCGAGGACGAGGAGGAAGACGAGAATATCGATTTGGAGAAAAACGATGACGACGAGCCAAACAAGCCCACGGACAAGGGAGACTCCACGGACACAGAAGCAGGTTGGTGGTGCAGAGGAGAAGAAGAAAAAAAAAGGCTAAAGAAAAGAGGGGGAAAAAAATCATCAATTTTTCATCACAGTCGTTTCCACTCAGGGTGCAAAATTGATTGCTGGTTAATGGTGGTATATTATTTATAATGGGACAATTGCTTTAAATAATAATCACCTTGAACTCCCCTCGTTTGACTTCTCGGGGGCTGAAATTGCTGGTGACGCAAAGTGTTTAGCAGTCAATTTATCTTTAACTGCATAATAAGGATACAGCTGGTGTATTGCGCTGGGTATTCGGCAAAAATGTTGCCATTGTACCCTCATTATATTCCAGCTTTGAGCGTTTGGCGAATGCTTATTACCATTACGACCGACGCGATAATCTTCACTAGCAAAAATATATATTTGTAAATCAAAATAGTCTTCTTACTTTATGCTCACACGTCTATCAATTTCTATCACATTGTTCGGGTTCGCGGAATACTGCTGTACTCTTTCAATTCACTCGCCTTATTTTTTTTTTATATCACAAGTTTAAAAAAAAGGGCAATTTATGGGATATGTTCGAAATGTTTTAAAGGGAATTATGCATAATTGTGTCCATGCACCCGATTCCATTTCGCAATGCTGCTCACTTGCCTCGCGATTGCCCCCCCCCCCCCCCCAAAAAACCATATGTTACAGCTATATTAACATTTTAATGTCACGCTTATTTGGCAATAACTCCATTCTTCATTTTGTCCTTTTAGATCATAAACTGCTGAACCCAGGGGACACGGGCTGTGACAGATTTAAAGAGGAGACCCATGGCAAAGACACGGATCCCCTTCTGAGCGACTCGGAGTTAAAAGACCCGGAGGAGCGGACTACAGAGTTGCTGCCGGATTCCGCGAAACCGACCACGTCGTCTCCCTCGGCGCTGCCCCGAGGGAACCAGGCCGCCGCCGCGCAGCAAGACAAGCCGTCAGATTTGAGCCTGGCGACGGGCTCGGTGACCAGCAACGCGACCTCTGTTATCCACTCGCCCCCCTCGGCCCCGAAACCAAAACTCTGGTCCCTGGCGGAGATCGCCACCTCCACAGACAGGTGTAAGGGCAGCGGCGAGGGCCCACAGGCTGGCCCCGGTTTGGGTCAGATCGCGGCGATGGGCACCAACGCGTCTCCATCGCGGTCCTCCCCTCAGTGCCCGCTCCCCAACAGCACGGTGCTATCCAGGCCTCTGTACTACACCTCCCCTTTCTACCCGGGCTACACGAACTATGGGGGCAGTTTTGGACATCTTCACGGTAACCATGGCTCGGTAACCACGGGCTCCACGGCACATTTCAATGGATTAAACCAGACTGTGTTGAATAGAGCAGAGGCTTTGGTAAGAGAGAGCCAGAAAGTCAGAAGCCAAACGCAGGTAGATCTTTGTAAAGACTCCCCTTATGAACTAAAGAAAGGTATGTCAAACATTTAATACCTGCTTATTTTACACTCACTGCGGACTTTTATTTATTTTTTTGTGGTTGCATTAAAAAAAAAAAAGAAAAGAAAAAAAGAATTATGATGAAGCAAATTCTGACAGCAGATATTTTCAGAGTAAATGCTTATCTTCAAATTTTTAGTTTCTGAATGGTTAATTATAAAGTGTAAAGAGAATGGTCTTAATTGCTGCAGCCACCTGAGTCTGTTTGTATTATAGACTAACGTGTATATTTAATGTAGCATTTTTGTATTTAAAATGGACAACACACTATCTTTGAAGTAAATTATGGAGAAAAAAAAAATGCCTGTGCAGCGATTATTTTTGGTGAGCCATTGGCTTCGCCTGATATGTGTCAAAAGTACTTCGAGGCCAATTTATCTACACAATATGAATTGAATTTTGTACGGTGACAGATTTTTCTATGGTAGTTGCCATTCCAAAAAAAAAAAAAAGCTTTTGGGAGTGAGAGCTCTGACAAACGACAGAGGAAGGGCCTACTACATTCAGCATATGGATGTTGGAAACTCTAAACAATAAAAGAGTTCATCTTCCGTTTTTGCTGCAAATATATCGTTTATTTTATTATTTTTTGTGACTGAAGAATGTTGGAATCGACACTCAATATCGGTCCGGGAAATATCACCATTTTATTTTCTCTTTGAATACAACGTGGGCCCTTTTTTTTCTTCCTTGAGCATCTTTGTGAACGTGGATATTGATATCACAACAACACCGAGGCGCAGTCGTTTAACCCAATTACCTATCGTGCTTTATGCGGAGCAATCAGGTGGTGAACTCCGGTAATGAGCTCGATTTTATGCCAAATTTAGAGCTCATTACTATTTTCCAAGGCGTGGCAAAGCTGTTAAAAAGGGACGCGACCATGCATTTAGAACATACTGGCCTATTATATACCATTAATGAAGAGTATCCTGTAATGGCGCGTTGGATGTGAAACACTGATGTCTGGAGAAAAAGGGGAGAACGCTGTGACGCACATGCACATGCACATGCAGAGACACGCGGAATGTTTTACACCGTGCAGCCGGTAGCCCGGCGCTGTCCGCTAACTCTTCCAACTTCCGCAGGTAGGTGTCACACTTGCTCCTAATTTCAGGGGGACTCTTTTGTTAATCCGTCACGGAAACCCATCCCTGATCAAATGGCCTGGTTAAAAGGAAGTGGAGCCAATGGGGCACACACACACACAATGATCACAGTTATTATGAGGATTATAGCAACTATGACAAATGGATAAAAAAAAAAGAGCCACAAATTACATACTTGACGGACATGCAGAGCAAAAAAACATAATTGAAAAAAGCGAGGTGCTTTTGAATTTTACATTTTGTTTTGTTGCTGATGATTTATTAATGTTAGAGTAATACATTCAACCAACTAAAAGTACAATATAACAAAATCTAGTATTATACTGATGATCACTATTGCTAATAGCAAAAATATATAATATAATTTATAGGCCCATTAATGTTTTTATTTGAACTACCCGCCTTGAATATTAGTTTATGCAGTGGTTATTTGGTGGATATTACATTGCAGTTTAAATGGTACATTACTATAATACCAATTATTATGAATAATAATAATAATTATTATTAGTATTAATGCTGTTATTGTTGACCTCCACTGAAGTGGGACAGCATGATCTTGTTTATGGCTGCCATTAATCTCTATAGTTTACTTTCCCCTTCTCCAATTGGAAATCTCCCCTGAGGTTTCTATAATTCCCTTAGCCTTAATGTCCTCTACTCGGGCCCTCTATTTTAATCTGACAGAGTGTGCTGGAGCAGTGATTGCGACACATCAACCGGCTAAATAGCATAATTATGTTTTTTCTTTGCCGATCCCCGGAGGTTTGAACTGTTCGATGCGATGTCCCCTCGGAGAGTATTAAGACTTTTATTAGTTATCGCGTCGATTTCTCGGAATTGATTGAAGAAGTCATGTTTCACAGGGACAATATACACACTGTTTGTGTGGTGTAAATCCTCTGTGTGGGACTATAGGTAAACACTGTGACAATTTGTTTTACGTGTGAGTGTATGTGTGTGTTTGGGGGAGGAGGGGTTACAACAAACTAAACGCGGCAGAGCTATTCAGATTAACTTAACCTAACTTGTTTGTCGTTCCTCTCAGAGGTGAAACAACCTAAACAAAATAAAACGATCTTTAATATAACTTTTTTTTGCTACGGATACCATTTTCTTTTACATATTTTAGGTTATAATGTGGATTTTCTTCTCCCAATTATTTCAAAATTGACTCCCTCCAAAAAAGAAATGTTTAAATCACCCAGTGGGAGAAGATGCATCACACATGCTCCTTGAGTCGGGGTTACTTATGCAATTGATTAACTTACGTACTACTAATAATAATAATTAATATTGGTCATATTATTATTATTATCGTTAGTATTGTTATTATGCAATTAATAAAACAAATGTTTATAGCCTATATCGACAGTTTATCTGATGTCCCTGTGTTTCAGCTCAACATGGCGACTATTTAGCACATCGCAACGTGTGCAAAAAAAGAAAAATATCTCGCTAATTAAAATATTGGATATATATTTGATCGTTGATTATACTTGTTCTATTTCTGGGCGTGATGAAAGCCAGTCAATTAACCCCGTGATTACTTGGAGGAGCGGAGCGGGAGGATGTGCAACCCTTCATCAGAGGCATATAGCCTGCAGGGGAGATGCTCCCTGCAACTTAATACAACTTGCTCCCTGGCTTCCCCTTGGCTTGAATGGCGTGTCGGTTCATTGTTGGGATTGCTACAATGTGAGCATACTAAGTAGGGGTGAAACCGTTCCCACGTGTGGAAAAGGGGGAAATAATCCGACAGGAGAAGAAGCAGGAAAGAAAAGAGGAGGATAAGGTCTGTACCCTTCACTCCGACTTTGTTACTGTTGAGGTCTCAGACGATCCGGGGTGTTTTGGAAAAAAATGCTTCTTGTTACTGTCGTCATATCAATTAAAGATCCCCCCCTCCCCCTCTCCAAAAATAAAGGCCACGGGATAGGCTACATTAATTCTAAAGGCCGCAACTTAAGATGTATTTACATTAGCTGAATCAACTATGAGGGTGAATACTGCTGCTTTGACCTGAACGACTACAATGTACATTTTTTGCCAATCGAAAAATGCATCATAAGTCATTTATTTGCATATAGCAAACACAAAAACTATCTTCTTTGTCAGAACAGCAACAGCAAACGCTTCTCTTTCGTTACGGCAGTGCCTGTGTCACCAAGGGGAGTTTCATTAGTGACTGGAAATAGTGCCAATAGGCTGAATAACGAAAGAATACTGCAGTTGCTTCTTTTCGACACGATTGGATCTAATGTTGAAAGTTTGCACCCGTTGCCCCTTCAAACCCTTTTGTTATTGTAATGATCTTAGCATCATGGTGGACACTCATCACAGGTGCTAATGCTGCTCCATCGCCCGCTACAAACATCCCTTTTCCAATAACAGACATTTAGGCGGAGGGGTTGTTGTAAGAAAACAATATTTATCTGAAATGCCATTGATGATAGCGGGAACCGGTTTGGGCCAAAGATGTACACCAGGGGCAGACTTGTGATGAAACTCGGGCGCTGTGGACCAAACGGATTATAGACACCTGCCACCGGACAGGTCCGTGAACGCCTCTCAGATCCTCCCGTATTCTGTCGGATCACAAGGTGAAACCAAAACCTGCTGATGAACACACTTCCAACAGCGCCGAGGGGACCGAGTGCGGCCGGATCACAACCCGCAGTCCGTCTGCACACTGTGCACGTCGTTTACGAGTCGGGGGTCACATTTTGCTCAGATGTGTAAGAAGACACCCGCTATTTGACGCGCGCAGATTATTGACGGCGGTTGCGCGTGATCAGCAACGCGGTCGTTTCCTAATGAGGTATAAAGTGGGTTAAAGTAAAAAAGAGGGTGTTGTTTGTTTGTTTTTTTTTCTTCTTGCAAAAATGCGGTTCGTTTATATCTGGGTCTGAAATGCAGTTGGCTGTTGAGGTATTTGTCTCTCCTTCATTTTTCCTTTAAAAAAATTGCCCTCCGCTTCAAACCACATCTCATTGTGACGTTTTACATTGACCGTCTGTGGTTGTGAGAATTGTAAAGCATATGCAGCATATTCTATGTGGCTTTAAAAGCACAATAACAAATAGTTTATTATTTGGCCCCGAGTTTTGCAGTCAGCTCTTTTTCATTATGTTCCAAATGTTAAGAAGTGAGAGGCTCATATTTAGTGAGGACGTCTGCTCACTCATGGCTACTTAATCATCATTATTTCCTAAATGAGAAGGCTAATTGAGGACACAATATTTCTTCTGGCAAGACTTCCCAGAAGACTTGATTTGACATGATGTGAGTCGTGTTTGGGCCATACAACTTGTAAAACTGATTCAATTGGACATTTAACAATTGACTGCAGAAATGCGTCAACCCACCTTTTGGAATCATTAAAGAAAAAAAAAAGTGTCTACGTAACTTGAGTCTAAAGCTTTGGCACCAGTGTTCATGTTAAGTGGAGTTATAAAACGGTCTTGAACACCCTTTAAAGCGACCCAGATAAGGTGGCACAGAGTGATTTACCACTGTTTTTTTGCACTTCATGGTCTGTTTTTCTATTTCTCCGTGGAGTTCCTCTGGGAGAGATTACACGTGTAATTTTCAGCTGTGAGATGGTTTAAGTGTCCCCCCCCCCTTCCCCAACATAAATAAAACATTTCTATGAAGAAGGGGGGGGGAAATGTGGGAAAAAAAAAAAAAAAAAAAACTAACGAAGAGTGATGAACGATGAAGTCCTAGGAGGCCAGGGGTGGAGGTTGGGAGAATCGGGGCATTCAGGTCCTGTGGCAAATATAAGTCTATTTACGTGTGCTTGTATTAGCAAATCGGGTTCGGAATGCAAAACCCAAACTATATAATATACGTTTAAATTCCAGAATGGGACGATCACGCTCTATCTCTAATGTGGAAATGACTTAACACCAACAAATACCCACAGAGCCTTATTCTGTGAGCACCTTGACTCCTTGAGAGGAGCGGCTCATTGACCAATCTGCTCTGACAGCAGTGTGGCGTGAGCTTCTGACCCCGTGACTGCAAAGGGTCTGTGTTCAGTGGCCATGTAAGGGCTCCCCGGCGTTCACACCGAGGAGGAGGAGGAGGAGGAGGAGGAGGAGGAGGGGCTACTGCGCCCGTTCTGGAGAAGGCGACCTGTGCGCACACACACACACACATTAAAAACACATACGCCAGCAGGAGGGACTTAAAAGTCCACGCCAAAGGCCCAAAAGGTTTGCACAGAGCAGCAAGTGTGTGCAGCATCGTGGGAGGAGACGGCGGCAGATTCTTCTCTCCTGTGACTCGGTACGGGTCCTGTGTGTCCTCGCCTGCCTCCTCTCTCACAAGGTGAGCAGGTTCAGCAACACTGATTAATGCCTGTGTTTTGTGATCCTCCACATCCTCTACAGCAGTTTTCATCACACATGCTGTTCCAGGTAGTCGTGATCTTTGGATGTGTAACTTGTAGATTTGTTATTAAATGGTAATAATAAAAGATGTGGTTTTCGTGGAAACATAAAAAGGGACGTCAACATATTTGCTGTAATGCCCTCTGATATTGCAATATCAGCGGTTGTGATGAAGATTGATGAAGTGTTTTCTTTCAGTGACTTCACACGGTCCAGGAGGGAGGAGGGGTACCAGGCTGCCTGACTGTTTATTTACATTTGCCCTTTTTAAATGATCCCTTTCTTCTCAACATCTGCTCCACATTACCACACAGATATCTGTCCTAATGACCGCTATAATGCCCGTGCGCACACACACACACACACACACACACACACACTGCCCGTAACATCAACATTATCCACCGTTCATCTGGGACACTTTACCCTCTCCAAACCACCTTGCACAAGAAATGGACCTTTTCTCACTGCTGGCCCTTTTGTTTGCTCTGAGCTTTTCCACTTTTCTTCCCAGTTTGGTATAGTCTGATGGATGCAAATGTGCACTTACTTAATTGGATCAGTTCCCAAGATGGAGATAAACGGGGCACTGCCCTTTTTTTTATCCCCTTCCCCCCCTCCCCAAGTTATTTTAAGAAGCACTCAGTTCAGCGCAGAGAACCCTAATGAGGAGGGGCGAGAAGGCGCCGCCACTGCAGGACTCATTCAAAACTCGCTGCTCCAGACTGGCCCTCCAACTCCCACACAATGGGAAGGGAAGCTGCATGGGCCCCCATGTGACACGGTGTCTACGAGCCAATTTAGTAAAGTGCCTGCTAGTGATGCGACCCGCAACCCGTGCAACCGAGATGCAGGACGCCGGCTGTTCTGGTTTTGGTGCCTGCAGGTAGCTGTTGGTTTTGGTCAAAATCTAAACATAGAAAATAAAAATAATTAGCTTATATTTCTTCTCTGTGCTTGCAAGTGTTACACTTGACATATGAATATTTTAGACACAGATAAAAAAAAAAACACCCATCCTAAAAAAAAAAATCAAGTGGTGGCTGCATGCCAGTGGGAGTGTGTTGGCTGCTGCAGCCTGATTAACAGAGTGGTTTACAGCCAACTCCAATAGGTAATCTCATCAGAGAGGGGCTTTAAACAGATAAAGACCACCCCTAACTACCCCCCCTCCGATGGCTAACCCCTCCAACCGCATCCCTTCCCGCACAAATCCTCCCATCTAACACACTACCCGGCGCAGCTAATACCTGGAGGAGGCCGAAATGGTCAGCCGCAAACTAGCCTCAAATCTTCCGTTGACCTCATTTTCAATAAAGAAGCCGTTTCCGGTCGAATGGATGATTCGTTGGTCTTGCATGGAATGGCCATCTGGATGCAAGGATATGATCGCTGTAGTAGGTATGCATCACCTGCCAGCTAAGATTTCCCCCCGTACGGAACCAAAGTGGGCGAGCGGCAGCTATAAGCATCGGCCCGTGCGTCGCCCTTGTGCTAATATGTTTAAAACCTGACTTGCTTAAAAAAAAAGAAAGCGAAAAAAAGAAAAGCTAATTGAATTTCGTACCATATGGTCACTATTGGCTCAGTCTTTTTTTTCTCCTTTTTCATCTATAGTCAAACATGAGGTTATTTTGATCCAATATGAGAAAATCCCTGGTTGCATCTGGAGACATAACACCAGTTCATTCAGTTATCAAAAGCTTTGTACCCGGGCCTCTTTGTTGGAGAATAAAGAGGAGGAATCCAAAACAAATCTGTGAAAGAGATTCGGCTGTAGTAAAACCCCTTGTCCCACGTAGAGTCCCTTTTTGTGTTTGGGGAGCTCAGATTGGGTTCACAGTAGCTGCACTTTAAGTATAGAAAGATCTGATTTATTAGCTTGTCAGGGGAAGCATTGTTCAAGAAAGCAATCAAAAAGCACTTACCTAGCTCCTCTAAAATCACTGCTTTTTTCACTGGCTAATTTGTGTAACTCCCATGGAGAGGCTGGCAAAGAGTTTGATGAGGCATATAATGATGATTAATGAATTTATTGCCCTGCTGCTCATCAAATGGCTGTAGTATATACTTCTCTCCCTTTCTTCCAATGTGTTGCGCATGCTCCAGAGCGACAGAGGGGCAGAGATGAGGTAGTGTTGCCCTCCTCCCTGCTGCCTCCCTTTGGCAGTTAACCCGACTGACCTGATGGACATGAGAACGTAGAGGAGGGTCTGTGGGCAGCTTGGGAGCACAATGGGCAGTTTAAACTGGTAACGCAAGTAAACCTGCTGCAAGGTACACGCGCTCTCAACTTTCAGTCTGTGATGACTTTTTGTGGGAAACACCGGGGGTAACCAGATCCACATGGCTTCTCCTGCCCTCCACGACAACCCCCCCCCCCCTCTGTGCACCGGCCTCAAAAGGGAGCAAATGAGATGATTAAAAAGCTGCTACAAAGTCTCAGTAATGAGTCAACAAAAATCGCAAAGGACACAATCCATGCAGGAGGAGCCGTGTTCGCCATTCAGTTCAAACAAGGCCCGCTCTCAACTCAGACGATGATTAACGACCGGCGGGCTTGTGTGTGTCGGTGGTGGGGTGCTAGTGGAGCGGTCACTGTTGGGTCAAAAGCACTTTTTGCTAAATAAGCCCACCCCCTCCTTTTTAGCCTGCTCCCATAACTCTTGAGGTCAGGCATCTCTCCGTCCGACATTGTGTAGGATGTTTACACTTGATTACCCACCATGCCTTCCTATTCCCGCTCTTTGGCCAACTGTGCCCGATTGAGTCCCTGTTTGTTCACCAATGCTTGCAACTAAAGAACACATTGTTGAAACTTCCAACACCCCCCTCCCCTCTCCACAAACACACGCTCGCATACACATCCCCACCCCCACCACCACCACACTCTTTGAGATCAGCTCCCAGGATAGGCCGTTTCTGCATTCACTGATTCATTAGGTTGGTCCCTTAAATACATCAAAGGCTCGTTCTCTCACACAATAAACCAATAAAAGCAATTATAACCCATATCTTCGAGGCAACGTTGATCTCTCGGGTGTTAACGTTAGATAATGAAAGAGCTTGATGACATAAGTTTTCAGAGAAGGCTCACTTTCCTTTTCTTTCTAGTGTGCATGCGCTTCCTTTCTTTCGACGGGCGCAATGCAAAGTAGCATATGCGCAGTTCCTCCCTCAAATAACATTTGCCTGTAATCTGCCGGTATATTACAACAACAGAATTTGTGGTGAAAATTAGCAGCCATATAACTCTTTGAGAACCCTGAGAAAATATATTGGTGCTTTGGCTCTCATGCATTTAACACTACGTGTAGGCAGTTAAAGTTATTTAAATATTCATCGCCCTGCCTCGCTCCCTCCCTCCCTCCGTTTGATGGAGTGGATGGAGAGGTTTAGGTGGAGGCCGTTCTGGCTCTGATAACCTCGGCCGCTTGCATGGTGGAGTAAGTACATTTGTCAAAAGTAGAAATTGAGATTCACTTAGTGCTGGCTGATATTGCTTTCATTCTCTCTTTTTCTCTAAACAAGAGTCGGCAACCCAAATCAGGGGAATCGGCTTATGCAGATCACGGCGATACATTTTTCATGAGCGTGAGTGTTCTGTTGTAAAGCAGATAGAAAGTTGTTATCAAACATAAGATGGAATCAACCGAGTGGAAAATGACGTAGAAAATGTAAATGGTTCTTAATGGGTATTTTGCTTCACAAGTGGTTTCAGTTCTCCGACAAGTGTGCATACAACTTGTTGTACTGCATTCAGTGCGCTAAACAGTTCAAATCTCCTATTGTGCAGTTTGGTAGAATGGACCCATTGGAGCCACAACTTAAGGGAGACATCTTTCCATCTTATTGGAAACACATTGAACTAACAGTCAGCAGGTTTACTTGCATATATCACCAGTTATAATCACACCGTCTCACGCCTCGGGGAATCCTGGAGTTTTAATGAACGATGCCTCAGCTTGCATACACAAGCTTCAGTCTCTGGATGGGCCGAATGCATCTGGAGCAGACCTTGCTCAAACAGCATTTACAAATACCATGTATGGATTAGTTTAGCCTAATAGGTGATAGAATGTATCACACATAATTAGAGGTATATGAGGATGCTTATGAAATCATTAGACAAAAATAAGGTGATTGTATGTGGGTTTATCTTAGACTGATGGAGAAGACTCTGGTAGCACACAAAAAATGGATTCCATGTTCAATTCTATATCATTTTAGCTGATGAAAGTGTTTAAGATATGCTTGTGGACAAAAAGTAATCAAAACTCTAATTGGTAACAATAAATCCAGTTAAAGTGAATGGCATGTTTAAGTCATTAAGCACAATCAATATGCCTTTGAGAAAAGCATTTAACCTTCTTGTGCTACAGTGGAGCAGTGTAAAAGATGAGCTTTAGTGACGTTTTCTTGAATCACTTTTAAAACACAATGACACGGTAGCCGTAATAAACTGGATAATGGTTGGACTGCTTTCCAATATTCCTGCGCACAAGCTGAGGACGACTGCTGGCTTCTGACTCAGAAAATGCCCCAACTTCATTAGGGGATCAACGGACGGTGCTCCTTCCGTCATTTGTGAATACATGTGTATTGACACTCGTATACAGTAAAACCATGAGCACATTATGCCATCGACTAGAGCAGTGTTACCTACAAGGCCACCGAGTTGATGGGGGGGGTCGTCCAGCCAATTACAACCGCCCCAACTGAAGCAGTCAATACCAAGTACAACCATGAATCATTAACAAAAGTGCATGGATAAGAATGCAAAGTAGAAAAAAAAGGTCTATGGATCGTCAGAATATGCGTAAGACTAGACAGTCAGAGTTTGTGTGCATAATTGCTTTAATGTGGGCTATTAGGCCTAAGTGGATATGATTTTACTGTCTGCCCTACATTCAGTATGATCACTGCCGTGATCAATACTTATGATTTGTAAGTCTTCAGCCATCGATGGCATAGTGTGTTAGTTGAGTGTTTGACCTTGAGAGAAAGAGCTCTTTCCATGTTCTTGAGACTATCAAAAGGGCACATGGATGCTAGAGGACAAAGGATGAAGACAGCAAACACCAAAAGACCGCAGACGCAAGGGACCGGCGAATAGACTTCAACCTGTTATACCGTTCTCATCAACACATTCACAGCTTTAAGGAAGTATCACGCAAGACTCCATAGCAACGCACAAAGATGCCTTTTAATACCCAGGTGAAATACGCCTAGACACATAATAACTGGCTTTTGGAACAATTGAATAGGTAGGTGGATGTAATGTTGTGGGAAGGGGAACAATTGTAGGTTCTGACAGGGCTTCTGGCCGGCACATTCTTTCTCCACCCTAAAGGCCTGCGTAGAGCGCTTCGGCGTGGACGTGGTGACACCAACACGCGTATCGCAAACACGCGCTGCAGATTAAATGTTGAGCCTGAGTGACTTAAACAAGAAAAGATAACTCCTTGTATCGTGACAGATGAATAAGCAGCGCTATCTCGGGCTGTAATCTCGGACTAGTTTGAGACACTTTGTGTTTTGGCAACAGACGAACACGATATGTGATCTCCCTCTGAATGAATGAGCAATATTGTTTTAAGAGAGGGAGAGAGATCTGCTCTTGATTCGTGTTGTGTTTAGTTTTTTACCGAGGGCAATCAGACACCGACATCTGGCCTGATCCCCTCCGAATCCCACAAAAATGTCGCAGTAAGATAATACGAGACACTCAAAGTCAGAGACACTTCAGGAAGGTATAGACTATCTCTTCTCTCCCTGTGATACATCATTTCCCCAGGCACATATGTACAGTATGTGTCTGTGCGCGTGGAGGTATGTGTGAAAACGCTAAGTGCTGATTGGTCGCCCCAGGTTCTCAGGGGCCTAAACCAGTTAAGATGCAATTGCCCGGGATCAATAAAGAAAACCTCCAAGGCGCATTAAACACCGGTGAATCAGTTGTTGATGAAGGTCTCTTGTGTGCATGTCTGTATGTGTCTGCACACACACGTATGTGTATTTCACAACACATTTATACTAACGCTTTGATACACTTGATATATGCAGGCATCAAGGCATTTTCTTTTATAAGTGTTGATTAAGATAGCGAAACCGCTTAAAGCTCTCAGCCGCTCATGTAGCGCGCGTTATCCAGCGAGCCGTTGTTATCGTATCAACTTGCCTCGTGTTTCCACTCAAGCCGACTCGTTTCTTGACCAGCTGCTGGGGCAAAGTTTTACCGAATTCCCTCTGCGCTCTCACTGTGAGTGAATGAGGCTGAGTCGAAAGGAAGCAGGACCAGAGGCACCAAACACAACACAGAGATCAAGTGCTGGCAGCACGAGCAGCACAGAGCGTACAGGGCTATTAGACGGGAGTGATACGGTTGAAGTTACTCCTGTGAACTTTGCCGTGACCAGGCGCTTGGTAGCGTTTTCGGAGGGGGGGGGTTGTTGGGGTGGGCCACTTGAGTTGGGCGCGATGGGGAGGGGTATGCGGCGGCCCAGCAGTCGACATGCAGTCATTTCCCCCCCCCCCCCCCCCCCTCCAGTTCCCCCTTTTGGTCAGAGGCAACACGTGTTTGTGACCTCAGTCTCTCTTTCCCTCCCTCCGTCTTTCAGCCTCTCACTCCCCACCAAACCCAGTTATAAACACAAACACTGTCTGACACTTGTTTGTGCTTTTAATTGTGTGTGGATGTTATGTCTCTGGCGAACACATACATTAGCATTTCTCTGGCACAGCATAATCACTTCTCCAACCGCAACACCGTGCCGGCGGAGCAGTGGAAATTACCACATGCAATCCCGTTTGCTGCACAAGCATATTTTGCCTCGCTCGGCCCCTTCATGGTCCGCCAATAAGTCTGTGTCGGGTTTTGTGGATTTCATTTAATTTAAGCCCATTGTCGTGCCGGCAAATTTAATTGTAGAGCGAAAATCCCCTCCCGTTATGTCGATGATATTAAACTATGAGAGTGAGGAAATAATGTGGATTACAAAGACTATTGAATGCTTGATAATTACTGTAAAAATGTCAGTATCTATTATGCAATGCACATATATCACTTGTTTCTACCTGCAGACTCCTTTGCAATTGTCTGAGACGTCTTTGTGAGGCTGAAATCGATTGTGATTGTCGCCGCGCATTTACATTTTTCTCATGTTTCTCTCACTTATATAACAGGACCCACAAAGACAATCTCCCACTCTTTAGGATTCTCCACATACTGTGAACAAAGCCTTGGCGTGCCAAGGATTACACTGTAAAATATGCACGTCCCAATGAAATATGCATATAGCCGTGTGTCATCAATGACATGGCTTCTACAAAGGCTGTAGCGAGTACACAGGAACGCACGTTTCTCTGATTCTATTCCCTTGACTTGAATTGGTGTAGGCACAATAAAAGACTCATCCGTTGGAATAATTAAGCCCGACACCAATGTATTTGGTGCGCATCTTAACCCATTTCACTGAAGCACTCATTTACTCTATTTGAATAACTCCTAGAATGGTAATAAAAAAGCATGCAATAAAAGAGGCTCAGTGCGCCAGGCAGCATTGTTTCTGAATTAAACGCCCCAAATATCTTCAGGAAATAAGATTGTTTTCCTGCGGATGGAGGCTTAATCTACTCAGTCATGGTGGTTTGAAGAGGGAATGTTTTCAAGTTTTAACAGGGTTGGTTCCAGCATTCCCACCACCACCACCAGAGTGATCTAACTACTGAGGGGGCTTCTCCTTTCCTCTCACTGCCACCAAAGGGAAAAGAGGTTACATGGATGAGCTGTGAATTACACCCTGGAACCGCCTGAGCACACCAGCTTGGATGCCAAGGACCTGTGAAGTGTCACTGCTGATTAAATGATATCTATCAAGATGAGCACTGAATCATTTGCGTACAGTACACTGAAACTCTGTCCTCTAGAGTAGAGATTAAAGAGAAGGCTCTTTTGGATTCATTACAAACAACTGAGCCCAAGGCTACAGGGCTACCAGATAATCCCCCCATGAGTCAGACTCTCACAATCAACACAAAGGCCTTGGAACCATAACAGTTTGACAACAGTAAAGTACAAGAGGGTGCAACCAGAGGGAAACCATGTTAGCTCGTTGCCTCTAGCTGCTTGGTTTTGGGTCTCGGGTGTCTTCTTCTCTCCAGGTATGTGTTACTATTATAGAGTAGTTAAGAGGGCCTGTTGTTGAGGGCCCTTCCCTCCTGTCTCGGCACACTGACTCCAGTGTGAACCGGGGTGCCTGGCCGGTTTAGCGCAGTCTTGTTGGACTGACTCTCGCACAATGGAAACTGTCATGCGGCTTGTAATGTGTAATTGAACTCGGAGCCATTTTGCGTGAGAATATTCAGACCGAGCTCGATTGGATTACACTCGGAAAAAGTCGACAAGCATCCGGCACGGCGTTTTTGCTCGCAGGCTTGTTTTTTGGGAAGCGCGGAGCACATGCGGGGGAACAGTTTTCGTAGACGCTTTTCCCAAAAGGCCTACCGTGTACGGTACATTTGCACCCTTCTCTTATGACCCCGAAAACCACAAACACCCACACTTCTTTCTCAGAACCCACCCCACCCTCGCTGAAAACGTTTTTTTTCCCTCTGGAACTTTCATTATGTGACAAGGATAAAAATACAGCACTCTGTGAATTCATGGTTCCGTCAGCGTTGCCATTGAAAATATGAACTTTTCAGACATTCGCTCTGAAACCAAAGTAAGAAAACAGAGCGGCCACAGCTTTTATACAGAGTCACCGCAACATGGAGGCCTACAGTCACTGCACACGCACTTACGGCCTTTTTTGTATTAAGGCGCAGCCACTTAAGGCTCTCCACAAACAGAGCACATGTACACACACACACACACACACACACACACACACACATCAACCAACTGCATGAGAACACATTCATGCAAGCATATAAACGTTTTAAGATGTCCATGTGTGCGTATGAGGCACATAAACATCCAGTGACAACTGAAAACATGCACTCGTCTGCACGCAGGAAAATACACACACATGCGTGTGTGTGTGTGTGTGTGTGAGACGGACAGACAGAGACCATAATCCACCACATCCTCTTGGATATGTTAGAAATGTTTATTAAATTTTAAAGCACAGTCCATACATCTTATTCGTTTCCAGCGTAAACCTCGTGCACCCATTTCGACCTCCGACGCTGATGACACATTCTTTTAAACATCCCTTTCTTTTACATGGACACATGACTCAATGATAATGATAGTATTGAGTGTTTCACAGAGTCATAATTACAATCATCCAAACCGCCATTTCTCGGGAGTTTATGTCCATCTCCTCTTTCCTTCTCTCCCCCCTCGCTCTCTCTTTCTCGCTTGACAGCTGCTTTTTCCTGGGAAAGTGCCTCTTTTCTGCGGAAGATAATCTATTGCCGCCCCCCCCATCGCTTACATGTAGCTACATGGTGAGTCAGTGCTGTAATTCCGTCATTAGCTGGATAATGTGTGTGCTGTCTCTGTGTTAAAACTCTAAGTGCCAGCCTTAGTGTGACCCCGGGGCAGTCTGTGGGTTTGACTGATGCCAGTCTACCCACCAAGCGTCATTTGAGCTCTCTGTAATAGGTTTTTTTTCCAGCTCATTTCGGGCCCAGATCAGCTTCGGGTGTTTGAAACTTGTGTTTGAGGACTAACTGCAGACAGAAAATGTATTCTTTGGATCCTGGTGTATGTTTTTTGGCAGAGAGGAGGGGGGGGGGGGTCAAACGTTTTAGGAGCTGTCAGAAAAAAGGTTACTCATTATCAGAAAAAGCTCTATAAAACAAACCTATTGGCGTGAACTTTTTAGGGGAATGTGAAAGCTCATGATTTGGTACCACCGCACTCTTTTCTTTTTTACAACCCCACTGGTTTGTGCTTGGGGACATGTCTCTGACACGGGATTCACATTAGCGCGAAGTAACCCCAAATCACCTCCAGCCCCTTTCTGCACACACTGGGAGCATTCACTGCACTGGCTGCCAGAGAAAGACACCTCTAAATCAAACCTGGAATTACAGTAAAACATGGGTCCTATTACGCCAATACTTTAAGATACATAGAAAGATACAGCCAAATTGATAAAACATGTTTCGGCTAAGTCCCCACCTGTCTTTTTCCAATAACAAACCCGCACAATTAAGTTCTAAACTCTGCCGTAAATCTTCCAGGACGCATGTTTAAAGAGTCCCCCCCGGGCCGGCAGACATTCGTTTTTGATTGCAGCACGAACACGGAAAAGAAGTCTGTGTCTGGCTTTTCAAATACTTACCTGGAATGACATATGTATGTATTATTCACACATGTGTTGAGGTCCTTTCTGTTGATCCTTTCTACTCTCTGCACACGCATGTGCTTGCATGCGCGAGTGATTCACACACATGTCACATCCAAATACCGCTTTCAATCGCAGATGAGCTCCTACCAGCCCGTGACAAATCTCCACCTGTGTGTGGGATCACTGTTGCTGTACATGTGGGAGCTCGTCCTAATCCCCCAGCCGATGAACTATCACCTACCACCTAAGGCCCCACATGACTGATGATTGACTGATGGGAGAATCTCACCTGACAAAAAGCATCAGTGATTGATCACCAAGGCTCACCTGAGCACCTCAGGGGGCCCAGCGTGCCAGGGACTGCGGGCTCAAGCAGGTGCACCTTTCCCGGGCTCGTCCACCTGACACCCTGGGGCGGATTCCCCAGCACATGGATCTGTGTGGTCATCACCGCCGCTAGTGTATGTACACAATCTACCACCCACTTCAACGTGACAAACAAAAGACATGCAAATTCCCCCCCGGGACAAGAAAATGTGTTATACAAGTGTTTTTTCTGTTGATTTTGTTGGGAGCCCGATGACGAAGAAGGTCTTGGAAATAATCCTGGGCAATTAAACTGTCTTGAATGAAAAATGCATGAGGCCATTCTACACAGTATACACCATCCAATGCCAAATAGTGTGGATTGTTCAGAAAGGAAAATTAGTGAAACCCTTCTCGTTTTGTTGTCGTTTTATTTTAGCGCCATAATGAATTCTGTGAGAGAAAACATATACACACGCCACGAGATTCTTGGAAGGCGAAGGCAGACAAACCCCCATCCCGCTGATAGCTATGTCTGGATTGCCTTCTGCGCTGGGATAGGAGTCAACATGTTTAGCGACATCAAAAGAAAACCTGATACCTTAAGTATAAGAAGATTAACACTTGCAGTGATCTTGAGCTTAGGCTTCTCCAGGACTTTCAACAGACTGTGCCAGAAGGGACAATTACCGATGAATTGGCACCAACATCTCGTAGTTATTTAACAAAATCTGGCACAGTGTATAAGCTCTCGTCTTTAAGACTTCCTTTCAAGTCTGGCCCCCGTATCAGAGGGCTAACAGATTGGGGAATGTGACGAGAGCAGACAGCAGGGGAATCTGCAGGGACACTGAATGAGGGGAGGTGGGGAAATAAAAAATACAAGCAAGACAGAAAGAAAGAAAAAAAACAATGAAAAACAAAGGAGACAAAAGAAGCCAAATCGTATCACTCAGTAGACATTTTTACTCCTGACTTTAGGGCTGTGTCATATCTCCGGGTGCATATTTGTGGCATTCCACGCTCACTGGTACGCCTGCGCTTATAAAAGATGTTGTTTCACTGTGCACCTCGGTGGACTCGATGTGACAACTTTAGGAATGTGACATTGTGTAAAATAAATGTTGACAGTCGGAAACAGAGCAGCAGAACAGCGCCATTGAACGACATGCACTTACACACCGGAAAAAAAACATTTAAAATGCATTTTGAATCGTTTCATGATTTGAAAAGCATGTTATTTTCACGAGGATTGCTATTTAGAGTAATTCAAGAATACTTACGGGTCCCACAAACACATATTCAGCTACAGAACACCTGTAAGAGATGTTCCGTTGCCACAAGTGCTCTGCTAATCCGTACATTGAGCGCCACGCACTCACCACAGGACTTCTGAGGGTTTATAAAGTACACTGCTCTTTACACACATATCACTCTCTATTAATCCAAAGTACATACTCTATGCTTGTACCTACAACCACTTTGTACAGCAAATGTAATCTGCCTGTCAGACGGGATGCCAAAAAGAGGAAACCGCATGGGGGAGTCATCGACAAACTCATCAGGAAAAGATGTCTCCTTCCCTGCAGGTACCTGACAGCGCGCTCGCATTTCACCCCAAATTGTTGCCCTTACTCAGGAGTGAGGGCAACAATTTCTTAATAAATCTAGTTTGAACTTTTCTTTTTGTGAAACTCTCACTGGAGGTATATTTTTTAAATTGCGTGGATCTGAAGTGGTGTTTATGAATGTCAAATTCATTTTGAATTTCCACTCAGTGCTTTAACTCTAAGGAGCTTTTAGCCTCTTTGCGATCATCGCCTTGACATCATTAACCACACTTTTAAGCTCTGATGAACACTGTATGCTACCATCACTTGTGGGTAAATATACAAAGTTCAACAACTCCCTCGTACAAAAAAAGCCAAACTTCTCGCCAGTAGGAGACAAGGAAAAAGGAAGCATGAATATTTCAGGTGAATTTGTAGTTTGACAAATGTACTGTGTTTCCTGCATGTGAAAGTGGGCAGCTAACCTTCAAATGGTGAATAACTCCGCTTGTAACTGTCCGCTTTGCCACATGCTGATTAATAAAAAAGACATGAAGCAAGTCGTCTCAGTTGTGTGCTCCATGAGAAAATCAACAGCCACTTACCAAGTGGATATTTGTTGCTTTTTAACAGCACTGACAGTTTCTCTGCTGTCCATGCAACGTGCTTATGTGATGAGGTACTATGCGGAACATTCGTCTCTCTACACGTCAAATGTAGCTGTTGAAACGTTGGGTAAGTGTTTAGAGGGAAAGAGCAGCTCTCGGTGAAATGTTTCTGCTCTTGATTCAATACAGGAGAGATGTCAGACATTCATCTTCATGTTGTCAAAGCAAATCTACGTGAGATAATGGCCTGTTCATTTATTTTCTTACAGAAACATTAACAAAAAAATATTATTTTTTACTTTACTGCCCAAACATTCACTAGGAAACTTTTTCTTTGACGACCCTTTTGAGACAAAGCATTCGCAGTGTATTTATGGTTATGCTCGGGCTCCTATAATTGCTTGTTGAAGGTAAGAACAGTAGGATCTATGGTCATACAGTTGGCTGACCAGAACAAAGACTGTTCTAGTCAGCCAACTGTGTCGTAAGCGAAAATGATCCCCCCACTACTTTTTAGAATTGGCACTTAATGTTGAAATAAATTGCAGTCGCAAATTATTTGCACATTACAATGACTTAGAAGACTTTTTCTAATGGAAAAGTGAGTGTCATCTGTCATCCTTCACCGGCAGTTGGTTTACATCCAAACATGATCCAAACCATCATCTTGACTTGATTATTAAAGAGAAGCATCGTTTCTGTGGGACTCCCATTCAGCTCGTTTCCAGCTCATTGTGGGTCATCGGCTTCGGCAGACGGAATAGAGGCCGCGTTCCACGACGTGAAACTCCCACCCGGCAATTTTCTTAGCAAGGCTGTGAGTGATCTGACGCAGGACTCCAAGACATGGTAAAGATAACAGGTGACAAGACAAGCGGCGCCAGTGCCTTGTTGGATCTGGAGGCTGCCTTGGGATACTGTGACAGACGTTGGTTTCTGACACATATCCATGGCGGATGGGGAGGAGCAGGAAAAGTGAGTGATTTGGCGTTGTTTTGGAGAAATTCCCTCCAGTCAGAGTGCTTCCTCATTCCCCAAGCCTCCCTGGAGTGGCTTTGACAGACAGACAGAGGAGACGTGACCTGAAACAAGCGGCTGTTTGATCATCTCCATACCGCTTTCATTCTGTCACAAAGATCTATGCAAGATCACATAATATTAAAAAAGATTTCACTATTATTAAAGTGAAAATAAGCTCACTGGTGCCAATGCATTATACATCAATGGCTCTGACAAAATCAATGGTAAAAGTAAACTGATGAGCCGGGGGGAAGAAAGAGAAATTGTGATATGTCTCAAGAAGGGTGTAATGTAGGCCATAGAGCGATTTGGCATGTGTGTGTGTGTGTGTGTGTGTTACTTTCTCAGAGACAGGAGGAGGGAGAGTAGGTCTAAAAGTGCAGTCAAAGTATTTTACTTTGAGTTTAGTCCACTATCCAAGCCACAAAAAAATTATGATTAGTGCATGTGTGTGTGTTTGTGTGGGGGGGGGGGTGTGCATTGACACATTTGTGAGGCCAATTGATTTATTTTATTTTTAACACTCATGTGTTCACAAAAAATAACACTGTCTGTATATTTCTTTATGAAGCTATGGTCTACAGAAAAAGACATGCAAACACACAGATTTTTTTACACTGGCACACACAAAGTCAAAGCTATCCCAACACCTCATAAAGTCGGAGCCCGCCCACGCCCCAAAAACAAGTTCAAAACAATCGAGAGGGTGCAGGCTGCAGCAGACTGCTCTCGTCATTACTCCGGTCTCAGCGACAGCTTACCCCGCTCACCTCATCTGTCTGCCCTCCATAAAGCGCAGCCTTATGGGCAGGCTGGGAGTCCCCCCCCCCCCCCGCCTTGACCCTTTCTCACACCCTTCATCAGACACTGGCCCCTCGACCCTCTTCTGACAATTTAGGCATGGTGTGGATGTGTTTATTCCCGACCGCTGTTGCCTGTGACCGACTACCGCACTCAAAATAACTTTTCCACTAAAGCTATCAGCGCAGATAAAACAAACACAGCAGTATAAAAGTGTGTGTTTTCAAATATCTCATTTGCAAACAATGTATCTCATACGTGCCCATGTCCTCTTGCCTAACGTGTTATGGAATAGGGTTTGTTAGCAGTTACGTGATTATCAAGCTGATCATCTTCATGTAGCAGAGAAAATATAAAATAACAAAAAGATCATAAAAATAAAAATAATAAAAGCAACCAATACTACAGAGCTCAAGAAATAAAAATATCAAGAAGTGTAGAGCTTAAAACATTTTCCGGTATCACTAGGATATCAATAATATCTAATCTACCCAGTGACCTTTTTTCAAAGATCACTTTTTGAGAGTTTTGTTGATTTACAGTGAAGTTCAGTGAAGTCTGACAAGCCTGCCGAGTCATCGCTGAGGCCCAGACCCCAAATTATTTCACCATTGTTCAGCTTGCTTTCTTTCAACCACTTTACACCCTCTATTTCTGACAATCACATGCAAAAGAACCTTCTAACGCATATCTTCAACTCGCAAATAACCGAACACACCCTAACATAAGCGTCTCCGACTTTCTTCCACTGCTGTGCACTGCCGCGGCAGACCTAGCCAGGATTTACGCAGCCCAGTCACAGCGTCTCCCATTAATTGCTGAAAGTGACACCGTGCACGGTTATTACACGATTACGACATGACAGCTCTCGTTTTTCACCATTAAGAAGCAGACGGGCCTCCGCTCGGCTGCAGCAGGGTGTCGGCACATGGGAGGGGGGCCGATAGGAGGACAGGTTACCCCGCCAGGGGCCGCGGGCGCCGCATGGGGTGCTCAGCTCGCTCGCAGGGCCTGACGCTAAAGACGTTCACCGCCAGGACCAAAGCTCACGGAAATGCCTCAAACTGCCCGATAAACAAGAATTCAAGCAAATGACCAGTCAAGTAAGCGGACTTAAAAGTAACAAAAACAAGGACGCCGCTGCAAGGAGCACATGTAGGGACCATATAAAAATAGTCTGCCACCCCAGAATAAATTTATGAGAAATATTCAGTGAATGTCAAGCAGTCAGCAGAGTAGTTTGGGGTTTACAGCTACCATTGCCTTGGTATCTAATCCGTCTCAGACATCATAAATTTGGTGAAAGGCCATTGAGATCCCTAAGGTCATGGTAGGAGTGTTCTGGTGGGGGGGGGCAGTGGGACGATGACATGTGTATTTACACAGGCTGTGTCTCGCAGCAGCGGTAACCGACCCAATCGCCCATAACTTTTCATTCACGATTGTATTCTCCTGGCCAAAAAATGAACATTGCCATTCGATGGCATCAGAACGCCCGCACTGTTAACTACAATCATGGGAGGAAATAGATTCTGCCTGCGGTTCTATTAATTGCCCACTCGAAGAAAAGAAGTCGAGGCTGTATGGATTTTCTGCCAAGGAAGTCTAGTGTGGCTGTCCCTCTACTGACGCGAGATGGTTGGAGGAGGCCTGAGGGGGGAGGGGGGGGGGGGGTGGTGAAGATGAGGATGTGAATAATGCATTACAAGGTATGAGGCTGGTAAGGAGCCGGGGCTGTGGGAATTTAAAAGGCATTTGTGTTTGTCACACGAATAAGGAAGTCTCGCTGAGCTCGGAGGCAAATCCGAACCGACGGGCTGCGAGCGAAAGAGTGCATCACCTTTTCCATTGAATCCAGACCGGAGGAGGAAGCAGTGGTCGGGAAAAGGGAGAGAAGATAAGAAGTGCATGTGTGTGAGCATGTGTGTGTGTGTGTGTGTGTGTGTGTGTGTGTGTGAGAGAGAGAACTCTTGATGGGAAACAGAATGGAAGAGGAGGAGGAATGTCAGCCTTGAATTCATAAATACTATGCAATATTATCATATATATCTGTGAATAAACAATTCTTGATTTTTGAAATGATGCTGTTATCCAGAGTGACCTGCAGTACCCTGATTAGCCGAGCTTTGGTATCACACAGCGTGAGGTCGGTGATTGACCTTTGGCTTTCAGGGATCAAACTTACCAATTAAATTAGGTTAACGGTGATCTTTTTTAATCTCAACTCGCCTTATATGTCACAGACAGTATCTGCTGTACTGATTTTCACAGTGAGAAATAGACACCCGGGATTCAACGTTTACTAGCAGCTACTTTCCGACATGTGAAACCTTCGGATGAACGAGACGCTCACTGGAGGTCAGACGTACTAAAGATAAAAGCCACTGACCTCTGCACAGAGAGAGAGAGATTCCCTTCCTGCCGGGCAGCTCTGTGGTTTGTCTGTCAGTGACCGTGCGTGCGTGTGTGCGTGTGTGTGTGCACGAGTCTATTTAAGACCATTTGTGTGTCACTGTCTGTGTCTATGTAGCAAAGGTCAACTTGGGCTCCTGGTGTGAGCCAGTCAGGCATGTCTAAAGCAGTCTGGAGCTGGAGGTTGGTCTTAAAGATTTTTACCTTCCCTGGTTTGGAAAGGAGGGGGGAGGGAGGGTGAGGGGGGGTTACATGGCAGGAGACTATGGGAATGGACAACTGGGTGCGTGTGAGGTTGGGCTGTTGCCCTGCTGCTGATGAAGAGGGCGCAGAGGTGCAGACAGACAGGAAGCAGATCACACTCAGAGACCAGACAGTCTCCGCCCTATTGGAAGCGTTGAGTTACAACAACTGTGCTTCGTGGTCAGCAATGTATACGTAGACACTAAAAGCTCTATTTGAGATGATAATATGGAACCAGGCAATGTAAAAGGTAGACACAAACAAAATAAGGCTTAGCTCTTGGAGCCTTCGGCCTCCATTTTCCTCTCTTATCCCTTACCATTATTGGTGCCGCAGTAACCATGCAGCCTAATAAGTAAAGACAACCCCCAGAAATGATATTAAAGTGAAGCTGCAATAGTGACAAAAATGTGAAACATTTCCAACGGCTCTTCTGCAGAGTCGTAAGTTTGAAGTGGTTTCTTGCCTCGCTGTTGACAGGAGATTGCATGTTACTTAAGGCAAATGGCACAAAGACCCGGCTGCCATGCTGCGGCTGGCAGACACATACCAGACCTTCACTTAAAAAGGCCACGTTGGGGGTTAAGTGGTCATGGAAAAGGAGGGCCGGGAGCTGCCGCAGAAGCTATTAGGCGGCGTGGCTTCTCTCGTCAGCAGGTGGGAGGTGAGATCTGGTGTAACAAGCAGGTGCGGCTCAGGGCCAAAGATCACAGACGAACTTAAGGCCGTGATAAGCCCAATGCCACTTAAATGACATCCCACCCCACCACAGCGCTCTTTCCCTGCATGGTTTATATACATGCGAGAGAGAATGAGAGAAAGTGAGAGAGTAGACGGTACAAGTGTGAGAAACAAAAGCGTGGACCTTTTTCTGGGATTTGCATTGCCATATGTTAGACACACGCAAGAAAAAAATAGTGAAAGCTAAATAAAGTGCAGTCATCAGTCATGACCAGCTAAGGGCCTGTTTGACTCGTTATAGTCTGTCATTCTCTAGAGACGATTTCCCCTCACATGTCTTACATGTGTGGGGGAGGACAAAGGCGGCTGAAGATGAAGGCCTGCTGTGTTGTTTTGTCAAATGCCAGCGCTCATCCACAAAATGGCATCGAGCCACAGATTTCAAAATGCCGTTTAGTGTAAAGACGGCCCCGAAACACGTTGGGGACGAGGGTGGGACGAGAGTCGAGGTGAGGGGAAGAAAGCGGCGGCGGCGCAAGGCGAGGCACGAAGGGCGGATGCATTTAACTGGTGATTATGTGTTAGTTACAGTCCAGCATCAGAAGCACTTCCAGCAAAGCAAAGTCACACACAGACCAAAAAAGAACGGTAGAAGAAACGGAGGATGAAAGTGGAAAGCACGGAGGGTGGGGGGGGGATGAGGCGAGGTGAAGTATTGATCATCCATTGACAAACACAATAGAAATTTTAGATGTGATGTGAGAGGCCCCCCCATCCATAATTTATCAACAGGCCAAATGTGAGTGAGGTGGTGTGTGGACAGGCAGGAGCACTGAGTATTGATTAGTGGGGCGTGGGGGGGTTCCGAAGACAAGATGGGGCTGAGATGGGAGGGGGGGGCGTAGAGCGAGCACAGGAAAGCCATTAGAGATGGCAGTGTTACCAGACACTGGCAGCGCAAAAACAGAGCAGAGCAGCGCAAAGATTGGTGGAGAGGGAGAAAGAACTACAGAGAGGTCAACACCCCCCCCCCCAACACAAGTCACACCACACACCCTTTCCATCCCAACCACTCTCCCCACCACCCCAATCAATATGACCATGTCAAAACATAAAATGCATGCTTCTGCTCTTAAGTAAAAGGTGTCTCAGATTTTTAAAAGCATTGATTCAGGGACAGGTCGATGGAAATCAAGGCAGATTTTTCTGTGCAAAGAGGGGCAATAACGCTCGGCTGATAATAGCACAACAGAGGGGACTCGCCGTGTGTCTGCAAGGAGTGCAATGGTCAGATTGCTGCACCTCCACCAGGAGACGGTCCCAGGAAGGGGGCAGGTCAAGGATTTGAGCTCTCTCCACACTAACTGGTGCTGAAATGTGTCTACTGGGAGAGCAGATTGAGTTGATGGCACTGGACTTTTACTGGAACATCTGCCAAAAACACATTTTACACATTAAAGTGGGGAGCAGCTAGGTAGGAAGTTCTCCCAGGCTTGCTGTTGGGGGAACGTGCAAACACAGCAAGACGCAGCGAGAGTCCTTCTCTTGTGCAGTGCTTCCCAAAACACAGCCAAACACATAGATTGAAAATCATTAGGAATAGAATTGTTGTTTGAAAATGTTGTTCGAACTACCTTGACTCGGTTACGGTTGATTTTTTAAGCGCACCACCACATTATGACTACGATTCAGTCACTGAGGGGAAAACGAGCCTGAGGCACAAAAGGTTATGGGTGGGTTCGGCGGTTTGGGAAAGTTGCTCCCTAATGTGGGCACCAGTGAGGCAGAGAAAAAAAAAAAAACCCGCTCTATGCCGGCACTGGGGACACTGCACCGCCCAGAGAGCCGAACCCAGGCAGTTAAAACAGACCAGCACAAAGAGAGACAGCAAAGGAAAACACAAGATGAGAGAAGGAAAAGAACAACAAAATCATGCTCCATAATCAGAAACAAAAACGAGCACCCGCCACATTAAGGCGACTGCCAGCGTGCGTCCATGTGCCCCTTGTTGTTACGCCACTTAGCGCAGCAGCCACATAATGGGCCTCTAAAGACAATGGCAGTATAGCATCAATTAGCCTTATCCCTGGGTGTGGCTACGCTCTGAAGGCACTCATCTGTCCACGACCACACAGGCATGTAATGAGTGACATGGCATCGCAGTGAAACATTCAAATAAACAACATCTGGCAGAACTTAAGACGACTGCCTTCATCTTCCATGACCCCCTGACCTTTGGTAGGTCATAACGGGGCCTTTAATCAACAGCAACTGCTTTTTGCAACATATGTGTGATATACACAACAACTCTGGATGCTCAACAAATCATTTTAATTACCTCTTGCCACGTAGGGGAGTTTTGTTGAGTCCACGGTGCAGAATGTTGCTTCGTCACATATGACGACTCGAAGGAAGCCTTGCAGACATGCTGAAATATCAGCGATGGAGCAAGCAGCGGCCCGCCATGCCTCGGTATCGGACATTTGGACCGGGTGGACACATTGGCCGCATGTGGCCTCACATTGAAAGGGTGTTTCCTCTTGATACCCAGCAATCTCTCTAAACGCCAGGTCACGGTAACACCCCAAACACGGCTTTCAGCGCGCAGAGGTGTATAACTGACAAGAAGCATTACTCACTTTGGAACCATTGCCCATCAAACTCTGAACCGAATGCCAAGGCCGTTGAGTCAACGACCTTTAACTTGAGCGTTTCTACGACACAGGTTGTGGATCTTGCGGACTGGTTTAGTCTTTTTGCTGGCTGCGTCCTGATTGTGTGTGATCATTTTTCAGAGTAGCCGATGAAAATGGGGGAAATGGAAGCCGGCGGAGAGGTATTCTGGTCGCCTGATCCAGGCTCGGTGGAGGCGATGAGGTGTGTGTGTCACATGATGAGGGGGGCAAAACAGCAGGTGACTCCCTCTTAACACATGACCACGCCACGAGGAAGATGAGAGCGGAAGAAGAGATGGGAAATGTAGATGGTTACGTGGATTCCCTTTCGTTGTGTGATTCTTGGCAAAAGCGGGTCGGATGGAAGAAAAGAACAGGTACTCTGCGGTTGGTCTAAGGCTCTCCGCTGGTACTCCAGCGACACTGTGTGATGTCCGTAGGTATGGAAACACACTGTAGCACATCCATATGTTGCGATCGAGGAGGTGTACGAGTGCGGTGTGTGCAGGTGTGTGTATTTACCGGCTTAATCAATTACCTCACCACTTGCCAAAGAGGAAACCGGATTTGCTCAACATGCCTCCCACCTTTCAGAAGGAGAGTCAACACAAATAGATTATGCAAACAGCTCACACACAGAGAACAAAGCATCTCCCCTCCTTTTGTTTAAAGGAGACTTCTGCTACATTGTATCAATAACCGCAGTCCTCTGTGGAAACAAAGCCAGATGACAAGTCATCAGTGCGAAGGAGACACACAAACACATTTGTATTAATATCTTGTATTACTGCAGTCACAAGAGATAATTCCCCAAAATAGATCAAAAAAAGGACCAGGCAACATGCTAAAACCCTCATGAATGCAGATCTCATGCGGATGATTCAATCAGCGGTCTAACAGATGTTTTTAGGCTGCCCCCTTTCATTAAAAGCCTCCAGCAGCAGATACAGGAATCAAAGATTATTTCCAGAATGAGGATATGAAAAGCACGTTAGCTCAATTAGGAAAATTAAATTGTGTACATTACACAGATCCTTGTTCGAGCAGCACTGCGCATTCCGCCGACTCGGCCGCGGCATAATAAAATCAAAGAATCACAGCTTAATTGAAATGCACTTAAAAAGGATCATGCTGACAAATGTGATTGTATTGAGCCACTAATGTGAACACCTCCTCCCAGGCCTCTCTAAATCCAATGAAATTGAAATACCCAGCGGCTGCTGACCACTTCCTGATACAATCAGCCGGCCAGCAGCAAAGCATATGCAAAGAGGAAGAAAAATTACCAAGCAAGTAAATCAATTTAGAACAAACACGTCAGGACGGCACCTCTTACAACGCTACACTCTCCTCACACACACATACACACATCAGACGTTACACCACTTAAAAGATCGAAAGGAATGAAGGGGGGGGGGGGGGGGGGGGAAGTGTAGAAGTCATCGTTGTCATATCAGTATTATCTCGCCAGGGGAGACGGTTCACTTCTCCGAGCTCATAATGGCATGAGACGCATGTCAGAGATGATGGACCAATTAGTGTTAGCTCAATTAACTGGCGTAACACACCAACAGGAACACGTTCATATCATCACACACATTCAAGTCAGTGGGAAATCCATATCCCTGGGACTGTTTGCAACAATAAAAGATAGTCAGTGAGTGATAATAATAATGTCGCATTGATTTATCTGAATATCTAAACTCAGTGAAACTTTAATATCAAAGTTTTAAGAAGAGCACACTTATTATTTGCAATGCTCCAAGGCTTTTTCCTGGAGCCTACTTGTCTTGGTACAACACAGAATATATTAGGCTGAATCGTGGCTGTGAAGCAAAGTTAAAAATCCTGTGTATGAGAGTACACAACTCTCTCCCTTAACACATTTATTTTATTTAGTAGTTGTTGATGAGAACATGGTACTTGAATTGCAAACACTAAATACCTACACCCTTTTTTGAGCTTACACTGTTTCACAAACAAGCCGTTCCCTCCACATATATATGTAAGCAAACAGAAATAGACGGTACACAGTTGGACTGCTGATATGGAAACAAAAAAGTAAGTGTTTGCTATTTCTCGTACCATTAACTTGCTGCTGAGCAGACTCGTGCTCTCTGAGGTAATTCTCTGGAGAAGCCACTAGGGGAGCTTCCAACCCCCTTTTCAGCTAACTTGAGCAGACAGTGTATGTATGCAAACACAGAGGAGCGCATGGCGCGCACACACACCACACACACACACACACTTAAACAAAAAGTAAAACAAAAAGAAAAGTAGCACAAATGTTATTTATCAAAGAAATATGGTGCTTTATCCCCTTGTCATGAAAGAGCCCGTGGACATACCTGAACATTTTCACTTTTCATCTTCATTGCGGCCCAAGACCTTTCATCGTTCTATCCGATACGTATATTACTTTTCACTGTTGACACTGCTGTGGGACACGGTGAACGAGCCAGTATGCTATTGTACCGCAGCCTTGTGTAGTTATGGGAATATTGTGCCCCAAAAGTACAGAGCACACCTCCATTATGCATTACACATCTAAGATATTTAAGCTCTTTGTAAGAGTTAAGTCTCGGAGCCGTGCCGTGTCATTCTGTGGGGGATGATAGGGAGCTTTAGTCATGTCTGTATTAGCGGGATGACTTCCAAAGCCGCTGGGATGGTGTGTTACAACAACTAGCTTCAGTCGGTCCCTGCGTTGATACCCAACTCTGCCTGGCCCTAAGCACCAGATCACAAACCCAAATAGGCCTTGCATTAAAGGGGATAAGCTTTACCACAGGGACCGACTATCCACCAAACAAGATCAAATGAAATGCTGTAGGTTTATTGTGAGTGGAAATAAATAGAAGCGCAGTGGTTCAACAGTCCGGCGAGGATGGAGGAGCCAACAAGCAAAAAGCTCTCATTTCTGTTGCATACAAAGAAGGCTGGATATGGATTTTTTTGGGGGGCTTTTCAAAAAAAAAAAAAAAAAAAAAAAGGTTTTAGGAAGGAGAAGTGAGACTTGAGACCTGTGAGCATCAACTGAAATGAATTCTAGGACACGTGTCTTTCTCTGAAGTGGGGAAGGCCGAGTTTTCCCCTTCTTGGAGCAGGAGAACATGGTTCTTATTCTAAGATAAATACTGTCTGGTGCTGTATGGCGGCTGGGTGTGTGTGCGCCAAAATCGGAGCCCTTCAAGAGACACTTAGGTCTGTGTGTATATTTTCGCAGTCTGATTGAAGTAAAACACAGCCTTTAATGTGTCATTTCAAGTGAACACTGTGCCCAAATGAAAACACACCCACCTACAAGCTCCACTTAATTGAAGGCTACAGGTTTTCACATAGCAGACAGTTTTTTTGGTCTTTTTTTTTTCCAAGGGGAGAAGAGAGCACTTTTTGAAATCAATATTCTCAACTTGTTTTCCTGCAAATTAAAGCTGCCATTCTCAGTCTGGTGTCACCAGGGACCAACGCCGAGAGACAGATAGGGACAGGAACAGCAGCAGCAAAGTTTTAGATTTCAAGCAAAAAAAAAAAAAAAAAATCCGTAATCCTGCATTATCTCAAAATGACTGAAGGAAAGAGAGAGAGAGAGACGGGAAGACACGCCCACCAAAAGGGAGCCCAGATGCCATTTCTGTTTTCGGATAGAATTATGGAAAAAGAAATATATGGGCATTATAATAATTTGAAATGTCCCTCATACTGTTCTTTCCGAGATGTATAAAATATTAGTCTGTTCCAATAACTTTATCTTGACATACTTCCCATCTGTGGGAGAAGAATTCCTTTGCTACAAGTTTTTGCCTCATCCTCCATCTCAATAACATGCAATTGCCTGCAGTTAGTTTACATAGCATGCAATTTACACACGACACTGCACTCTTCTCGCTGTCTGCTCTGGTGGAGCGGGACTGTACTTTGCCATAAAAAGGAGACACACAGGAAGCTTTGTACAGCTTAAAAACCTCAATTAGTTCCATCAATATTTGATGGAATGGCTCTGATAAGGTCCCTCCCTGCATCCCCCCCCCACCACCACCATTCCTCCCCGCTCCGGTGCCCCTGTGCTGGCGTTATGTCTTTAATTGTTGGCCCAGAGCACTGCAGACAGACATGACTTTGTTTTATCCGTAATGGACGGCTGTGTTCCTTACAAAATAGAGACTGGCCATTGTGCAAAGCATGGGCTGCCGCACTCCTGGCCTGTGGTGAGAGTGGGAAAGGGATGTTGACATCAGTGGAGGATCACGTGCGCTTTGGTGTGCATACAGTACATCAGTATACATACCGGCGCTCAGTAGAAGGACAACAAAGCGCATGACCTCAATCAGTCCCCAATATCACAGTAAAGCCCTAGTTTCTTCGCCACATCAAACTCTAAACACCAAGCAGGCAGGAAGCATCTACGCCGAGCCAGGCGCCTTAAAAACTATCTTGCACAAACTGCAGGGCTGTCGAGATATAATAGGAACAAGGCGAAAACATGAAAGGCAGCCCTCACCCGCCCTACTCCTACTCCCGCCCCCCATCTCCTCCTCCCTCCTCTGGCGTGTGTTGGTTTCACCTTGGCATACGCCGATCGCATTCTCTACCCTTGCCTGTGCGCCTCTTCCAGGACCCCTGAGCTGTCCTGGGAGGTGCCTTTACTAAGGGATTTTTCTTCATTGACTTCCTCGGGTAAATTGATTTTAATAGCCAACACTTGGGGCCTTTTTCTCACGCTCTGCGCTTTCAGCAGCGGCAGGCTCCGTCACGCCCTGCCATATTTCTCCACTCAGGACGTCTGGGCTATTTTCCAGGCCTATTGGAATAAGAACTGACGAATTCCTTTCAAGGTCCCAAGGAGATAATCTCCTGTCATTTCTGATTTGCATAACATTATTTAAAATTTAATGTAATGGCATTAAGATATAGAAGACCCTCCCTATTCCGCGAGCCCCCATCTGTTTGTGGTGTGTGCATACATTTTTGCATTCGTGAATGTGAATATGCAGATCGAGGTGGGGGCTCATCTCCGACCAGGGGTAACAGGAAGACCCTCTCCCTCCTCTCGTTCTTCCTGTCCTCCCCGAAGCGACCCCCACCTTCCAATCCGTCGCAGCTAACACGCAATCCAACGACACTGCACTGAGATAATCAACAGATAGCTCAAAGCAGATGAAAGAGGTATCACATCCTTACACACGAGGAGCCGCTAACAAAGCAATGTGTTTCAGGGTACGGGGGCCAAGGCATAGCCCAAAGGACCGAGGGTCAGATACCATTCCATTTGTCGGATCCGTAAGTGTCCTACTTAGAAAGCTGCAGTGGGACTCAATTAGGCTGGAAAGAAGACTAGCTGATGAATTAATGAATACAATGGAATAGAGAACGGAGGGACGAGCTTGCTCATTTGTTTGGGGCTGGCTGCTCTACTACAAACACTGGGTATTCATTGGGACAGAGATGGGTCAAACAGGGATTATGCAATAGAAATGAATACCTTTTGTGGTTGTCTCTCCAACAAATGTTGTTATAATATTAAACAAAAACACTTATTTTGGTGCTCTGTAGGTCACTATCTAATTATGATTTCACGTACATTACATCTCAAAAAAACACAGGAGCACAGAGAGACCAAACCACACACGCCTGCATCCAGACATGAACCCAGGTAAATGTGTACATGATGTGCAATTGTATTAGTGATACATGATGCACATGCAGCCACAAAATAGCAAACACACGCACAGAAACATGCTATTTCACTGTAGAAGGACAAGAATGCACACGCACACACACAGACTCATACACACCATCTCTATTCTCTGTGGTAGAGCATCTTCCTCACATTAAAAATAAATTCATTCAGAGTCAATTTGGAGAATGTTTGGCGATGCAGGGCAGGAATACCATCAGAGCTCTGGGAATTGTAGATTGCTTCCCCTCTCCCTAAGGCATTCTCTTTGTCTATTTGGTGTGATTAAAAATACAATGATGAATGCATATTTCTTCCAGATGAATAACTTGAAGGGTTTGGCAGCAGATGAATCAGTGTGCAGTGTGTTGTTGAAGACACTAGCCAGGTCAGACAGACACAGTCAGATCCTCTACAGGCCGGGCTTCCTCAGCGTGGACAGATATTAAAGAGGTCATCTGGACAACAGTCTAACTGAGGGTGGACCTGGATACATTTACATTATAGCTGCAGGCAGTTTTTGTCATGATTCAAGGCTTGGTTAGGACTCAAGAGCAGAGGCCGACACCGGACACGAGATGAAATTGGAAAGATGGATCTTTACTAGTTACCAAAAAGTAATAAACAAGAGAACTCAAAGCAACACCAATAGGGAGCGAGCAAAAACCAACAAAAGGCAAAGTCATTGTAGAAAGGGCTTGGCATGGGAGACACGATGGGCACAAGGGAAAGAACTATGACAACCATAAACTGGGGCAGGGAACACAGGGGGGTATATGTACCAGTTGGGTGATGAGACAATTGGAGGCAGCTGGGTGGACCAGGCAGGTGAGCAGGATGAGTGCAATCAGGGGAAACACACACAGACATGATGAGACTAACGGGACATTACAATTTTCATGTAAAAATAAAACATGTTATCACCGTTTAATGGAGATGCACAGAAAATAAATTCCCTTCCAGCAACCTATAAGAATTAAGACAATCCCATTTTCTCAAAATGATTTCCAAAGTGCGGATGGCTCACCGGTAATATATTGTTCACACATAGCAGTTTTCTGATTAGTTTACCGGCACTAATACGGAGACAGATTGACCCAAACCGCCATCCGTTACCAAGACAAAATAAATTTAAACTTTGACCTTCAAGCCATTACAATCTGAAAAAAGTATGTTTGTGGAAATAAAAAAACAAGCATTATATGCCATTCGCCTCCGCTGATATATTTAGGTGTTTTGTGTTGCGTTTTTTGATGACAAATATTAAATATTGCATACAGATGCACACAAACGCACAGCCACAACTGTTGTCTCTGCCAATGTAAACACAAACAACAAATGTATTCATGCACCCACACCCATCCCAAAACCATACATCCATAAATACAGTCAACTGGGCACCAAACATGAGATATATAAGACTCCCTGATGCCTCGGGAGGGTAAGGGCTTGAAGGGGAGCGTTTGAGGCTCATATCCCCAGCAGAGACCGCTCCTGGCAGGGCTACTGAGTGCCTCCCCTCCCATTGCCCCCTACAAACTAGTGAAAGAGGAAGGCCCTCCTCTCCTTACATGTCAACTTCAGAGAGCATGCCTCTTGCTGCCTCAAAGCTTTGATACCAAAATAGTCCAGGAAGCCTCTGTCTTAAAAATGCCCCAGCAGACCTTGATTCTGAGGATAGAGGGAGGGAAATGAAAGAAAAGAGGCTGGTGGAAGGAAAGCAAACACAGGAGGACTAGAGAGTATTACTGGGAGAGAGACAAAGAGGGAAACTGTATTGGGTTCCTTGGGTTGCTCAACACTGTAGTGTACTGCAAACCCCTCAAGCAATACGAGTCAATCTTGATGAACAAATAAATCTTTGCATGCCAATAGGATACATATGTTCACTAGGAGAGGGGCAAAAAATGCCACCATAATGTCCTCCAACAATAATGACAATTTAGTTCACTTTTGTCATAACAATTGCCGTAGAATGTTTTGGATTCTCGCCTCAACTGGCGTGTGCGGGAAGAATCAAACGTTCTTGAAAATAAATGGAGCGCTTCTTGATCAGACCTGTGATTGCGCAGAGAAATGAGAATGAGCAAATCCAGCCTCCGTCACCATCCCTGCTTGAAAAGAAAAAATCCACGCACCCATCGACCAACGAAAAATGGAAGACTACTTTGGGATGGAGGAAGATGACAAGAGAACCACCCTCATTTTTTGCAAGCCTCTCAAGGCACTCAAAGTTGTTGACAACAAACTACCAACGCTGTTGTCTAGCAGCACGTGGTGGTAATGGATGTTTTGTTTTTGTGAATGCTCCTTCAGCTGGGTAAATTTCTCAAGATTTGGGCCACTGAATACTGCCATTCCTTGGCACTCATGTCCAAGGCCCCTACCGTCTTCCCAATGGTTTGCAGACCAGGGGGTTGGATGGCAACAAGGTAGTCGTGAGGAACTACTCGATGTATCTTGTCATTGGGCTGATCATGAGCTATTCAGAGGGCAGATGCTAATACTGTAAGAACTGATGGACAACAATTAATAAGCCCCATCTGTGACTGCAGAGAGCAGGTCAAGTTGACACCGTGGTTCAGGTAAGACCTCCAAGGCATTTAGTGTATGCTCTGTTCAAAGGTTGCATTAACCAGATATTTTACCGGGTATATCCGTAGGGCTTAACTTATTATTCCGCCTTAATATTAGTACTTAGTACTTAATATTAGTACTTAGTAGAGCACCCTTTGACATGATTCAACTCCCTGCGTCAAGCACACCTGGTGCAACTAATCAAGGGCTTCATTAGTTCAGGTGTGCTTGAGATGGAACACATAAATACCTGGTCTGGCTAGGGGTTTGTTCGGAGTGACGTTTAATTGCATGTCAGAAATATGCCTAAGTCAAAAGAATTGTCCAAAACGTTCAGAGAAGAGATCATTGCCTTGCACAAACAAGGAAAAGGATACAAAAAGATAGCAAAAGCACTGAATGTCCCTAGAAATACAGTTGGAAGCATAGTTCGCAAGTTCAAAGATGAAGGAACAGTGGCTACACTACCTGGACGTGGCAGAAAGAAGAAGCTATCAGCGGCTGCCACCAGATTCCTGAGGAGGCAAGTGGTCAAAAACCCTCAAGTGACTGCAAAACACCTGCAGCAAGACTTGGTGGCAACAGGCACTGAGGTTTCATTTTGCACAGTAAGGCGCATACTAAACACTGAAGGGTTCCGTGCCCATTCTCCAAGACGCACACCACTACTGACCCAAAAGCACAAGAAAAGTTGGCTCCAATATGCTGAAAACCATACAAATAAGCCACTGAAGTTTTGGAATTCTGTTCTGTGGAGCGTTGAGACAAAACTAGAACTATTCGGGCCTATGGATCAGCGGTATGTCTGGAGGAAGAAGAATGAAGCATATGCTGAAAAGAACACCCTGCCTACAGTGAAGCATGGCGGTGGCTCAGTGATGCTCTGGGGCTGATTTGCTGCCTCTGGCACTGGAAACCTGCAGCGTGTGGAGGGCACGATGGATTCAGTCAAATATCAGGAAATCTTAGAAAAAAATGTCATGCCGTCTGTGATGAAGCTGAAACTTGGGCGTCATTGGACCTCCCAACAGGACAATGATCCCAAGCATACCTCAAAGTCCACCAAGGCTTTGTTTCAGAAGAAGAAATGGAAGATTCTAGAGTGGCCATCACAGTCGCCTGACTTGAACCCCATCGAAATATCTTTGGTGGCATTTGAAGGAAGGCGGTTGCAAAACGCACAACAAAGAATATTACTGAACTGGAGGCCATTGCCCAAACAGCTGAGAAATGGTATATATTGCCAATAAACCTAATGTGCAATGGGGGGTTGAATAATTTTGATTGCAACTGTACATGGTACAAACCGCTTGGGTCTGCTGTACTAGGGAATGGGAGTGAAAAGAGGGGCATTTTCTGAAAATACATATGCTACAGCAGTTGTAGTAGATCTCCACATCCTGCTTGCACTTGGATTACAGCTGTGCTAGATCTAAAGGAGTCTGCCAGGGAGTTAGTGGGCAACCAGCTCTCACTGGACTCTTCCTAACAGGCCTGCGTGGCTGACTTAAAGATTGCCTTGCTTTAACGCCTAGCTCACCCTCCTATTTGGCCATAAGGTTCATATTGGGGGACTTGCTCATTCTGCAGAGAGACCCATTGGTTCATTCAGCTGCAAACCCCTCAACTCACCCAACATATAGGTCCCTTGTTCATTCAGCAATGCCATGGTGCTAGTCAGATGAAAGCACCTGTCAAACAAACTGCTGGAACTGTGATAAATTAATGATCAAACGGCTGACTGGGAAGTAAAGTGGCATTGCAGAGACCTGTAAGCACCAAAGACAAAGCAATATAGACAGAAAGAAAGGGAAACGGTGAGAGAGGGACCAAAAGGAAAGGAGGGATGGACAGTGAATGAGCGAGATGCAGAGAATGTAGGAGACAAAAGAGAAAGGCGAGGGAAAATATATATATATAAGATGACACAGAGGGAAGAAATCAGAAATGAAGAAACAGAAATGTAATGGTGTTTGTATGCATGTAGTTCCTTTAGCCTTCAAAGTAAGGACAGTTTGAGGATGCATCAACAGTCGCTTAAAATTTACACACCACGCACAACGTAGTGGTGGCGTACACTGAACAAATAAGTTTGCACCCATTTTATTACAAGTAGAATTATTTTTGAGGGTTAACTCAACGACGCGCAGTGGCGGGCCTAACAATACCCCCGAAACTGTTACATTATTGGATGATAAAGTACAGCCTCTCGTACCTTATTGCTTAATTATTACTCAGTTTTACGATACTTTATGGGCGACTCAAACTGCCTAAAACAAACTCTAAATCTAAAAGCTTCCAACTTTAAAACAGTGGCCCAGTGGCTGTATTAGTTTGTGACAATGTTACTACATTGCAATAGACGAATACACTTTGATAGAGCGACATTTTTATTATAGACATACAAGAGAATGTTATCAAAAGACTGCAGTCACACACAATGGAAATTCATTATTCATCTGCAAGCTTTTTCGTAGGTCTTTAAACAAGCATTTCGTCTTTCTGTGTGATTTAATATACTTTGGAGGGCGAGAGATTTCTTATGGCTTCTGAGGAAAAATGTAGATGATGTCAAAGAAAAAGGTCTCGCAAACAACACATGAATGCGGGGTTTTGTTTGGGAGAGGAATTTGTTGTGAGTGACTGTTGTTCTGAGCAAATTTACATCCCTATTATGTCGTCCAGGCGTTGTGACGGAGCGCTGCAGCTCATCTCATATGCAGTTACCCAGCTAACTACCAGCCTTCCCCCTGCTGCTCCACCGGCCTTTGATAAGAACAGAGGGAAATTAAAATCATGAACCTGAATTATGAATCCAATGACGAAATAGCCTCCAAAGGGTTTTTTCTTCGCACCGTCTCTCTTGGGCGATTTTCTCCTGCTCACTCCCACTTTTGCGCTTGTTCTTATTTTTTCTTTCCGTTCCAGTGTTTTCTTTCTTTCACTTTGTTCTTCTTTCCCAGCACCGCCCTCCGTCTCTTTTCGTTACAGAGGAATTCAACTACTAGCATATTCCATAAGAGCAAGACAGAGACTGAAGGGGATATAGAGGAGGAAAGTTTCAAACGACAAAAAACACACAGTTTGATAAAACTGACGAGGGACTCAATTAAGGCTTCCCTGTCAAAGCAGGATTGATATTTTATTAAGTGGCAGTGTGCCATCCGAAGGGTACATCAAGCGACACATCTGTAGACGAGAGGACTGCACCAGCCGGGTAAGAGGGACACGTGTTGCCGCTTTCGGGAAACATCAGTCGAAAGTCACTTCATCACATCTGCTGAAAAATTAAGAAGTCCCTGTATTAGTATGCTTATTTACTTTTTCATGCACCACGCTAAGAATTTGACGAGAAAATGACGCTGTCCTCCTTTTTCCCCTCCTTTTATATTGTACACATGCCGGAACAAAGAATGCCGGTATTAGCTCTTGTTACATTACCACCGGAACAAGTGCGACAAAGATTTTGCCACTTCAAAAAAAGGCAACCAACAAAGCCCTGCATAGTCGCTGCTTCTAAAAAATAGATTTATAGGGCAACCTATGTGCATCCTTTTTAACTACGTCTAATGTTTCCGTTGCCAGCGTGCTTCAGCGTTGAGCATATTCAATAGGGGAACTACTTTGACTAGACAAAATGTAATCTTTCTAATGATTGTGTCCTGCTGCATGGACCCCAAAATACTTACCCAAATTATTGGTTGTGTTCATGACGTAAAACTCTGGTCTACCGTTCTTCTCATTTTAATTCGCTGTGGATAAGAGACAATAAAACATCCAAAATGTAACACGGAATGCAGCTTTATTTATTGCTGAAAAAAAAGGATTTGGGTGTAATAGGATATGGGCTATAAATTCACCTCTGTTTCTTTGTATATATATTCACCAACTTTGTCCCAAATTTATTTTTAAATAACCCAATCCTTCAGAAAGATCAAACATGGTGGTAGTTAAAAAGAAAATAGCAGTGCTCTGATTTGCCTACAAAAGGCCACCGTGTTACAGTAAAATTAAACTTTAATTCCAAAGTCTCTCTTGTATTTGAGATTGCTCTTGTCGGATGTTGTACTGTTGAAGAAAAACAGATGCCCCTGTCCACCCACACGCAGACACACACAAACATAACAGTGTGTGTGCCTGAGTTTTGTTATTCTACACAAGTATGGCTCTGCATGACTACTCGTTCTGTGTGTGTCCGTCTGTGTGCACGCGCGTACATGTTCGCATGGTGGAGCTGACACTGGGTTGTACAGGAGCTCAGTGCTGACCATACATAGTCTGTTTCATCTAGAACAAAAGCACTGTTGGAGAACACAAAAGGCCAGGTTCAAAAGCATCGGCAGCCCAGGCCTGGATACATGAAACAATCAGTGTAAACTTGTCCACAGCTAAGAGAGCGATGAAGCACACACAACAATGCTCCTCGTGCTCAACAGACACACTTCTGTCCACATAGGACAAGATTAAAGCTCTGGTTAGATCAAACACACTGTTGATGATTAGCGCAAAAGAATGTTTTTGTGTTTCTATCATTGATTAATATGTTGCTCCCAAGACGACCAATAATTTATGCATGAAGTGCACGACTGAAACCACAGCACTGCTGTGTGTAGTTGGCGTTGGGGTGTGGCGGACGTGAAAAAGCAGGCGACGTGCGTGCACATGGAAGGCCATTTCATTTAATGGTAATTCAAGTATATAAACATGCTAATGAAATAAATAGTATGGCTTTGAAATAAGTTCTGGAATGATTAATCAGGTGTTAAATACGTAAAGAACTAAATATAGAAAATCAATCTTTTCATTCTCTCCCCTGCCGATGATAATCCTGTGTTGCCAGTAGGACAGCATGGTGATGCTCTGGAGACAAAGCTGCCAGCAACATTGCGAAAATCACAACCTGGCGATGGAAAGTTCGCTATTTGCTGTTTTGAGTGCATAGTTTAGTCTCCTCCATCACTCTATCCAGTATTATTCTGACTGATGGATCCGTCAGTGGTCTTTTTTGTCTACTAAACAAATGAAAGTTGCAGCTTGTGCCATCGAGGCGACGCTTTCATCAGCACCCAGTGGTTCTGTTTGAAGTACCCCCCCCCCCCCTCTCTATCTCCCGTACCGGCGCTGAACTTGATGAGCTGGTACTTGGGAATGTGACATTCACATTCAGCTACCAGATGTGGCATACGCATGTTTATTTTCCTGCTGAAATGTGGTTTTATTGGTCAGTCAAATAGTTAAATAAAACTACATTTGGTAAGAGTTACATTTGAGTGCTTCATCTGTGAAGAAGTAGAAGAACAATATCATCCGTAAGTTGGTTCAGGTTGTGTTTTGTTCTTTTCTACAGACCTGCAGGCTGTTCCACTGTGACAAAATAGGGTGTTGTCAGCCCAGGGGCATCATGTGTATGCTGGTCTAGCTTTGGTCGCTTCGCCATCAATTTGCTACCGATGTTTCCTGACATCTACTATTCGCCTCTCCAACAATGTGCCAGTCATGTCCTTTTTTTCATTTTTTTTCACAATTTGTCTTTACAATTTGTTTTTGCTAAATCAGGCCTGTACAAGCCACAATTATTGTCTTTTATTGTTGGCAAAATAGCAGATGGTGGAGGATCAAACAATTGTAGGTGACGAGGGCCAGCAGTTATTTACCCCCACAATTTTATGATATGGATTTACAGATGAATGGATGGGTGTTCCGTGTGTGCCATGCTGATGTTGCCAGCCTGTGGTAGCTAGTTTGTGTTTCCCCTGGAGTGAATGCATTGGAATGGATGAATGATGAACATAAACGTGGGTGTAAGTTAGAGAGCGTCAATCACAAAAAGCACTGAGGTCTATAGCACAAAACTATAACACAGAAATGCCCCAGGGATACAAAACCCGCATAGAAACCGTGTAGAAACCAACACAGGAATTGTTTTGGGCTCAGAAAAAACTGTTGCCAATAGTTTTTTTTCAACGAAAACACACTCTTTTAGTTAATAATAACTTGAATTTTGTGTTGAGGAAATGACAATGGATAACAATAAAAGTGTAAAAGGTGATACAATCGCAACAAAGCTTTTGATCCCTGCACCCACAGAGACATATCCACCTGTTGCAGACTAAATACTAGCTGTATTTATTTCAGAGCCAAGCCTGAATTGAGGGCTAATTTGGTCAAATAAACTCAAACGGAAATATATTAGTAAGCTCCATTTCGGACTGTTGTTTTTTTCTAGCTATTCTAGCTTATTTGTAGCTTGGCACCCATTCACACTTAGCGGCACATACATAAATACACATTCACAAATTGCTCCAAATATGTATATGCGTTTCCAAAAGTTGGAGGTAAACAACTTTAATCATCCTGTTCCACGTCGGTTCCACTGACAGTTTGTATTAACAGACTGGGAAAAGATGAGACAGGTGGAGAGCCAGGATATTTTACCCCATTGGAGAGAAAGAAAATGTAAAATTGCAATGAAAGGGAAGAAAACCCAACAATAAATAGGCGGTGATGTCCTTACATAGCCAATAGGATACACATATTTGTGGAGGAAAACTTAACAGGCACTTCAATTATGTATTAATCAAACATAGCTTAACACGAACTGACAAGGAACTTGGCAATCTGGCAGCCATCTGGAAGACTGGACTGTCCGAGGTGAGGAAGAGGAGCGGCTGAACCCGAGAGAAAGGAAAAACCAAGGAGGGGGACAAAGACAGCAAGACCGAGAGGGAGTATCAAGTATCACTGACGGCAAAAGGTGTGTTTTTCGTACATCACTGAGGAAGAGTATCGTCATTGTTGCTGGTTGCCGTTGTGCGTTACAAGTATTCTATGATTGCAGAGCAAGAGCATAGAATCAGAAAGCTCTCCAAATGGCACAGTTAAACAACCCGGCTGATCGGTTGCCATTGGCAGCCTCTTCCCTCCACAGATGGGGACACAGTAACGAGGCGAACAAGACAAAAACTGACAAGACTGTGATACAAACAAGGAAGCGATACTTCCATCTGGCTCTCACTGCACTTTGATTTGCTCCCTCCAGTGGTTAGAGCGATTTAGATTTAAACCGCTCGCAGTGCGCTAACAATCCTTTTCTCCTTAACAATCCAAGACTGATTTCACATTGTTCTCCACCTAAGTTATGTATGACAAACGCCTGGGGCCAAATCACCATCAAAGCAGCACATCGCGGGAACACAGTGCTTCCGAGATTCTTAGTGATGGCAGATGTCACTTTTGAAGTGAGCAAGGGGATGAAAGTGGCGGGATGTGACGGGCGGCAAAAGGACAGCCTCTCTGCCGCGACCTGCTATCATCAGTGCCGCGGAGGTGTAATGGGGAGAGACTGGAGGGGCCCCGGAAGCTACAGCGGGCTCCGTGGGAGTGTCTCTCTTGGTGCCCAGCAGGGGTCATGCCTTAAATGTTGCACCCACCTACCCAGGAGAGCAGCCAGCCTGGCATCTTCCTTTTGCCAGTCAGTCAACGCGGCTGGGATGGAAGCGTCTCCCTGCTTCACACCGGCTTGCTCTGCCGGTGGATTCGTCGGGGTATAGAGAGAATAGCTAATCTGAGGGAACCGGTGGCCCGGAATCAAAGGCCCACCGGCTTCTCTCCTCCTTGTGTGCAGCGGGGCTCACCTGGGTAACATCCCCGGCGTGAAGGAGCGAGCGGCAAGAGGACTCGGTAAACAAGGCAGAGCAATGCAACTGTCAAACAGAGAGGCAGCCAGTGCAGGGAAACCAAAACAAACTCTTAACTCGGGAAATTCAGAGAGCATTTTCCCCTTGCCTGCTCCACTGTTCCCTGTGTCTTTATTGTGGCTTGATATGTCACCACTGTCTTTATCTCCTACTTACTCAGGACTTCAAGTGGCTGTCTCTATTTTGCTGGGCCATAAATTATTCAGTGCCGTGTGTCTTCTTAGTATCTGCGCTTTCCATTGGGATGCTATCTTATCCCCTGTTCTGCAAGAGGGGCTGGTGCTTTGAGACAGAGTTTGCAAAAGGTAACACAGGAACTTCAGCGCCGACATCCCCTTTCTTAGTAGGAGCTCTTGTCAAGTACATATATTTGTTCCGGCACAAGGAAAAAATGAAAAAGAAAAAACAGGAAAAAAAGTTGTATCTGAATTCAACATGGCAACCAACAAGCTCCTGTGCTGCTGCTACAACAACTTGGACTACTATCTGAGCCTAAAATAATGACAGTATTCCACACAGAGGAGTATGTTTTTGTGTTTCCCCCTGCGCATGCATGTGTGCGTTTGTGCAAGTGTGATTGTTTGTGTGAGTGCGGTTGTGTGTGTTGGAGCTAACGGAGCCTACTGTATGTAAATAGCCATATGAGACTGCATAGCATTACTGTCCACACATTGAAGAGGTGACCTGATCCCAATTAATCACACAATCCCAGGGAGAACTGTCACATCCCATCTCCATCAGCAGTAGCATCCTGTTCTGTCTCCCTCTCTCATGTCACCCTCTATTCCTCCATCTCTCTTCCTCTCCCACGCACACATGCACGCATACACTACCCATCGCAGGCCCGTCGCACTCTCAACCAACTCCCTCGCCTCCCTCATTTTATTCAAACACACAGGGTCTAAAGCTGACAGGTCAGCTGGCGTGGGCCAGTCGGTCCCCACCTGTCCCCTTGCTTCTTCCCCCAGAAGGCAGAGTGCCAGAAAAATGGTGAAGAGGCACTTCTATCTTTACAGCTGCCAAAACCGAAAGCAACCGGAAGCTTTCTATTCCCCCAACGGGATGAAATGTTTGCATTGCACTTGTATTGGTCAAGGACCGTATACGGTGGATATTATCCAGAGGTATAAGAAAATATTGTTTTTTACTAAGCTCATTCATATGGTAGTGCATTCCTCATCCTATATCCGTTAGGGTTTCCATTAGCACAAAATACTGCAATATATTAAACAGTAAGCCGTGTATCATGCAACTGATAGCATCCTGATCTTAGCAACATTTACCAAAAAGAGTGCAGTGGGGGGAAGTTGGTCACAATATTATTATTACGTACAACAGAAATTTTGTCTGAGCAAAATAGTACATACAAAAATGTCCCATGTGTAATAAATGGAAGGGTAGAAGGAACCTTTCTAAATGTGGTAGGTGGGTAAACATTTTCTAGTGTCTGACTGGAAAGTGGATGTATATGGACTTTGAAGCTTATGTGACAGTAAGTGACGACTGCGAATCATTAGGCAAATGTTACCAGACCAGGTGATCTTCCAGATAAATGCAGTTTTATATTTGTGTTGTCAACTTATTATTAAGTAGATACGCGATAATGCATCCGTAAAAAAAAGAAACCCTGTTGCAGATTGAGAAGTGACCAAAAGAGCAAAGAAAGAACATCAATCTGACTCGTGCGTGACCTTCACAGGAAAGGACTTGTCTAATGACGTTATTCTGTTGAATCTATCAGCAACACTTAAATGAAACGCGTCCCTTTTTTCTTATCTATTTTTCTTTTTTCTTTTTTTTAGACATACATACAAGTGGAGATCAAAAACACTGGGTATGTCTATAAAGGAGCATATTGGATACAGGAGTCATGTCATAGCTTTGTCTTGATTCATCCTGATATAACTATTTTGAGTATTCCCTTTGAAAAACGGAGAACTGGCATCTTGTGGAATCACAGTGGAAGTCAGGAGACTATGTATCCCATGTCGTTAGAGTTCTATTGTTTCACCCATCTGTTCGTAGACGTTTTCATGTTGCCGTGTTCAAGCTGTTCCCTTTTGTTACAGTTATAGGACTGTGACATTAAAAAGTCTGCAAAACTACAAGGTGAAGCAGTATATTCTGTCTTCATTCCAACACTGTATGTATGAGTAATACAGTTCTTCAAAGTTTCATTCACTAGAAAAAACTTTTCAACTGCAGCTCCTTGGCAAAGTTTTAACCACTTAAAATGTGGCATAAAAGTGTGGAAGATTATTTGCCACTAATCCCAAAAGTCTTTATGATTAGCAGAGGTTCTCTCAATCGGTCTCCCTCTCAAGCTCTTCCTCTACTATTCTACGCAGCCTCTCCTGCTGCTCCGTAGTTCCTCATTAGTGGTTATGCGTTTGCTGTAAAAACCAGACTTTCAGCCCAGAGAGAGGAAGCTGTGGTGTGGTGGGCCGAGGGGCCAATGGAGGGGCCCACAGAGGAGCCTGCAGAGGAGGGAAAGAAAAGCATCTCGGGAAACAACCTCAGAGGAGAGAGGAGAAGGGTGGAGCTGCATTTCCCGAACACCATGAACTCTCCTCCTCTTACATCCTCTTGTGTCTTCTCATCTCCCCATGCCATAGAAAAAAATAGGAATGGTAATGAGGCCCCGTGTGTCTTCCTCCATCTTGTTAATCATCAGGTGGATGAGGTCTGTTTTATTGCAAACTTTTGACCATAATCAAGATCAGTACAAGTTTAACGTGACTTAACATCAATCAGGGATTTTTTAAATTATTATAATATTTGCCTAATGCACTTATAAGAAATGCCTCCTGTGATTGTATTTAATGTCTTTGGAAAAAATTAATATAAATTACGCATTGATGTTTTAATTGGAGCATTATTGTAAAAAGTAAAACTGTTAAAAACCATCATATAAATACATTTCCATTAAATAAAAGGGATCATGATTAATAAAAAACTATTGAAAAAAACTGATTACTATTACTATTTTACTAACAAAGGGGGAAACAAATCCAGTAGGGATTACAAGTACAGAGAGGTTCCCACAGAGCACAGCCGAAGATTCCACTACAGATTTGTTTCAACCATTTCTGGCCAACAGGTCTCTCTGCTGTGAGCCCTGCATGGTCCAACTGCTTTGACACATCTACTGTAGACCCAGCTTGGTCATTACGAACTACAAAGCTCACTGACCTTGTCAAGCGCTCGCTACCCTCTCAAAGCCATCCAAGTGTTTGGGAGGAGGGGATACATTTAGTGGCTGTCTGGTTACGCCCAGCACACACAAACACACCTGGACCATGGCTGTTTGCCTGCCAGGTTAAAGGGCTAATGTCAGTGACAGAAGGAGATTTAACAAGGAAGGTGGAAGAGGATGAATATGCAGCAAGGGTAGAACGTGAGCGAGAGGAGCAAAGGGAGGAAGGAGGGTGGGAAGCGAATGACAGTCCAAAGCAGAGGGAGGGGGTGAATGGGGGTCACAGAGTGATGAGGGGGTTAAATGCCACAAATGCCATGTCTCAAGGCCTCATGAAGACAAACTCATGCATTGCTCCCAAGGTCAGGGCACGCACACAAACACCTGTGCAATAGTAGTGGAGGTTTCGTGGGTTGGGAGAGCAATGGAGCAACACAGTCTAGCCAGTTAGCGCTTATTGTCTGCTACACATGGCTTCACAGAAATAAATTGTGCACCACTCTTAAAGGGGATTACGGAGAAATAGATGCGTTTAGCTGTTAGTCCCTACCATGAAAATAGAGTAAAGGTTTGGTGAAAGAGCTAGGAGAAGATAAGCGGAAAGAGAGGAAGGTATATGAACCATCGTGTGGCATTGTTTGCCCTCACGAGTCTCAACATAAATGATTAACTTCTGAGATGGATCTGATTTCCGGTAGCTCTCTCAATCAGTGTAAAAACACGTATGCTCTGTATGGTGTTCAACTCCATCATACTATTTCAACATCATTAAATGAGCGTTTCCCATGAAGAAAACACAAATTTCAGGCATGAAACCCTAAGAGACAAATAAAAAGGTTCCCACGAATACATGTAATCTTCTCACTATTTGCATTTACAATATATTTGTTTAGTTTGTGCTCCAAATTACAAAATGACATGCAACTGTGTTGGAATCCCCGTGCTGCAAGATGATAACGGGCCGGCCAAGTGGCAGCTTGAACATGCCAGCGGCCAACCAGCATGCACCAAGTCCCTCCAGTCAGCCAGCTAGAGCCCCAGATGGCTGGCCAAACTGTGGTCAATAGGAGTCTGCAGGTGGCAGCGTTACATCCACCCGTCGATATCAAAGCCACCATGATCACTATGGTAACTGAGAGATCATCGGGAGAGCCAACTCTTCATTTAGGGGAGGCGGGAGGCAAGAGGACAATAACTGCTATCTTCACTAGGCTAGCGAGCAGTGACTGGCTCTTTACACGCGTGCTTACAATTCCACATGCATGGTGTATAAAAATATACATACACGTGCACGCAGACATATTTTGCATACCCTCAACCTCCAAGGCCCAAAACGGCACCAGAGCCAGACAATGAATGTGAGATGAGGAGTCTGATCCATTGATCACTTTTAAGACCCAGTAACTTTGTCACCTAAACCATTATTGTCCCATGAACTTAACAGGCAGAGGCAGCCTTCAGCCAATTACAGGACGGCATTAGCGTTAGGTGGGAGTGTGTGTAATACGAGAAAACCAATTAAAATAACTTATGGAAAGGGTAACATCCACTGATTTAGGCCTAACTAAACGGCTTTGGGGGGATTATCCCTAATGTAACCTGATCTCATTCTCTCCCACTCAGACACACACTAAGGTCCAGGAGCTGACACCACAAGTTGTGTGTTTGTCTGTTCTCTTTACTGTGACAACATATAAAGTGTTTACACTTTTTATGTTGTCCCCATTGATTGTTTTTTTTTTTTTATCTATAGAATTATATAAAATGTTATACAAATTTGCAAACTACTGTAAATTCGGACACACGCACAAGACAGATGAAAAGACAACTGAGTTAAGCTTAATGTGTAACTTAATGTACATGGCTCTGCCATTCTCAGACAGAGGATGATGCACATTCAAATGGGATTGTTTGTTACACGCAACCGAGCTCATAGGCACTGTGGAAATTAATGTACCTTTCTTCTTTTTAGCGGTGGTGATGATAAATTAAAAAATTGCAAAACTCCTTTATTTTACTCTTGGGTTGAATCCAATTAAAAAGGAAACAACTCACATTCTGGTCTAGAATTCGCAAACTGTACTATTTAACAAAACGGAACAAATACAATAACATAAAAAAGACACAACAAAAGTTCTCAGTCAGACTTTCCGCTGTATAGACACCACCTGTCTGATGGATAATGGTCATTGTGAAGTATGTCTATACAGATCCCAAAAGTCAGACAAACAATCTAAGTGATACCAGTCAATTCCAAGGGGATTTACTATTTATGCTGAGGCCTCGAATCTAATCCCTAACTGGTTTGATTTACAGGCCTTGTGTCTGCACTTCGTGCTTTGCTGTTTTTACACTGAGGCTGAAGAGAAGAAAAACAAACTAAAGCTAAATATTGATCATGTTGTTTGGATCACTCTTGTAACCGATGCATAACTGAAACAATAAGAAAACGATATTCATTTATTGGTTTCGTTGATAATGGACAGTGCACATTAATAAAACATTGCTGTAAATGTCAGTTAGCCAAAAGGCTATTTTTCATCTGTGGTCTCGGTCTACAAGGGATTTTTTTTTCTTTTATCTCTTCAATACAGCCAAACACAGCATGTGGCTCACTGAGAAGCTGGGTTCTGCTAATAAACCAATGGGCGGTGCTCTTAGTCGTTTGACTGACACGGCCAGTCGGCGAGCTCAGTTTACCTTTCACCTACTTGTGGCTTCGTTGAACGGCCAAAGTTCCCACTAATTCTCCTCATGGCCGTTTTTCAAGGCATCCATTGAAACGCAACCTAAAACCCCAAATGGGCACGTCTGTGTGGGCCCAGTTGAAACTGGCGCAGTGCAGTGTACTTTCCTGCGCCTCGGAACCACTGACGCTGACCTCCACGCGCAGAAAGATGGTTTAAAAGACGTGTTTGCTGATGTGCCTCAGCTACATGTGTCTACTTGATCGCTACCAGTGAGGAAATGTAGCATTGTCAGGTTGTTGTGGCTCTGTGGTGAAACTGGTCCTAACTTTTCCCACATTTCCAGCGACCACAAGTGCATGTTTCCAGGGGGCAAGACAGGGAGATGAATTGTTTGAATGGAAAAAAAGGAAGAAATGCTCTGCCCTCACCATGTAGAAAACACATGTTTGGAGACAAACAGTTTTTTTTCCAAATAACACTTGGATAGAGACAATTTCTAAAGAGGAAAAAAAGCAGACCTAGCTGATGACGCAACAGATCAGAGGTGCTGCATAAAAATAAAAACAGCTGTCTAGCAATAAGCCATTAAACTTCCTGCTGATTTGGAAACATACTATAAAAGTAGTTCTTGTTTTAAAATGCATCAGTCAAAAACTAAATCCTGCCAAAATGTACGACACAGACACTCTTTATGAAAACATTAGTCCAGCAATTTGAAACCATGCGCTCACAAATCACAGTACAAAGCACAGCAGCGAACAAAGCAAAACTGACCTTTCAAATGATTAAGCTGAAACATTATCATCATGTTCCCAATTTTTTTTTCTTTCCCCTCCCCGAGATCACAACAACTGGTTTGCCAGTTCACAGCTGGCAAGGGAAAAGCCCATCTATGATTTCAGTTCAGAGCTGCCGGGCGGAGGGGGCGGAGGGGGCCAAGTTGGCCGCTGCCCATCTGGAGCGGGCCAAGTGTCTGTTCCACTCAGACTCAATGCACAGTGGTGATTACTGTGATGGTACGGCGGTGGCCACGGTGGTGTGGTTATAAATATAAGCCCGGGGTTTGATCTCTCTTGTTCATAAACAGAGGTTTGGAGCTGCTGTGGGAACCGAGCACAAAGGCTTTGTGGGCCACCGAGGGCAACTGAGCTCCGTGGCCGCTACACTGCCTCCGGTTCGCACCGGCCAGCTGCTGGAGTCTGACCAGATGAGGACTGCCGGGCTGCCAATAAGGCGGTTGAATGACGGCACAGAAGGCTGGGGCAACGGCTGGCACCCATGGAGATGGTGGCAGAGAGATCGGGCTCGGAGCATGGGGCAGTGCTTCAAAAACACTGGAGGATTCTGCTGCACTGTTTAAAAGAAATTAGGCTCGATGATTATTTAGCAGAGATTTGGAGCGTAAAGGAAGTGGATGTGTCCATTCTAAAGGAAAAGAGAATGTCCACAGCTTCATGTGTCAATTACATATCACATTAACCAACCCACAGAGCAGAGACGGACTACAATGAAAGTATTGGATGTCAAACACCCAACATCTCCTCCACTTGATCTAATTAGTGAAGTGGGGGCTGAAACCAAGTGGTGGCATTCTGCAGTGGACAGACTCCGCCATGGGGCCCAGTAATCCATGCATGGATCAGCTCACGAGCAGCCACCCTTTGCCCCTCTTAACTTCTACCCGCCAGTGGTCATATGGCTCACAATGCCTGATCCATGCCCAATCCTTTATTAGCATTAGTATCAAGGGTTAAGCCTCTAATGCTGCCAGCTGTGCACGGCTGCCTCCTCCACACCAATCCCCTCAGAACAATGGAATGGCATGTGGGCAGGACAGTTGGGATGGGGTTGGCTGGCATCCCCGGGGGGTATGCGTGGATGTAGTGCCCTCTTGTGCCAAGTGCTTTAACTTGTTATTCATGGTCGTGGCCACAGCAAACAATTGTGTAATTGTTGAATAGATAAAACCAAGAAAAGATGACGTCTGGTTGAATCAACAATCTAATTAACAGCTAGCAGCTTCAAAGGCACAATTCAGTTATATCTTCTATCAAATCAAAAATGTATCTGCTGTCTTGCCAAATATGTCATGTTAAAGTTGTTAAGTAAAGTTTACCTTCTCACCTGTAAGTAAGCGCCTTACTAAATGTTTCATTCTACTTTCTTTTTCACGGACGCGCCCGGCGGTGAGCGCAACCCTCAAACCTGCAAATGATGTTGCATTGCTTTACTAAAGCATGTCAAGGCAGTACGTTGGTGTACAGCACACGGGAACGGGGCCTGGCTGAGCTGGCGACACAGCTTTCTCAGTTAAGCTGATAATTGCCCTTATTGATGTATAAAAGATATCCCACAGAGCCTTGTGAAACACCATTAGCAGGCAGAAGCTGAATTGTTCATGAGCTGCCTTTAAATGAGAAAGAAGGGCAAAAAACAGTCTGAAGATTAATAAGACTTCCCCTGGAGTGTGATAATAGCAGGGTGCATGTGTGTGGGGCCCATGTGTGAATGTGTATTTCCAGCCCAGCCTCTGAAGACTTCCCATTACTAACAGACATTATTCTGGGAAACTAATCTATTTAAAATCTCAAATTGAGGGGAAAAGATGTAATGTCATTTACTATTCAGGGGAGGGTGAGGGTCATTATCATAAGGGCTCTCCTCAATTTGACTTAGGCAGCATGAAGCCTAAATGATGACACTAAAAATGCTCTGAGAGCTCCAAACAAAAAAAAAGAAGACACTGCAAATGTACAAGTCAAGCACCGTGTGAGGCCCAAATTCTCCGTGCAGACAATTCTATGGTGAATCATATTAGAGGATATTCAAAATGAGATGTATATTTGTCTCCTCAGGCTCCTGATGCCCATTAGAGGTCTAAAATCAGCTAACACAGACTGAGAGGAGTTTAACCAGCTGCAACACACTGTACATAACTCGAGATCTAGATAAACTTGAACTTTCTCTTCATTCATGTGAGCAGAATCTTGGAAAAAGTTGAAAGAAACTATTACAAAGATTCATGGTTTCAAGATGGAAGTTTGTGAAATATTAAATAGCGGATTGTACACCGTATCAAACAATTCCTGAAGTCTGTGTGTATATATTCAAACCCGGACCTCCTAATTATTCAGAAAGAGGAGCCATGGAAATCCTGACAGAGCTTATCAATGAGAAATGACATCTTGTTAAATTAGGAATTCCCTTTGTGTTAGCAAGGTCTCTTTAGTTAATCTGGCACCTTTCTTGATCTGCACCGAGGAAATTGGAATGCACGGTGGAAATGCCTGCCATATTGAGCAAGGAGAGAACAATGAAATAATTGGATATCAAAACAGCCGCTCGTTTCTTTATCAATTCTCCAACCTACTCACTTCAAAAGTAGGTTTGCACTTTTTTAAAGACGCGGGGGCTGAAGATCCCTGGCTCCACTGACATGACAGGATGAAGTTCAAATTAAGTAAACTCTCACTCACAAGTAGATATCTCTCCTTGTGGAAACCTTTTTGGGGTTTTTTCTATCAAAAAACAACAAACGTGGACTAAAACTCCTCTATTCATCAAATGGTAACAAAATGTAATAAGAAGCTGAGACACGAAAAAGAACATCGTCTTAAACTTTATTTGACTGTGTGGGTTTACGTGGTCCCTGTTTGCCTGTGGCTGTGCGTGCGTGTGTGTGTCTATGTGCTGATAAACATGTGTGCGTGCTCATTTATCTTACTGTGAGTTAATGTGTGTTATCCAGTCATCACACCCCCGGCGCTGTGGCACTAAGCAGAAGGACGGGTGAGAGGTCAGGTCGGGGGCAGCCACGACCTTTCCGTCTCCGTGGCACAGTGTCATCCTTCGGGCAAGCTAAACAAACAGGCCTGCCGCCCACCCCCGGCTATGTGGGCCCAGCAGGGTGGCATTGCCAGGTCAGGGTAAAGCCTCGGACAAGACAGGAAGGGGTGGCAGACCCCTGATAGATGCTGCTCATTATCTTTACCCCAGAAAACTAGGACAATTACAAACAGAGAGGTACCATGGCAACTGGGGGACGGGGTCACGGTCAGAGGGCTTTTCATCGTAGCTAACCCTTGACATTTGTCAACACATCGACACAAGAGCGCACATACACAGACATGAATATACAAATACACAGTTTCTCACACATGATTAACCAACAAACTTTTAGGGATGAGGCATCACAACGGGTGGAGCATCTGTGTTAAAGCTCTTGTGTGATAATCGTAAGAAACATTTATGTTTAGACTGTGAAATAAATTGGATGCATTTAATAATCTTAAACTGTTGAGTTTTGGTACGTTTAATGCTTTAATCAGCATTAAGCAAAAGCTCCAACTCCGGCTGCTTTTGCATCCAAACTGATGGGACATTTAGAAAAAAGATTACATTTTACCCAAAACCTGCAAATCTCCCCAACTTCTAATGAAACCAAGTCAAGAGACGGAGTATTCCCAAACCATTTCAGAGGGTTTTTTTTGTTTTTGACCTGCATATCTTCCCAAGGTTGTTTTGTATAATTTAAAGAGACTGTAAGGGAATGAGGGGTGTGTGTCATGATGTCTCTCTGAACTACCTATATTTACTTCTGAAAGTGAATTCTTTATGAGAGCACAGATATCAAAGACAGCGGGATCAAAGAGGATTTAATAAGCTACCCACTGTTCTACAAAACCTGAACTTTCATGTCATGCATTTTTTGTGGTAGCTTCATTTTGGGCTTTGGGCCAAGAAACCAACACTGAAGGCAAGCATGTGCAGTCGCATTGTCATTCTCTATTCCTATGATGTGTTATCTGTAACCCGTGTAGTGGAGAATGTCCCGTTGTCTGGCAAGTGCTAATTTTATTGTGTCAGTTTTGTTCACCACATCAACTATCTGTTCCTGTCGATACAGTCTTTCTGCACATGATTCCTCTTCTTTTAGCCAAAACTATAAATAGTGTATTCCTACCATTTCTTGCAGGTTGCAGGATCTCGTTATCACAAAAAGTAAACACCTAGTAATTACTGTGGGAACACTTGTTCCTTGACAAGACACAACAACTGCTGCTCATTATTTCCCTCCATTAAATGGTGGTGTGTGTAACCACAATAAGGATTGCTATGTTGTACTTGCAAAATAAGACATTACTCAACTTTTTAAAGCTGTAAAGTAGAAAACAAACGCAGCTTAACAACATTTTAGACTGCAATGTCTCGACAATAGCTGGAAGAGTCTGTCCATTGTCCATAAAGATGGACACAGTGAGCTTAGCTTAGCATATTAACTGAAAATAATGGTTAACAGCTAACGGTGCTTTGTGCAAAGGGGGGGGGGGGGGGGGGGGGGGGCGTTTGGAACCACTTCCTGTCTGGGAATCACCATACTTGTCATTCATTGTTTACAGTCATCACTGTTTTAGAGACTGACTATGAAATCAATGAAGGGAGAGAATCACATAGAGAAATAGTTTCAAAAGGTCCATCAATTACATTATCAGTGAAATTGTACTGAATGTATACACACCTTAAAAGCTGCTGAAAGAAAAATGTGTTTTAGTTATATTAATTCACATGAATCATAAAATGTCAATTGTATCAAAAGCTGAAGGCTCGGTTTGGTTTTTCTTTGCAAAGATGACGGTAAAATTATCTTTTTTGCCAAAATGTCTTCAGCATATGGAGAAAATACACTTCCCCTGAGTAGATACACCCCAACTTCTGGGTCCCGTGAGGTGATGTTCCCCAGTGGAGGAACCTCACAAGATCCTCTGATGTCACTGACTGCTAGGCCTGTTATGGATTCGGTGCCCTCCTCCCCAGAGGATTAAAGTAGCTCCCTGTACTGCTGCGTATGTCAACTCATGTCTCGGGTTATTGACACATAGCTACTGCTGCCGCACGGTGTCTACTGCCTTCAACTGTACCTTCTGAATATACTGTATGGGTAAAGCATCATGCAATACAGCAGTTCAATAGCGTGGCGGTGAGTTGTATACAGTGTGTTATGAATTTAGCACACAAAAGTGCAGCTGAAGTTCTGCTAAGAAGCCTTCCTGCTGCGAATACACAATCTGCCACAACAACCCCAAAATGCAAATGGACCCATAGGAGAGACACACACAAACACTCAGCGCGTCAGTTCCATGCAGATAGCATGCGTTCCTCTTTCTAAGCACCATCCACCATCTACCTGGTTTCAAATGCGTTCAAATACGTGCAGCGTACGTTTTAACAGCGAACAGGCTGCTTGCATGGGTGATTAACGTGTAATGTTAATGGTAGGCTTGTGTTCAGGGCAACTGCACTAGGGTTAAGTAACGATAATAGTAGACTTGGCCACACCGCATCTGTAATAATGTTGTCTGCAAAGCGCAATGTGATGATTGTGAAATTGCTACTCCCCGGCCCATCTACCGAGCAGTCAAACGAGCAGTTTTACTCACAAAGGCATACAAAATGACACACACCAGACAGACGAGGAATCACACAAAACATCGCTCACAGACGTGGCAAGAAAATGGAATTTAATGTTCCTTTATATGAATTAAGGAAAAAACTGTCCAAACAATGCTACTCAACAAAAGACATTGAGTAATGGGCGGATTTAGTACTCCTGGAAATGTGAAATGAGGAGAATTTGCATGTTGGTTTTCTAGTTTTCGGACAATGTTGAATTCATTTTGAATCATTGAAGCCGTGTTTCGATTCAAGGATGATCGGACATGGTCTTCATTTATTAAGCCGTGTTTACTGGGACGATGAAACAACATCATCAATCATTCTTAAAGACCAGCGCTCCGATGGGGAGAATTAGAATGCATTACAGATGTCACGCATCATCAAGCCAAACATCTCATTTCCACCTCGCTGTGCGCCGTGTCTGCTCTGTGTCTGGGACTCGGATCCCTCTCGCTCTGTCTGTGGAGCAGTGTGTGTTTGCCTGTGCGAGTTTACGGTTAAGTGCTCTTGTGGCCATTCTCCCCGGGGCAAGGGATCCATCACCGTCCAAGCAGGTTTTGACTGGGCACAGCTTAGGCCCTACAGCTAGTTTTGGTCCCCCCCCGAATATCTCCCTGGGGTCCCTGGGTGTCAAGGGATACCACCTGCACCAAACCCATACACACACGCTAATACAAATCACTGTGACCCTAACACTCCTCTAATGCCCTCATTAGGTGATTAGTCGCAGAGGCGGGACTAAACTAACATTGCCCACTTCCAAATACCCAACTTTGCCCCTGGAGGATAATGGTGGTGACAGGTGGACTCAGTTGTGGGTGAAACACATGCAGACAAACAATAGGGTGATTGCATGTGTGTGTATTGTTGTAAACTGGGATACATGAAACGAGGCCGCTGATATCATGTTTTTTTAAACTTTTGGACACAAAAATATAAAGAGACTTTTTATAAAAGATAGAGCGAGCAAATAGCTTCTTCTGAAAGTGTTTTCCTTTTTTAAACGGCGTTATAGATTGTGAATATTTGAATTTTTTCTTGATGTTTTACTCGGCAGTATCAGTTTGACCATCCATATTGTTCTTTTAATTCATCCGGCGCTCCACCACCAACAACAATGAGCTGCAAAAACCCACCACAAGCGCCTCTCCAGGAGTATTAAAGTCAGTGGCTTTGGTGGCGTAATTAACTATGAAATATTGATGCATATAACTTCTTCTGTGGTCCCTGTGAGCAAGCCTCTGAGACACACTCGGTATGGAGGAAACTGTATGCAAGCTCGCGAACCTGAGTCACCGATGAATAATTGACAGCAACATAATTAGCTTGGTGCTCTATTGTGTTAGCAGGTCTCACACACATCCTCGAAGCATGTTTTGCTATGAAGAAAAATGTCAAACACGGGCACAAAGAGATGTATAATTAAAATGTATTAGAAAAATGCTCCTTGGACCTTGTTATGAGTGTTCAGTTAGCGAATACTATGATGAAAAAAATATGATAAAACGTAGATTATTTTCAAACACAATCCCTTGGCACAGCCGGAGGAACCATCCGTACAATCGAGTTAACCTGATGTATCAGCTGAAGACAATGTTTTACCTTCAGACACTGCTGGGACTTCTGGAAACCAGTGAAGGGTGGAACACGCATGCTTTAATCATCGGTGGAAGATGCACATGTCAAATAAATACAATGTCTTGCTAGAACGGAAGCGGGAAGGCAATAGCATAGATATGCTATATAGTACTGTAAGGTATACATATGCAGACCCTTAGAAACGACCGATTGGTGATTATTGTTAAGGTTACGGCACAAACTCATTCATTGCGCAGTCCCAGCTCAGCACAAACCCAATTTAAATGCAAACCTAAATTGTTTGCACCATGGATATTAAAGCAATGACAGCTACGACTGCCTACTACTGTGTAACGGGGACATTTATGAAAAGTTGAAAGCAAACTGGAAGCCAACAAACTCCAGAGCGAACTGAGTGCTGTCTGCTCAAAACCATCTTCATGCCATGAAATAAAATAATCCCTCTCATCTGCTCGGACTTGTTAACAAAGCTGTCAGCTTGCTTTTACAACCAACCAGGCCTCTGTCAGACCCTCTCTCCGACAATGGAGAAGGAGCAGACTCTGTAATGTTGCAAACAGCAGCAATACTGCCCACAGTTCCCAATATACACACACACACACACACACACCCTCCCCCCTTCCCCTCTTGTGTCGACTAAATGTCAGCTCTCTTGACATACAGCCTTGTTTGCGGCCAATGATTACCTCATAGCTAATTAATCCTGATTCAATCAATGTGAACTATTCAGATAGCGTGTGTGTGTCTCTGCGTGTGCGTTTATGCTACCTGTTTGTGCGCGCATCTGTGAGTGTGTGTGTGTGCGAAAGTCGGAGTGATCAGGAGGGAGGGCCGGAAGGTTGGGTGATGATGGATGGCACTCAGTGAGAGGCCTGTTCTAATCAGCAGGACCTTTTCCCCGTAACAGGTGGCAGTAGAGAGGATGGGGAAGGCCGATTGCCGACGGAGGAGAGTGTGCGGGAGTGTGTGTGTGTGTGTGTGTGTGTAGCTACCATGTATTCAGTCTATAGAGCATCTGTCTTACAGGAACAAGGGTGTGAGAAAAATATCCATGCTTGAGTATCGCAATAGTGTATTTTGTAATACTACATAGATTCTCAAAATACTCCATTAGTTTTAATTATGTTTCAATGTAGAGATTTGACAGTGGTTGATTTTGTAAGTTGTTTTGATGTTTCACGTCACAGACTGTTTCCCCCAAAATTCCTTATTTTTAGACGCAATCAATGGATAGAAAGAAATATTACACCAATTTTATTTTTTATTTTTTGTCACGCTCCAAGTGGGCAGGTTGGTAGGACAGAAATGGGAGATATATATATATATATATATATATATATATATATATTATATATATATATATATAATTTCATTGAGAGTACTATTAAATGATGTATTCTTTTTGTTTTTTGTTAAGTACCAAACAAATGGAAGTAAGGCATATATATATATATATATATATATATATATATATATATATATGTATATATAATTACTCATTCTAAGAATGCCACAGAGTTATTGTTACTTGCAGACTAATAGCTGCTCTTTTTATAGTCTCCCCTCTGCACTGCGCCAAACCACAAGAGGTCTTGGCACACATCTGATATCAAACAACCAAGGCCAGGAGATTTAAGGAAAGAAAACATGTTTGTTGTCTCCCTTCCTCTGTTCATTAGCAGCATTCGAGGAATCGTCCCCAGGTAGCGGCTTTCTGCTTGTTTGCTGGAGTGACTTTAGAGAAGTTCTACCAATGGCATGTTTAAAAGATCATTTGTAGATATTCAACACAAACAAACCAGCCTCATTTAAAATGTTAAGGCATAGATCATTTTCATGGCTTGTTTGCATTTGAGTAAACATGGTGGCGTAAACATGTTATAAATATATCAGTATCCTCATTAATCTGTGATTTTCGAAGATAATTAAAACTAATTAGTGAACAAGCATTAATAAGTCAAGAAAAAGCTGTCGCCTCGGCTCCTCAGATGACATCGAAGCATGACATTAAATATATATGTATATATATACTGTATATCACATGTTACTGAGAGATGGACAGCATCTTGCATTTGAAATATTCATAATTTATCCAGGTGGAAACAACTAAGTGTTCCAAGGAAGAACGATAGCAGGTAAAACATTATTCAATTCAATTTTTTTTAGGGCCAATTGTGATGCATCTTAAGATTTGAGAATTTATTATTTTTATCTAGCTTAATGACAAACACATTGGGGCCGTGGTTTGTCGCCTCACATTTCCTTTAATGTGACAAAGTCTGGTTTACTCCTCCAGTCAAAATAATCTCATGGTTACATGAATTGGAGACAGTAGTTGTGTATTCTACATCTAAGTTACATATGAGTAACTTTGGGATTTACACTACAATCCACAATAAAAGACTATTCTTCTTCTTAAAAATCATTATGTTCATGTTTGGAGGCCTTATAATTTATCAAGGGTCATCTATTGACCCTTTAGTTAGCTTCCCATATATAGGGACAATTTCCATAATTTAATTAACACTATGTGAATGACTATGAAGACTGACCCTTGAGACAGGAGTAAGATTGTCTTCTCTCTCTGTCTCCATCAACCACTTCTGAGGTCATCTGCTTGATGCACGTCAACAGCCCAGATTCTCAGGGACTCCAAAAAGAATCTGTGTACATCCGTGTTGAAGCGTCACAAACTGTGCGCTTGTTGAACTTGTGCGCAGCATTAGCGGGATCAAAGGCAGCAACAAGCACGACTAATCGGCACCCGACTGTCGCACATTCTGCAGTCATTAGGTGCGGCAAGAAGAAGAACGGGGATGTTTCGACGCCCAGTCTGCTCCCCGTGGAACAGGAGCTGTAGGTGGCTGATTGAACACAGAAACTTGTAATTACACGTCCGTGCACGCTCCCACGCAAACGCACACAGAAAAACTCCACCCACTTGCAGCCAGGCACACATCTGCGAGGCTGCAAGCGCGGTTAAACATCCGCGGGCGCCGTGCGGGGGCCGCACAGGTGGTGCCTCGTATGAGGTCTACGCCCTACATCAAAAGGACACCTCTGACATCTCAGATTGCTCACAAATGATGATGCGAAGAGATCTTTTGCCACTACAAAGGCAGAACAAAAGAACCGACATGAAAGGGAAGTCAATAAACATAAGGCGCTTAATAAAACATTTTTTTCCCGCAGATTTCACTACAAAAGGTTTTTACGGTGTTTCTCTGACGCGACAAAACAAAAAGAAAAATGGAGAACAGTCGAGTCCCGTGATTGGCTGAGAAGAGGCGAGAATCCAGTCACTTTCTGACAGCATGAGCCCGCCCTGCTTAGAGAGTGAAAATGTGACGGCAACTGAAGCAAACACTGCGGTGGAAATGGAGGAGTTTTGTTTGTAACATATCAACACTCTCTCTTGTATAGTTAACACACCAGTTTCCTAATTCATTTGCTCTCACAGACGTGCGGCACAGAAAAAGTCCCCGACGCAAAAGGCAAGCTGTGCAAACACGGACGCGGCGGCTCGCAACTGGTACCAGCTATGGCCGGCATCAAAGCGCGCTGCACACCGCCTCACAGGCCGTGCTGCAAAGTCACACTCGCTGCACAGAAAGCAGAGGCGGCCGCGTAGGAGCGGTGGCTTACAGATGTTCAGTGTCCTACAGCAGTTGTTGGAGCTGCAGTGAAGTATTGGCCCGGGGAAGACAGAGAGCCGAGGCGCAGCGGCATAGAAACAGAATGGAACATGAGGTCACACTCAAAGCCTTCGCAGCCCACGGCGCCTCCAACCGCCGGCCCTGCCAACAGCCTGTGAAACTTCAAGTCAACACGAGGAAGGACGGGGGGACGGATTTCATCATCTCCCAGCGCTGGCCTGGTTTCGCATTGATAGTCCTCCCAGGCAATGTTCAATAAGCCAGGACTGAAGGAGGTCAAAGTAGGTGGTGGAACATTACAGACAAGGGGAAAGATAATAAGAGTTTTTAGAATTTAGAACACTTTTTTCTTCTTGATGCCATCAAGGAAACAACAGTTGACATATGATAGAACTAATTATCTCTTTTTCAGCTGACTTTTACAACACATTCTTGCTGCTTCATTTTACACAGAACTGCTGTATTTTTAATCTGAATAAAACAGCTAAAGACAGTTATGCTAGTAGTTCTGTTTAGAAGTATAATGTTCAGCTTATTAAAAAAATAACATTTTCATTCACCAGTTTTAAACAATCTTGGCCATCAATGTTATGGTAGGTGAAGCACTGCACTGAAAATATACAAGAGCTATTTTTGTACATACAGTAGTAAATATACTGACTTACATTATTGCAGGTCCCCTGTAAATCTCTCCAAACACTGAGCTTTGTTTGAGAGTTGAGTGACAGCAGAATTGCTCCTAAGTTAAGGGGCTAGGGGGGGAAGTTGCATAAATGGTAGTTCACATTAACTCATTGCTTTTCCAGGTGGTCCGTGCCGAGGTGAAAATGGCTCCGGTCATGGGTCAATCTACTCTTTATTTTGTCTCTCTGATGTGGCACTGTAAAAGGGCCTTCTGGCGTTCTGACACCTCGCAAGCCTTTTCCTGTTGGAGAGACCCTTTGCATTGGTGTGTCAAAGTCTGTCCGTGCTGGTTCTGGTGCTCAGACGCCACAAAGTACCCTGCAGAGAAAACCAGATGAAACCAGCTGGTTATTTCCTCTGTGTTTCAACATGCTGTTTACTATTTCAAATAGATGATGCAGTCATTTCTTTTTTCCTGATTTCAAACATTCAACGGGGGCCTTTTCATGTTTGTGCGTGCGCAAATGTACCAGTGGCCGGGTGAGTGTTGTGTTAGTCTGAGCGTACATGCTTGTGTGCATCTCGGTGTGTGCTTAGGCCGACTGAAGGATCACACGTACACGGTAGTGTAACATGAATATTCTACTTTGCGTCTGGGTGCTGTGGTCTCCCTCGCCGTGTAGCTAGAGGTGGGGGTGTTAGTCAGAGGTGGGGGGGGGGGGGGGGTTGCACTCTCTAATGGGCTACCCAGGGACCTGACGCCAATCTCCAGAGACACATGTGCTCAATGCATCCCGGTCTGCAGCCTTTGTCAAAATGCGCACTTCCTCAGATATTCCTTTTCAAATCTATTAACTCCAAACTCAAATCTACACCCAATTAGGCTGAGCAGGCCAACTTCATAAGACCTGTACGAGACTCACGGCAAAAGAAAGTTCTGATGTGGAGTGGGCATGGGCAAGTGTGTGTTTGCCTCCGATTAAGTGTGAGTGACATTGTAACAAAAGTAGAGTAGAGGTCCCTCACACAAAACATCTGCTTATCAGGATTATACCACAGTTTTACAGAAATAATAATTATCAAATTAAGAAATACGTGTTGATATTGTTTCAAATGAAGAGTTTGTATTTTTACCAGTAAATCTCTAGATAATGGATCACATCTACGCACACTGAGAGTGAAGATGTGCCGGTAGATGTCTCGATGGTGTGACGGTGTGCAGACCGCGACAATGAGATGAATGAGATCCACGCTGTGATGTGTTTTAAGTATCCCGGCCTCCTCTGTGTGCTTTTGTGTGTTTGTGCACGTCGGTGAGTGTACTCAAAACGACATTTGTATCCGTAGCGGCATTGGCGCGTGAGTCTGTGTGTGAGATTCACCTGTCTCCATGACCACCATGGAAAGCCTTGTGCCTCCTGCCCCCTTTAATCACAGTCGCACAATGGTGAGGCTAAAGCCGCCTTATCTTTACACAATCAGATTAGGGAGGATTGGAGCTCTGCTAAGCACCACAAAGTAACCCCCCCCCCCCAACACACACTCATCCCTCCCGGATCAAGATGATTTGATTAATAATTTGTGATCACATTATCCTTTAAGAAGCATAAATTGTTACATTTTTATTTATTTATTTTCCACTTGTTTCTGTTTTTCTCCACAGTTCCTAAGGCTAAACGGAGATTGAAAGATTACCTTCCCCACCTGAGCTAGTGCTCTCTCCCCCTCCAACCCCGCCGCCCCCCCCTACACACACACACGCTTTATCTCCATCGACTCACTGGAGATGGTTTGTCTCAGTTCCGCCGGTGACCAGATGGGGGTGCCACGACTGCTGCACACAGTGGGGGCTTCCTCCTCACCTAATCTCATCAAAATAAACATGCCAGCAGTTGTCAGCTTCTCCAGCAGCGAGAGGCGGGGAGGGAGGGCGCTATAGAAGCAGGTCAGGCTAATCATGCATATAATTGCATTTTGACATTTTGGGCTACAGGGACCAGACCTTTGGATATCAGGTTATCCTCGAAGCACTTAAGTGATTAACAAATGAAAATGCATCTCTGAAACTTAATTAGATATTATGTCTCGTCCACGCCTGTGGGGTGTTTTTTTTGGGAGCTGTTTTCAGTGGCTGGGTGCGGGGGATGGATGTTAGTTTGTTAAAACAGGAAACATTAATGTGGTGGAAAATCATTTTAACACTGTGCAGATTATTTATTTCAAAGATGTAACCCTTAGAAGTCAGGAATATTATTTCTCAATATCTATTGCAATAAGCGATTAAAGTGTTTAAGGTCTTTGAGATGTAAATTGTATTCGAGTCACAAAGTTGAAACTCCATACTCCAAGTGGTGAAATGTGTTTCACTTGTAGGTTAGCGGCTTAGGGGGGAAAAAACTGGCTCATTTGAATAGAAAAATGGAGGCGTTGCTGCTGACGTGTTGAATGATCTGGTCGCAAATCTCTCTACATTGTCCTCCTCCTCCTATAGACAGCTTCATCACTGCTTTCAAAGTTTATTTGATTTCAAATTGTGGTAATTAACATAATGATACATTATTATGAATTACATGTTCAATATTGCTACTTGTATCTTCACAGCTAGAATTCAATAAAGAAATGTATAAGTCTAAAAATGTTATCCCTTGAAAAATTCTTATTGTGCAAACAACACAGTGTCCTCCTGATGCCCTCCAAGAAAACATGGTCCTGCTCAAAAGAAAAACAACATGTTAGAAGAGCCTCCATTGTCCCTAACCCTTCTGATAATAAGGATAAACGACTGAAGGCAGCAGATTAATGGGGTCTTCCCTACAGCGTGACCCAAGAGGACTTCTCACTGGCCACTACCTGATTCTTTGCTCACCACTCTTCTTACCCCCATGTTGGAACCAGCTCCTGAACACGATTAGCTACTTTTCCACTTTACTAATTCATGGGCCAAGTGAAGCCTCCGAACACAATCCATGCCCTTTCCTTCCTTTATCTTTCTCTCGTCCACCTGGACTGCTATTGACCCCGTAAAGTACAGCTCTAGTCCATTCGATTGTCCCGACTCCTTGTCCTGCTTCTGCTCCAGCAGACATGGTGACCCATCACCGTGGGGTTCACGCTCCCACCCACAACAATGGATCCCACCGCAATGCTGTACCTGGAGACCATCTAGCCAACTTGACATTTTGTAGCTTATAGGGAAAATAAATGTCATTTTTCTTTCTAAGGAGAACAAAGATTTTTTTTCTTCATTTTTCCACTCATTACGCTGCCAAGGCCAAAGTGACTTGAGAATGAACATCATTCATGCGATTGTTCTACAGTGTCAACCTTGTCCTTTAGCTTCTGGCACACGTCCTTCCATCAGAATCATTTAACGTTGTATTTTATATACATTTGCACACTTTACTGTAGACCACTGGGCCCAAGAATGAGATAGAAGTGACAACTACATATGAGCGGGTGCTCAGCCCTTCAAGTAAACTATAATTTAATGAGGTATTTGGATGTGTGTATTAAAACAAACGTAGCTTATTTGTGTTTTAACAACCGAATGACTGATTGTACATCAATGTATGAAATGGGAATGAGGTAAAAACTATAATAAAATGTGTGTCCTTTCTCAATGCCCACCATTGCCCACTCATTAATATTGCTGAGGTAATTTTGTTGTTGTCATGTCAACACATTAGGGGGTGGTTTTATGTTCATTAATCCTCAAATAATGATAGCCAGGCTGTTACTGACTTTTCCAAATGCACTCATTGTAAGGATTGGACACACTGATGACAGTTCCTAACTGAATGACTTATGAGCAGCATTCACGTCGGCAGCATCTCTCAGATTTTATGGGAAATGCATGTAATGTCACATTTTTGACACGAGACATTGGTCTTGAATCCCACTCACTGTGTCTTGCTTATTGGTATATGCAGCGTTGTATTGTGGAATCATCTGGACTATATACATTTTATGAATAAGAGTTGAACCTAAATTTAAGAGCAATCATTTCAGGACGTAACACATCCAGTAGTGTTGACTGAGGCGATGAGGCTGTCAGTAGCCTGCACCCTGTCCCGTTCAGGGCTCATCATCAGCACAAAGACTGTGATGAAGACATGGCTCCCGACAGATGTCACAGACCGTGTCTGTGTTTGTGCCTCTGCTGCACGGGACAACAAGAGCCGTCAGTCATGGAAGATAGGCGGGGGAGAGGGAGGGGGGGTGGGGGTTGAGGACATGGGCGGGAGGACGGGGGGGTGGATGGGGCACAGGGCCTCAGCTGTCAGCTCCATGCACTCACATATGGTCCTAGTAGCACTATGTTAAATGACAAAGAGCCCTCCCTCTCCATCATCCTAGGTAGACACACCTTTACACACACCTCCATCTGGCTGTGTGTCTGGAGATGTGCACATTTTAACATATGCACAACTCTACCACACAATCGTATATAGACACAAGAGCGCACACAAAAAATATCCACAAAGCACATTCACAGGCAGACATACTCATCTCCTGCATTTTGCATAGGTGGCACTTTTCATTATTCAAAGCTTCTTTCTGGGGATGGGGTGTGCACATCGAGAGGCGACATGCACTCTCTCCAAACAAGGTACATCTTAATTATGCATGCTTAGACTCCTGGCGTTGCATTTCGGTGTGCATGCGTGTGTCCGGACTACTGTTTAGTGCTCACTTGCTTAATTGTAAGTGTTTATGCGGTGGACATGTGCAATGCAAAGTATCTTCAGTATGCATCATGTATAGTGGGCAAATATATGTGTACACCTGCAGAGAATGCAATATCTTCATCTATCTGGCAGACATACATCTTTGAAAGAACCTTTGTTAAGATACCGTAGTATCTTTGAGCAAACCACCATAACCTCCAAGTAGTGCGTCCAATACTGGAACAGTATGAAAGAGAAAGCCAGCCCATGTAAACTAAACTGGTTCAGTGTGAACAGATGAGATGCAGAGTGTCATCTAGCGCTCCCACCTGACCCGCCCCTCATCAGAGCCATCTTCCGCCCTCAACAAAACATATTTGTATTGTTGTTGTGTGCTTAGTCTCTTTATCCGCCTGACAGGGTTTCACATTTGCACGTCTCTCCCTGAAGAGACGGCGGTAATGAAACAATTCAAAAAATGGCGGCTCCTGTCGTTCACTCGGCATTACATCTCTCTGTGAAATACACAAGTAGGCTTTCATTTAGGCGATTACACCAGATTAAACTTTCCACTGATGTTGGGGAGTGAACGTTCCTTTAGAGGGGGCCTCCGCTTCGAGAGTCGACACAACGACGCATTAGAACACTGAGCATCACATTAACCAGCAGCCCTGGCAGCTCAGAGGTGCAGCAAGACAGGGATTTTCAGCTTGATTGGGTTTCCATATTGGAGTGAAGGGATGAATTATTTATTGGCCAACTTGTGTGTATGTGAGTGTGAGTGTGCGTGTGTGTGTGTGTGTGAGAGAGAGAGCATACGGAAATGTGTGCAAGCTTACGGTGAATACTTTTGAAACATTCTACCTTTCTCTTGATGCAAAAAAACAACAAGCTCCAGGGTCAGAGTGCAACATTCCCAAAAGTGAAATTCCAGCAATTATTCACGGGAGATCCACAGCGGGTGCTCGGGGCAACATGTCCGCACCCTTGAGTGGGCAGAGGAGACTGACAGCCCCATTATAAAACGGCCCGCGTGACAGATAAATATTTCAGACACAAATAAATAAAGGATGCTCAGCGTTTTCCCGCTGAATGACTTTTCACAGTCGAATGCCCACGACCGCTTGCCCTGGGAGCTCCTGACGGCACCCTTCACCCTTACCTCACCACCTCTCCACCTCAGGCTCTGTGCGACACCCCCACCCGCTCCGTCCCGCACAACCTCGGCCCTCCTCTCTCCAATGCGCAGTTCCCCAGGGCCGACCTGCACGCCGCTGGCAGCGGCGTGCAGGTCGGCCCGCTGCTCCTCCATTTCTGGGTACAAAGAAGCAATTAATCTACGTCTCTGAGACAGGGTGTCTGGAAGGACTTCCTTTTGTGTTTGCGGATCTCGCTGTCGAGCAAACTCTGGGAGCGAGGAACCATTGTTGTCCATTATTACTGCAATGTTTAGAATACATGTTGAATTGTAATGACTTTGTACTTTGTCGTTGTTGTTTTTTTTCCCTCTTTTGGCCAACGTCACCCAGGAGGTGATCACAAATGAGTTGAGTGGAAGGTTCTCGTGGGATATGTTAAACAGTAGTAGGTTTAATTTAATTGTACATTAAGTGCTTCAATTGCCTGTCGCTGTAATAGGGATGGTTAAGCAGCTGCTCTGCACTTCCCAATAGCTCTTATGGATTACCCCCCCCCCTTATTGGCCGTGCCCCTCCGAAGGTTAACAGTGTGATAATTTAATTGAGGGAAAATTATTTGATTTTCCTGTGGTTATAATCTGAGAGACGCTCGATGGGAATGGTGCACCTTGACTGAGCAAAGAGATGGAGGAAGAAGTATCTGGGAAAAGAGAGGAAACAGGCGCAAGATGAAGGATCACAAAAGTGACAGGAAATCCAAGATCAGCATCCTCGATAATATACAACAGTTTGTTGAGGCTAGATTTGTGGAAAACTTTAAGACACTTGAAATCCCTGCCGTGAGTAATGCTGGGAATGACAATTTCCACAAACGGAAGCTGTGCAGTGTACAAAAACATGTAAAGATCGGCACTGACAAGGTTCGTAGTTTAAGTATTAGTATCAAGTACTGCATCTTGAATGCAATTACACTGACAGGATTGCATGTATTGCTCTCGTCTGTATGTTCATACTGTTTGTACAGTAGTTTGGATTACAGTTTAACTTTTTTTCATGCCATTCACAGAGTTGAAATCATTAGAATATAAGGTCTTTCAGACGGTCTTCTCTTGAGTTTCCCCATCTTTTGCTTTCCCTCTCTACATCTTTCCCAATATTTCTCTTTCACAGTCTCGCAACCAAAAAATCATGTTGAGCGGTGTTAGCACGGAGATAAAAAGAACTCTAAAATATTAATGGAGGTGTGCTTTGTTCTGCAAGCGCAGAGACGTAGATCTTCAGACGGGGAGAAACCAGGTCTGATTCATTAGCTGCGGTGTCTGTGTGAGGAGGTCCACAGAGGGCTGCCACATCCACTAAGAATGCTGGGTACCCCTCCGCCCCCCTACACACACACACACACCACCCTACCCACTTCCAATCAAGCCCTCCCATACACTCCCTCTGTCTCTCTCCTCCTTCCCCTTCATCCTCTCAATCATTACCCCCCCACCTCCACATTCTCTCTACAATTCTTTAACCTCAAATTCTCATAACCTCGCCTCACTGTCTTATGAATTCTTCTCATATGATCCTCTCCTCCTCCTCCTCTATAGTGATGTGGTTCCATTTACCTCCCCCGACCCAACCCCCTTGAATGCCGGTTGTTTGTTCTTTCTAATGCATCTCCAGAAGTGCAAAAGTGAAAGAAGCTCACGTCTCCCAGCTCCACTCGACACTGGGATTTGGGATAAACAAGCTAGAGACCTAAGAGCTGGGATCTGGCGCTACACTTTACCCTCAGTGACTGCCTTTGAGAGTTAAAGCGCCACGTATTCACACACATGTTTGAATTATGCCGAGCTGCGCCGGCAAAGAGAGTACCACAGGGAGCGTCCAGCTTCTTCCTACATCGCTTTTTGTCTCATCTTTTACTCCACCTCACTTTCCCCTTTTCCCTTTGAGACAAAGATGATCAAACCATAGTGAGTGGACACAGTCCCTCCACAAACCTAGAGAGAGTAACAGAAAGATGGAAATTACAGCATGCTCCGAATCTCTTTTTTTCCAAAAATGCCTTAAAAAAGATGAGCTGCTTCCCCCGATGAAAAGGGAAAAGCTCATCGGGATCGTCTCAGAACAAGATTGAGGATTTCTTGGATGGTTTTTTATCTTTGTATGCTCTGATTGAAAGAAGAAAAAAAAATCAATACAGCAGCAGAGGGAAAAAAAGATGAGCGATAACAATGAGGCCATATATATGAGTCTTCACAGATGTACTACACTTGTGACTTTGTTTCAGTATTAAAACTTATTAACTTGGCTTTTTGTGTAGCAAAACTATTGAACAACAGTAACTTGCCAAAAACATTACACCAAAATCTGTGCAGGACGACTCCTCCATTAACAGGTCGGGATTCACAAGAGATGAACACGAGCTGTGATGTCCGTCGTGGTTTATAAGCATCTACTGTGGCTTGTTAGACGGCAGCTCCTTTCTTGTTCAAATGGCTCTTGGTAGTCCAGTGGGAAGTTGGGAAAATACGGGGACACTTGTTCTTTGTGCAAACAAGGCTCGACAAACAGACCTGACGCAAGAGAGGGAAACAACTGAGGTGCTTTAATGTCTGAAATAAATAGTTATGAGCACACAAATCACGTTTGACAAACTCCTCACTGCCACTGTTATGTTATGTTTTTTAATTAGGCTATTTTAATGTGGTTATTTATGTTTTTGCTTTAGTATATTGTATATTATACTGTTTAAACACTGTCGGTCGTATTACACACAAAGACTTTTACGCAAATTTACCTTCTGCTCAGTCTCTTTCTCACACGCGCACACACAAGCACCCTAGTGAGCAAACAATCGCACAGATGAGTCACAACATGCTCAAAATCCCTTTATTACCTCTCGTTGTGGCGAGGACGCAGAAGTGGCCCGCCAAGTGCACCCCTCTTTCTGTATATAAACCCTTAAAGCCCCGTCCAACCAATGAAAGGCCAGTGCAATCTGTAAGCAACCCTGTTCCCATATGGGCCAGCCTGCCGTGGGCCTCGCTTGCCTTTGTCCCGTGGCTCTCGGAGGGCCGAGCCCCACACGCCCCAGCCGAGCTCCAGGCATTTATTAAATATGCACCTTCCAGTTGCTGTGAAGAAAGATCCCAACCAGCTAATCTCATCACAGGCTGGGGACCCTCCACATATGTAAATCTACATCTGTTCCCCTTCAAAGAGAGAGATTCTCCAGGATTATCCCGCACACAGACCCAGACGCATACACAAATGCGAGGCGTGCACTATTTCACGCACACGCAAACACACGAAAGTGCTCTCCCACATGGCCACTGCCAATCAAGAATGCCCTCCCCCCCACCACCCTACCTCAGACCCCTCCCTGCCACCACATGTACTTGTCTGCCGTCCCCAGACTCCAAACATGCCCTCCTTTCTCAATTAGCTTGATGACAAGCAATGGCCAAGAAATTGCTCTTTTTGTCATTGCTTTGTATTTCTCTTGGTTGGAAGTGACAAGGCGAAGCCTTACAAAACCTGTCCTTCCACTAAAGGCTACGGCTGGCGTCGGGGTGCTGGGGCTGGGCCAGGGTCCATAAAGAGTTGTGCCAGAGGGCCAGGAAGCTGGCACCATACAGAGGGAAACATCCTATAGCGCCCAGGGATATCATTATACATCCCTGCAACACAGGATTAGCTGTCTCGCTGGCTGGGAGCTGCCATAAGTCCGTCTGTGAGAGAGACAGCTTCATCAAACGCCAATGACTGACTGGTACATGACAGTGGAAACAGCTAAATGTAAAATGCAACACAAACTCTATGAATATTACAATCATCAACACATTTCAACCAATGATGCGTTTAACTTTTGGTTTGGTTTGGGAGGCCCGGGGACGGAGATTTGTTTATACAATTACATGAAATTACATAAAACAAAAAAAGAATAGCCACACTATTGTTAACTGAAATAATTTGGAAGCAAAGTAGTGCAATATGAGCCACACACAAGTGTAAGACTAGGAATATTTTACTTTTAAACAGAATGTGCTCTCTGTAGATATGTTTACGTGAGCTACTATCGACTGCTAATGTAATATATAGTTTGCCTGACAGAAATAGGTGGAAGTCGTCTCTAATTCATCTTCACTTTGTATTTCGGCCATTACCCAAGCGTGTAGTAAAAGCAGTGTTGATAGATATTACAGGTGACAGATGAATATGTTAGCTCATTTTACTATTGTGCCAGTGTGTGGTGATGGACTTTAGGCACCCATAATATGAGAATGTCGGTGACATAAACTAGGAATAAATATGTACGCTATTACCTTTTCAGCAAAGTCAAAATGCACTGCTGTCTGGAGCTCCATCCAAATCCAAAAGTAAAGTATCTGTCACATACGACGGGCAGATTTTGATGAATTGACTAAGCAAGCACATCTCTGTCGACAGTAGATTTGAGAGCAACAGTTGAATTTTGAGCAATATTCATAGTATAAATGATCAATGATTGATCTGGATGTGAACCAGCACTACTGCACAAACACTGTTTCACCAAAAATCAATCAGTCATATGTTAAATTCAATTCACCTCGGCCATGTTCATATCATTGGCTATTGTATAATTAGATTACAAAAAAAGAGGATCTCAAACTGAAAGAAAGACCATGTGACACGACATAACAGCTACAGCGAGAGAGGTTGTTAAGACGTGTTCGATAGATCAGATTTGCATGTTTAATTAAGCTATGAGCTCAGTACAACTGAGACCCAGAACCTAAAGCCGGAGAGTCAACAGCCCCTGTAATAACACCTCCCACCGGTCAGGAGAGCTGAGGAGAAGTGGAGGGAGGAGAGGAGAAAGCAGGCAAAAGGGTGGGAGGTGTGTGTGGAGGGGGGGAGGAGGGGTGCAGTCAGTCACTAACACACTGAAAGGGAAAGCGCGCAAAGCTTTTCATTAACACCCTGTGAAAGGCACATTCACACTCCAGCCCACTAATTAAGTTAGGCCTCACTCACCAGGGAGCGGGAGAAAAGGGGAGAGAGGGAGAGGAAGAGGAGTAGAAACCAAGCAAAAGTGAGGAGACGGGAGAAAATTGAAAGGAGGAAAGTGGCCGAGGTGAGGTGGCGGGATAGATGACAGAGACAGAGGCACAGTGAGAGCCGAGGAGCCAAAGGAGGAGGGAGGTGCAGAGATAATATCTGTGCACCTAATCAGGTTGATGTTAAAGTCACTCGTTGCCAGTCCACCGCAGACCTCATTAACTCGCCTCTGGCTGGCGTCATTGTTCAGGCAGCGTTTGAAATCCACCAAAGGAATGTAGATTTGCTTTAATCCGGGCCCATCAAAGGTAACACTGATGCTGCGGTGACGCTGTGCCTCTGGATTAGGCCGAGCTCGGGGGGAGAGAGAGAGAGAAAGAAAGACCCATCCTCAAAATGTAACCATTCCGAATTCAGTAGGTGACAGGTCTCAAGAGCCTCACGGGCACTGGAGATGACACTTTTCGGAGGCATTTAAATAATCTGGATGGTCTAGGTTACATAATTATGCCATGACAATTTGGGCACACATGTCAGAGTACAGTCTGGCAGCCAGCGTGTCAGTGTGGGGAAGCTTACAGGGGTGGGGATAAGCGCCATACTGTCCCTGCATTTACTTTCCACCAATGTGTTCTGCTAGGTGCTGATTTGGGGAAATTTGCAATTCAAAACAACTTTTTGAAAAGAATATTTTTTCGTCTCATGAATACAAAATTTGGGAAGGTAGGTTTTAAATTGCACAGGGCAACAACGGGAGACCATTTTGTGGTTAGCTCACCCCTGGCTGTGTCAAATCATGAGGACTGTAGACTGGCGGCATATCTGGAAGGACGGCCAGTGTAAAGTTCTCAAAAGGACCACGTATCTGGATAACTACAAACTTGGATCATACGGTTGGTGAAGAAAACTATCTTGTGTGGAAAAATCAACAGATGATTTTCAGCACCTTACAGAGTGCAGGATGATACTTGACAGTTGTGGTAAAAGCCATACTAAAATACACACTTTTATCACTTTCTAACTGTCTAGAAAGCGTGTTTTCTGAAAGAGTATAGCTTCCGCTTTTAGAGAGAGAGAGAGCACTCTCCCCTCAGATGTCGTGAGTCCTGGGGTAAAAAGAACATACCGGCATCTCATCTCTATTCATGAGCAAAAGCCATCACGGTGGATATTAAACTCTGCATTCTGGCACTTCTATGTCCAAACAATCTACCTGTCCCATCTTAGAAGGTCCACTCCTCACGCATGCATTGTTCACACCCAGAATGGGTGCCTCGCTGATTTTCTATGCAGAGTCATGGCATGCTCATGACATGTTAAACATGACTTCCAGGTGTCCCCAACCCAGGGATGCTGAGGATTCTCAGGGGACTTGAGGATGAGGCGAAGAGCCGGGGATCAGTAGCAGTGGCAAAGAGGCGAGAGATTGTGGGCATGAGGGTCCCGGGCTCACAGGGGGAGCCAGGTTAAGCCAGTTAAGGGCATTAGACCTCCAGATTGATGAAAAGGGGCCCTCCCAGATCAAATTGAAGTAAATCTAGCCTAAATCCACCCGACAAAGGGAGTTTAGACATCGGCATTGTACAGGCCAGAGTAAACAGGGGGTCCTTGGGTAAGCCTCCCTTCACAGGGGACAAAGGCAGAGAGTTGAGGAACTGATCTTACCCCAGTAGGCCAATGTTAGCACACAGATCACAGGGTTAGACACACTCAAACCTATCAGCTGCTACACAGGCCTCTACGGTCACAACACTCTGCTAAGCCCTAAACAAGCTATAAGTTCTCTTCTGCCTCTGACAGTCTTGAATGCTTCCCGTGACTGCTCACATTTTGCCCTGAAGACATTAGTGGCGATAACTTTGTTGTCAGTCACCGGGTGAGACATCTCAAAGAGCAGTTTCCTCACCCTGCGGTCTGTCTCACATAACTTGGCATTTTTATTTCATCGTCTAAAAGGATTGTTTCTGCATCGGGCGACAACTGACATATCAAGTCTCCATCATCCTTTTCCGTCCAAGCGTGAGCCGATTTCTCCACATGGCCACCGGGCACTTGTGCTTTGCAAGCGGGATCACAGTGGCAGGGAGAAATAAACTCCTCATTCACAAAAAAAAAAAAAACTTTTCAGGGCGGCCAGCACAACAATCCTGTTAATGGTTCTAATTGTGGCATCATCATACCCGTCACACTCCAGCTGAACCTAGCACAATAAATATGTGTCCAATTAGGATCCATCAAACGGTCCCAGCCACCGCTGCTGTAAAAACAAAGAGGGCCCCCCGGCCCATGGGGCTCGTTCAATTCACCTGGCAATCATATTATGATGCTCTTTTTTCTTACCTGCTTCAAATTATCTCTGGGAAAACAAAAACCTTCTCCTTTCCATTCGTGCCAAGACAATTGTTCTCCTTCTCCTGAGTCAAAAATGTTGGCGGATTATAGCCTCTTTGTGCTAAAGTATTCGTGTCAGGTACTATTAAAGTCAAGGTCTAAAAACGTGCACTCACACAGACGCAGGTTACAGGCCCGGCAGGCGTTTGTGTGAGAATGCAAAGGAAAACGTCCACGTTGCTGCTGTAATTATCAGCCGGAGGAAACCATAACAGTGTTCACACAACAGAAGAATGTAAAAACAAAAGCGCCTTTCAGCAGCAGGAACACCGATGGTGTTTTGATAGTGACGGCCATCTTGTCAGCCAACACAAGCTGCTGACTGAAATGAAAGATAACCACCGCAGGCGACCAGGTGCCTCTTCCACTCCAGTCTACGCACAGCACACTGAGCAGGGCTGTGTGCGTGCGAGCAGGTGTGCTCGAAACACAAATAGATAAAGTGAGGTGGTTTGGTCTGGATTTACTCATCTGATGGTGGTGATGTGGTGTACACTTACAATGGTTCCCAAACTTTTTCCAATTCCATTTAAATTAATTTCATTAAAACTAATAAAATCTAAATATTACTTGTTCTTGTTAACTCACCTTTCCAGTTTCTTTTTTTTTACTGAAAATAAGATTTTGATATAATGAAATTAACTTAATTTCTTTCTCTTTCCGTGTCGCACTGTGTCTGTCTCTTTCTACTCTTTTTTTGTAATAGGATTCGTTCTGGTGGACACGTTGTCGCCTCCTTTTTTTTGTCAATTTCTTTTCTTTAAGTTTTTATACCTCAGGCACAACCTTGTGATCTTTACACCTTGTTTGCAAATGGCATTTTTTATAACTGTGTAAAACCCTTCACATGTAGCTATACAGTAATTGGGTGAATGTGGTGGGTGTAATAGTACTATGGGCCCTGGGTATAAGGACGCCATAACATTCTTGTACAGTAAAGGGCCTTCAAAGACATTTAAGAAAACAAAAAAAGGCACGTGAAAGTTAGTCAGTACTCACAAATACAAGCGTAATTCAGAGGGGAAAACAGGGGAAGCTGAGCGATGGACGGCAGGCAGAGCGCGGAAGAAGAAACAGCAGCAACAGCGTACAGAAGCACGCGCCGACGCGGGAATCCGTTCCTTTGCGGTCCAAAGGCGCTTTCCGATGCTTTCTTACGGTCACAAAGGTCCATCTCCTGAATCAGATAAACAACAAGTCCACATCTTACTTCAGGGTGATCTGACGTTAGCAACAACTCGTCTCAATAACTGGATTCAAAAGACACAGGTAACAGTGTGAAGTCAAAGCTAACGGGTAGTATGCTAATGCTAACGGCTACTCGCGAGTAGCATCACACCTAGTTTTACACTACAACAATAAGTCACAGTATAGCAAACAATACACAAACAACTCATACTTGCCTCTTGTAGGCCACAACAGTCCAAACCATAAGCTAACTGGTCGTCAGCCCTTAAGTTATGAACATTTTTGCTCTTCTACACTATTACCTTTTCACCCAACACTCCTTTCTCCGATCCACTGAATCTGACCGCATAAGCCCCGCCCCTCCACCTGAGAATGGAGATGGATTGGCTGTTGGGATCAGGATAAGCCAATTAAACAAACTGCTACAAGTTAAGACTGTTAATACACACTGATAACACACGTGCTGAATCTTGTACTTCAAACAAACAAACGAACTACTAATTTGCATGAAATGCAACCTTTGAGCTCTAGTATGTAACTCTCTCATTAAAATACATTTTATCCACTCATCTATATATTACTATACTTAAAAAACTATCCTGAAGTCTAAATTAATTTTGTGCCCGGGCTATACCTGTATATTATTGTTTTACTGATGTGTGCATGTGTGTCTGTGGCTGTGTGTGCATTAGTTGGTGATGAAGTTGTTTTCCCCCCTCCCTAGTTTTTTGAAACCTATACAATTGAAAGTTTTACCAAATTACGTGCTGTGTGTGTGCATGTGTCAATGCACGGATTTGTGGATGTGCGCTGTCTCCAAATGAGCAGAAGGAGGGTAGAGGGCTCGTCACAAGCCTGGTTATAGGAGATGATGAACAATCCAGCTGATGTCAGCCATAAGCAGTCTACCTCTCAGTACTCTTGCCCTAGAACAGCCTGAGGTTATCGGGACGTGCCAGCACTGTTGGTGTGAACGTTTGACTGCTTCACCTCCTAATCGTGCCTCCTCCGGGCAGCGCTCTCCTGGGAGACCTCCCATCCTCTTCTCTTCCTGCTCCCCCCCTCTTTCAGACTAAGTGTTGTTATACTGAAGAGTAGCGTAACTGTGGATGGAGAGAGCTTTTAAAGTGTCAATTTGTTCTATTCTAAACTGTGTTTTCAGGCTACAGTAAGTTCACAAGCCTCTTATTGTGGGTGTTTTGACCTCGCCCTTACTTTTCTGTTTTTCCCATAATGGTAAATTATGTGTTAAACATGATGTCACTGTTTTAGTCTGCTGATAGCTCTATTCTGTACACTCAGGGCGAATGTACAAAGCCTGAAAAGACGTGTTCAGCAAAATAAACCCCACACTGCACCATTTTCTGCCGACAAGTAATTTTGAAAGACTGATGGCTTAAAACATGGATATATATTTTAAGTACCTTAAATATGTTTTTCCTGGCTGGCACGAGGTAACAGATATGTAGGCCAGGCAAACCATGTTCAAGTTGTATTAAATGGACATATTCAGTCAAATAGGAATGCTCTGTTCACATCCACCTCCAAAAGGAAATGACAGTATAAAATGTGGAATGCTTGGAGCTTGAAAACCCTTTCCTTGGTATCAATAATTGCAGCAGTGTATCACTGGTTTCTGATGGTAACTCTGTAACAGTGCTGGCATGCCGGGGTACTAAAAAACCCCAACAGGCCTGGCACCAATTTTGTGGGATCCAGCACTTCATCCGCCACGTTTTCTTGTAAATCACTTCAGACGATGATGGGTGAGGTGGCAGGGTAATGAGATTGTGACTTTGATAGTTAGAAAACACTGATGGTGATAAGTGCACATATGTAGGCACAATGTTCTCTATAAACAAACAGGCCACAATTAAGACTACAATCGACATCTGGAAGGCTTGTATGAGAGGATTTAATTACACTTAAAAACATTTCCATCTTACATTACAACTATTATCTTTCCCAATGCAAGTATCTATTTCCGTGGCGAAGGCTGTTTGTATCTGGCCTTTGTGGACCACATCTTCCTCTGTGGCTTGTTGTTCAAGCGCATTTCTGAACCCACCCATTTATTTTGGTTGGTCATAAACTATATTTATCTCCTTTCTCTCTGACAAATGGGACTTGAAAAAGAAAATAGCGTAAAAGGGAAAAGCCCTAAAAGTTCTTTCTGTCTCTCTGAGAGTGAAAAGAATAGCTGTAAGCCTGTAGTATATACAGTGCAGCTATGCTTTAAGCCAATGCTTTGATTGTTCAAGCAGGGATTTAACAGGCATGTAATTGTAACTTATGAAAAGGCCAGCTGGTCAAATGGTTGTTTCTGAATTTATGAAGTCAAACAAAGCACACATAGCAAATGCTCATCCAAAAAGAAAATAAGTACTGAAGAACCAAACTAATAGCAAGTACAAGGCAGTATATTGTTTCATGAAACTGTTTGTGAAACAAAAGTCAAATCATCATGATTGTTTGTAGGCAAAATATTGGATTTAGTCGTACAAACCCTCGACTGTTCTCACATTTTGATCCACTTATGCCCCCAATGGCTTATATATTGTGACCAAGTTAAATGATTTTAAATTTAAAAATGTATGATTTCTTCCACTTATTCCTCTAATTAGTTGGAAGGAAATTATAATAAATCCTTACTGCGCCATCTCTTGTAAGTATTGATTATCAAAAATATCCTTTCCTGGGCATACACAGGCTTCATTATCAGGCTATGCAGTTCAAATATGAATGTAAAGTACAAGTTTCACAAATTTTTCAAATTTAATAACATAAAAATAGAATATATGAAGTTTTGGGCATTTTTTGTCAAATAGCTGAGTTTTCAATAATTACACGATGAGTCTTTAATAATACTGAAATTCCCATCTCTATATCTAAATATACATGATATAAACAGGCTACCTATTTTTCAGTTAAATGAAGCTCTGTCAGACAGTCAGTCTGACTGAGTTAAATGAACAGTAAGACTCAATCAAATTCCAGAAGAAATTATATATATTACATACATATTATATATATATGTATATATATAATATGTATATATATGTATATATATAATATGTATGTAATAAATATTATATATAATGTGTGTGTGTGTGCGTAAGCCACTTTGTGCCACCCTGCTGGTTTAGAGCCAGTACCTATACTTATACTTATAAGTACACTTATAAGTTGGTCTCAACTGGTTATATGCTCTTGACTCTTGTTGCTCTTTATAGAAGCATGCTGACTAAAAGTAAACATACGGTCCTGTCCACCCACACAAACTTCTCTCTTACGTTAACACTTCTGACAGCTCTCCTGCAAAGAGCATCGCGCAGACTAAGAGTACGCCACAGCTAAAACTTGGGAGGCTTAAATGATGCAGGGTGGTGGACAGCTACTGAGAAGGATGAATCAGAATTTCTCAGTGCATGGGTATACACTCTAAATATGAATTATTAAGGGGCTATGATACCCCCATAGTATGAAAATAAATCCAGGGGTGAATGAAATGAGAAGGGGCTGAAGTAGTGGACCTGAATACTGATGTGAAAACAAATCCCGGAGGAGACACAGGTACTAAAAGGCGCCAGGAAGGTTGCTTGGATCTCCTGCTGTAAGTGCCTGATCTTACCTCTTAGCCTCTGACACGGAGGACCACAATGCAGGTTGTGGCCGGCCAGGGCTCGGACATCTGAGTTCTAACGTTCTCCTTTGAAAGCTTTTAAGTGTCTTAAAAAGCTTGAAAATTGAAATTCGTAATCGATAGATTTGTAATTTCATATCGTGCAAGGAAAATCAGTTTGGGGGATACCAAATTAAACCGATCCACCCGTCGTCGACAATTTTTTTTTTTAACAAACGGATCGACCGGAGCGATGTTCTGGATTCCATTTAAAAATTTACATTAGAGACGAAAGCAATACAAAAGGTGATATTCATTCAATTTTTTAGTTAAACAAGATGTTTAAATAATGAGCAAGAAAGAAAAAAGTTGACAATACTGAAGACTTCCTCAATCGGATTTCAGTATTTCACTTGTTTTAATTGTGGACACCCATAATTTCTATACCGATCCGGCCTGAGAAAGAAATGAGTTTGTGAGAAAATGAAGGCTTGTGTAGATGGAGGTAAATGTGTGTTTGACCACAAGATGTGTATTTGTCTTCAAGGTCTGCACATGCTCCCGTTGGCTACGGGTCGGTCACAAAGCAGAATTAACAGCATGTGCCTCTGGTGTTCACATCATACCCCTTAATACACCCTCCCCTACAAATCTCCTCAATCTGGTGGATCTGCATTCAGAATGAAGAACTACGCTCCTCGTCTCACTGTGACTGTGTCTATATTTGTCCATACGTTTGTTGCATTTGATTAAGTAAAAAAGGAGACATTTTATCTACTGTAGGAGGGACACAGTGTTCACATCTTGTCTAATAATACTACAATGGACAATGGAAGGGAAACATCTGGAAAACAGTTGTGCAACAAAAGGAATTTTCAAAAGAATTTAAGTTTAAGAGGCTGCAATAGATTTTACAAACCTCAAACTGTATTTGTTGAAGGAAAGGAATGAAAAAAAGTCAAATTCCTAGGTTACACCATATCTAAGCTGTAACATCTTAACACAGCACACCTGATCAGATGGGTTTTAGCCCTGCGTGGATCCTCCACTGAAAGACGGACCAGACGGAACATCTGGGAGTGAAGCCGACTAAACGTGAACCATGTGTGTAGCAGCATTCAGCCAGGTAGCGTTGAGTTCTGTCCAGCACACGGTTTTAGCTGATGCAGAAGTATGCAAAACTATCAAAATTGCAAAGACAACTACTACTGGTACTGTAAGAGTAACACCCCATAAACGTCACTGTAAAAAACCTTAATTGATATGCTCTTAAAGATGAATTATTTTTCCATGGCGCCCCATCATGTCAACTCTCCTCAAACTTTACTGTAACCATCTGTGGATATCTAGTAAGAACGTATTGAAGAACATATTTTGACTCCAAATATTCCAAGGTGAAAGCGCGAGGGAATTGACTTATCCAGGCTTTATATGAAAAACGCATTATCGAGGAAATATTGTCAGCTAGAACAAAAATATCTGTCGTTAGCTTCTGTCAAAGGCTAGAATAATCAATTGGAAATTATAGTTATTTAAGTTAATATGGCACATGTCCTACTCATGGATGCATAACACACTATGTGTAGCAAGGTCTTTCCTCTAGAAATAAATGATGACCGGATTGGTTTATAATTTTAAACACTGTAATCCTTTTTCTCTCTGAAACGAACCTATTATAAGTTATTTCTAGTTTGTTTAATTATAGGAAAAAAGAGCAATGCCCATTGAGCTGTACGATATGTATATGAGGTATTGCAGACGGGGTGGAGTGAAAAAAAAAAAGAGAAAGAGAGAGAGAGCAGTTGTTTGTCTGACCGTCCATTGGCCCTATAATTCACTTAATGTTGTGATGTCCTCAAAATGGGATTTATTCCCACATAAAACAGAGCCTTGTATAAGCCTGTTAAGAGAGTAGTCACGAGTATCTTGCTAGCTTGGCTTCCAAAGCACTCAAACTACACAACAAAGCACAAAGCTCGTCCTGGTGCCAGTCTGACCGTCTGCTTCCACTATCATAGCCGGCTGTTTGTTCTTCTCTTCTTTCTCCCTCTCTTCTCCCGGACCTCTTCCACACTCCAAGAACTGTGATGATTCTAAATAGGGGGAGAGAGAGAGAGGGTTTTCTAGAATTCACCTTTTATCTCACATGTGGTGCGTGTACAAAGCGGAGTGTGGGAAGAGGAAAGCAGCAATAAAGTGGATGGGATGAGAGCAGGGGCAGAGATACTGAGAGAAAAAGGGAGCAACTCAGGGGAAGAAAGAGAGCAGGGTCATATTTCTTTTCTTCAGCACATATTTCATGTTCTCTGATCTTAGAAGGAAATGTAAGTAATTCCAGAGAGATACAGACAGCTTGGATACAGCTTTCAATTTATACTTTACTGACTTCGAGCTTCAAAAGTGCTGCCAACTATGTGAACGACGGGCCAGTACAGCCATTGTGAATTCATCTTGGTTCTTTAATACATAATACAATAAGTAAGATCTACGCTTACAAAATGTCAACTCATTTGTTTACTTTTCCCAATAAAAAAATAAGCCTCTAAAAGCTCTCACCAGACAACCGAAATGAAGATAAGACTGTTAATGAGCAAATACTCTGGATGTGCATTGCACTCCAGAAGCCCTTTGTCGAAGTGAAGAAAGCACGTGCATCCATTGGTGAAGTGGGTAAAGTATGGTTTGCTTTGCAGTAAAATGTCATTAGTGGCCGTCAATTGCAAGCCACCCTCCTCCCGTGGCTGGTGAATCACAGCCTTTGAACTACAGGATGGGGGGACCTGTTGAAGCAGGTATCAAGAGGAGACACTAATCCCATACGCTCAGGGGAGGCCCACAATCACATGTTATTAATACACCCGAAAATAAAGGGTTTTGAAGGGTGTAGATGCAAATGCTGCTAGCGTGGCTGTGGCGTTCCTGTAGGAAGAGGCTGATTCCCCTGCTTTCTAGATATCACTTGACAGGTGAGGACAGTCAGATGGGGAGAGAGGGATTGTGGTTTGGGTCCCTCCAATAGGAGAATAAACTTTGCAACCAATGAGAAGTGATTGTGGCTTGTTGACTTGTCTGCCTCGACGGGCACTCAGGGGCGGACAACGCTGCATGCAGCATCCTAACCCAAATGGCCAATCATGATCAAATCCTTTGCCTAACCTCTTCACACCAAGATATTCCTGAGATTACCTTGTAACCTGACGTCCCAATCCACCTCCCTCCGGCAAGATCAATTCCTATTACTTAATTTTCATCTCTCCTTGAAAGAAAGTCACAGGACTCCAAAAACACTAATTCAAAGGGTGTCCACCGGTGCTGGCACAACCTTGACCGTTGTTTGGGAGTTTGTCTTTCTGTATAGCTTATTCCTGTTAAGCAACAAATTTGTGAAGACGTTTTTCAAGAACATACTTTTAAGTTTGGCAACAACAATGCGGTTCACATAAAACGGAGGCAACAACATAAGCTTACATGTTCTTTATAATGAAACTATATGGAAACCCGCCCTTTCATTTAGAAGTGCACTTTACTTATAACCTCTTTTCACAGGGTTTTGATGCGATATATTAGAAAATAAGTGGTGTCACTGCACCATTGTGAAGTAATCGTGTTCAGAACAGAACAATAGAATAGTAAGCTCCCCTCTTTAGCAACGTGATCTCCAAAACCTGTTCGTAAGAATGTATACGAAAATCTTGAACATACAAATTCGTAGTGATACATACGAACTGGCGGTGGTTAACCACGCCCCTTGAGTGAACAACATGGCGGACCATGTTGGATTCTTGAGTGAACGTCTCTCCGCCATGTTGGATTATTTGAGGGGGTTAGGGTTAGTATTCTATTCTTACAATTTAACATTGATTTCTCATTAAAAATGCAATCATAACACGTTTATTTTACATCGTTGGACTTCACAAAGTGTGTTTACGGGGTGCAGGTCCCCATTCACTTTGAATAGGGTGACGTCATCAGTTGCAGTCCGTATTTATTTCGTATGTATCACTACGAATTTATATGTTCAAGATTTTCGCATACATTTTTACGAACAGGTTTTGGAAATCAGGCTGTCTTTAGACATACAGTAAATTGAGATGAACCTACTTGAGATGAACTACTCCTAATCAGCTGCCAGACTCAGACGATCCCTCTGACGACTGGTGAAGGGTATTCATTGGAGAGGAGTTTAACATCATTGCGTCTGATTGACTGGGCTCTCAACCACTACGGGTTAAGGGGGCTCCTGGGGTTAGCCTGGTCAGACAGAACAAGAACGAGCAAGAGAGAGAGAGAGACAGAAAGAGAGGTAGAGGAAGAGCGAAAGAGGGCCCTTCAGTAAGTGGACCGTCCACAGAGAGTTGTGCAGCAGTCTAATGGAGCCTCATAACGGCCAGTCTGTCAGTCAGTCAGGTGAAACAAGGTCTAACGGGGTCCTAATGAAGACAGCTTCACACAGAGTCGTCTCGAAAGTGCCCAGTTATGAACACACAAACTCCTACTATCCAATGATTCTCACAACAAGAGCAAAGCAAGATCCAACTTTAAGACCAAGGCAGCCAACAATACATCTTGTCCATTCTATGTGGAATGAGCATAGTTTAGAAACTCCACAAGAGAGTGTACTAGTGTGTGTACTGTAGTGAAAACCAGATTCATCAGGCTGAATGCTGAGGATAATAAAATAGTGAGAGTAATACAATGCTCCAGTCTATACCATAGATAGCCCCTGGATTGCCTCTTCCAATCACAAATATACAGACTCCTATACCGTTTCTTGTCTAAGTATAATAATTATTTGTTTGATTTGACTTTTGTTTGTGGCCTGCAAGGAGCTACTGCATAAGACAGTAAAATATCAAACTGCCTGTTTCCCCTATCGTATTAATAATACACAACCATGACATTGCTTAACTGAGTCATTAAATATGCATATGCACATTGGGAAACGGATTTCTTCGCAGATTTTTAAAACGTTCCCACTAAATGCTTCAAAGAAAGAAAAAAAACACTTCAGTGCGCCATAAGGGAATTAGGCAATTAATTGAAAGGCAAAACTGGAGGTAGATAAAACCAAATTATAATGCTTTTTGCATTCAAAAGCTATAAATCATCTGCTACTCAGTTCAACTGCAATATAATCTCTACCGGGACCCTATTTAATATGCACTTGGGAAATTTAAACACTTATATCAGTTGGATACTCTCCTTCTAAAGAGACTGTTGTACTTGTATCAAGTCTTACAAATGACAAAACACCATAACCACCAACAGGTCAGGGATTTGTGGTGTGAGATAGAAATAAGTGGTCCTGTGTGGAGCTTCTGAAAATGTTGCGCAAAACATTGGAAATGCTTTTAGCGTATACAGCAACAGTAGATAAAGTGGAGCGCCAATCATCCCCACCGTCCATCCCAGTAGCGTTGCCTCAGGACAACAGCCTCTGGGTGGCCTCTAACCAGACCTTGGCCTGACGTCTCTACGGTAAGTGCTCTGTCGAGAGGCTGCCGGGGGCGGCAGCGTATGCCACCAAATCCCTGGCGGGTCCACCACGGTAAACAGAGGACCCGCTAATGGAGGCACGACCGTCTCTGACGCTTGTCCGTCCCTCTGTCTGTACCCCAGACTGACCTTCAGCTGGCCCGCTCCCCCCCGCCAAAAGCATTCACGGCTGGGTGACGCTGCGGTGCCTTGCTCGCTACGTAGGATATAGAAAGCGACAGAGAAAAGGAGAAATGGGTTGAGAGAGATAAAAGAAGCTCCCATCTCCCTTTGTCCACTGAGCTCAAAGAAATCATCTGTGCAGTCGAACAGTACTTAAGTTAAATCACTGATGCTATGTACACTGCTGTGTGCGAGTCGTAGGAAAAAAGATACACTGTTTGATTGATGCTGTAAGAACGCCACATGGACAACCATAGCGATGTTAAAAAGTTAAAATTAAAACAATGCCCCCCTCCGCTTTGCTCACAAGCATAATCACTGGTGGTGTATTTCCATTGTTCAACATATAAACTCAACCTTCAAACATAATGAAAGGCTTCTGGATCACCCGCCTGTGTGTAAACACTTGACCGCTTAGAGGAAACTGCCGCACTGAGGATTTGATCTACGATGAGTCTTGGCAAACGGAGCTTTCCATGTATTTCTTTGTAAATCCTTTATTTGTACTGCACGCATGCCTACTGCCACTTAAGCGTGCCGTTTCCCACAACCTGCACTGAAAAACAATCACAGAGCAAATTATAGTTTTAATAGACGCTTGGTACTTCTTTCCCTCCCAATGGCCACGGCCAGTGCCCCCACTGTCTGTCTGCCGTTCTGTGGGCATCAAACATAATTAGAGGGCTTTTCAGGTTTGTATAGCAGTATTGGGGCTAGATAAAGCCGTCATTACAGTACATACACACTGTCAAGACACAACTCCAGCACTGGGTACAAAGCAATCACTACAACTGTATTATCTTTCCTGTACAAGTCTATAATTAGTTTCCTCCCTTGTTACAAAGTAGGCATATGTTTCATGGAAGAATAAAAAGAAACAGATTACTTCAAACCTTAACTCTGTCCTATTTCTCTGAGATAGCTTTACGGCAGGCAAAGATAAGAGCAAAGCTACAGGGAGAGACTTTATAATGTGTCTCGGTATCAGGGAGCATGAGGGGAGTTCAGAAGCAGAGTGGAATGAGGAGCCCGGGGCTTATGTCTTAAAATCACAGCTTTCCCAAGCACACTGTCTCTGCTTCATAAAAGTTAAGATGTTAGAGAGACGGGAATTCGCTTTGACAGTATACACTCATAAATACTCTTCCAGGAGGCGTCTATCGTATTTGCGTGTTTATTACACAGACTTCGTAATGATGTCAATAACACCAACGTAAAATATCATCTCCGGTGGCCAACGGTCCAATGCGGAGCAATTAGTTTACAACACACCCCACCTCTCATATCCAGAAGGTATTTTAGGAGCGAAAGGGTCAATGCTGGCATCCATAAAACATAAAGGGGTCGCATTGAATTGCAAGGGAGAGAAGAGAAGAGACAAGACTAATTATCTTTATTGCCCGACGGCAATATTTGATTTAACGTCGGCACCGGGTCCTTTGCTTTGTTGGCCGGTGGGCAGTGGACGTGAGAAGATTTATTCCTTGGGGTTCAGCCAAGCAGGTTTTGGTGGCAGCTATGATTACCCAGCGACCGCCGAAAGAACAAGTGTAATATAAAGATGTGATGTACTTTTTCACGTGGGCCCCGACAGCAACTGCAAAATTCCAAATTAACATATTTCTCTATGCTTGCTACAAAACAAAAAGGCCTGGTTTTGGATATAATACAGCTCCAATAGTAAGACGATGGCCAGAGCTTGAGACAAGAAGGCAGTCAGGTGGAAGACAAGACTGTGAGAAAAAAAAAAACACCCCCAAGAACAGAGAAGGCGGCGGCAGAGTGGTGTCATGGGAGCGGAGAGCGGCCAGCGCCATGCTATCTGCTATCGAGCGCCTGGAAGAGCACGGTCTCTGATTTCTTCCCTTTCAGATTTTTTTTTTCTTCCTTTCCCTTTCAAAGAGCACTTGAAAGCTCTTCTGAGGTATCGCGCAGGTGGGAGTGTACGGTGAGGCCAACCGGGGACCCGAAATGGGCCGTGCTGGATGAAGCAGCTCCCACTTTTACTATCCAAAAGCACAGAAGTGGAGAACTCAGAGGTCCAAAGGCCCAGCGGCCCCGAGCTCCAGCCAAGCGTCTCTGAGGAGCCTTCAGCCAGGCGGAGGTGGAAATTGGAGGCGAGAGGCTGGGCACCCAGGATGAAAGCTAACCAAAAAAAGCTTGCCTGAAAAGTATCCATGCTTGGAAAAAGGAGACAAACAAGTGCCATGGCATTTTGTATTATTAATATTCTTTACTGAAAAAGCAAAACATTCAACGCTTGTCATCCCCAGTAGTTTTACACCTCTGATAAGAACCTTCCGTATTTGTTCCCATTTGTTCCCATTAAGCCAAAACAACTCCAACTATATCTTTTGTTTATACACCAAAATGGCATTATCGCCAATTTGTTAACAGGTAAACATAAAACACATTAAACCATGCAATGCTAATGAGTGTCCTTAACTTGAGTCATGACACTGATGTTTTTATTTACACTGCTGAGTAAATGCAGGCTAGGAGGCAGTATTGACTGAATCCTGATTTTTTTAAAGTTTGCCCTTTAATATAATTGATCAAAACAGCAGCCAACCTTAGAACGCTCTGCCTTCTGGGACTAAGATCAAACAGTATCAATTATAAAAATCGGCTCGAAGGACTGGAGTCAATTCCCCTTCAATAAAGTATTCAGCTGCAGTCTCCAGGAGATTAGGGGAGAGATGAGACAAGTGCGAACCCACAGGACTGCCTAAATCTACTGCACGGTGGATGCTCCAGTAAACTAAGTAGCTTCAGATGATCAAACAGGAGGTATTCCAATCAAACACTTGATAGAACTACAGTAGCAGTAGTTAATACAGTGTTAACCTCCAGAGAACAGCTTTTAAGCCTCAAATGAAAAACGTGGCACTATAGTTTTACAGGTTTCTCTGCTGGCGTCGTTTTGTTATGATACAACCGGGTCTACTGGTCAATATGCAACACAATCTGGGAAACCGAACAATCACACTGATTGGGACACCACCGAGTCAATTATGCTGACCGTTCTAATTATTACCGTCAAAAATCGTAAGGAAAGACAAACGATTTTTATAAATTTCAGTGAGATTTTATGATAATCCTCATAATTCTCCATTATTCTAAATTAACCACGGCAAGACTTTTTAAACGTAATCTGAAAAGTTAAAAGAATTTTAAGGTATGTCCTTCCATCGGCATTAGAAAAGTAATTTAATAACTGTTTATTTAAGAAAAAAGTCCTTCATGAACATGTACAGGTGAAGAAAATACAAGAATAACTTTGGACTAGCAAATGAACTAAAGCTTTGGAACTGTTTAGTTTGAAAAGCCTGCAGCCCTTTTGTAATAAACAAGTCCTTTTGCTGCTGATCTGAGCCTCAAAGTGTTGAAATAAAGCCGGCTAACTTCCAGGTATTTGCCTTATTCTTTCTACTAGAATCTTTCTAACTACTACCCGTAATGAGCATTCGTCATCGGCTGTGGGTTAAGAGGGGGCAGTAAAGTTTATACTCAACAGGTGTTTGATCAACTGCTCATCTCGTCTTTGGCAACGTTTTGTTACACAAACAGATGTTGAGTAGAGCTGCTGTCGTCTCCAGTAAGAGAGTCAATTTCAGCATCTACAAACAACTGTTTCCTGGTTGTGCGGTTGCAGTTTTGGTAAACATTTCTTACTCTTATGCCACTTTTTCCGCTGCATTTTGACTAAGAAATGCGAAATGATGAAAAAGGTAACTGTAAATAGAAAATGTTCTATTTTCATGGCTAAACACAGTGAAGAGGAAATGACTCATTTGTGTCGTCGACACAAAGGAATAACTGCATTAATCCTCAGCTCAGGCTTGTTAAACAATTACTTGTAGTTGATATCAGGGTGTGTACGGATGACTCACACGCGCCATGCCCGGGAAGAAATACACACACGTGTGCACAAATTCCCCCGCATGCATCCATTTAAGTACGCAGCCACTCTGCCACAGTATCAGCGCTGCGCTGTATAGATCTATTGACAGAGCCGTTCATATCAATGACACCTTCAGTCCTTGCAGGCCCTTCTCCCCGAAAGCCTCTGTTGCGACACAATCATTACAAATTGATTGCAAAATAGCTAACAATCATGATTAAATCATTAAATTATTGTCTACGCTTCAGAGAATGGGGAGAAAATTAACTTCCCACCAACCTCATTTTTTCCCGAACACAAAATAATGATTTTCTGCCAGTCTAATTACAAAGCCAACATCTGATCAAGCCCGCATCCAGAGGGGATTATCACATGCGCCAGTATTAGACCTCATTACCAGCCTGAGTGCAGAATTATTACATCTTGTAATTGGATGGTGAGATTTATATACAGATCAGGCCGGTTTCTGTAAGATTGTAATTACAGGCTTCGTTGGTTAGCTACTTATCACTCAGCGGCGGAGTGCAGGAAGTCGGCGCGTGGAAGAGCATTTTATTAATCCCTTCTGCTGTCGGAGGGAGGAAACGCTGTACCTTCCCCTGTCGGTTTTAGGGACAACATCATCATTTGCACATCAAGCTGTTCAACCCCCCCCTCCTCTCCTCCTTACCTGGTTAGAGAAGCCCTCCCGATTCCAAAGCTTTTACATGAACAGTCATGGGCCATTTGTTTGAATGAACTTTTCTACCCATCATTGGGCGCATATAGGTGTTTGTGAATCCATTAATTAGTCGTCTCCAGTTCATGCTGCTCAGAGACGACAGTGGCTTTCTCCTGTTTGCGGGCAAAGGCGGTTTATTTTCCTCTAGCTCATGTATATTGTTGAACTCACTCTTTACTCTCTCCCCCAATTTTCTTAAGGATGCCCTTAATTAATGGACCATGACACTTGTTGAACACTTCACTTTCCCTGGCACAAATCTGCCAAATGTGATTAAACACGAGCAGCGTGCTCCAGTTCATCAGCAGAGCAAATGAGTAAGATAAAGATGCAGCCGCCATCATCATCATAATCCCTCAACACAACTCAAGCAATTGCAGCTCTACTTGCAAACAGGTCCCTCCCCGTAAGCCAAAGTAAGTTCTGGCACCTTTTACATATCACAATGGCACTGAGGCAAATCTCGAGGCAGACAAAATGAAACATGACAGACGGAGAAAATAGGAGCAACGAGGGTTGCGCATGAGGCTGATGGAACACAGCTCATTTGCTGTCTGTCGTCCTGCGACTCAGCAAGAAAACGCCTCGATCCACTTGCCAGGGGGACACTGGCGGGGGGGGGAAGAAAAGGACGAATCAGCACCTCTTCACATTTAACAGCCAAACAACTTACTTTCTCTCTGCATATCACTGAGCTGTCCCCAGTTACAATCAATACAGGCCTACATTTTATGAGACAAGGAGTTAACTTGTTCAATTACGCCACAGACAGCTCTATTCTTTTGTAACAAGTAATCTGGGTAGTGGAATCAATACTGACAGGCTCACGGCACGCTGGCTAATTTCATATTACCTCCAGCCAATAGCGGAGCAGCTCGTAATGGAGCTGTAGTTCCACTTCATTATGAGAGAGAGGGGGGGGGGATCAATACTAGCGCAGACACACTTACGCACAAGCTAACACACACACACACACACACACACACACACACACGGAGCAAAAAGGTCGTATTTTCCACACATGGACTAACACAAACACATATGGGCAAGGAGGGCAACTCTGCTACTTCAGAGCCCCAAGGGGCTACACAGAGCTGTCTGATGCAGGGCAGATGGAGTGGGGGGGTGGGGGGAGGTGCGAGTCCGGGGGTCATAACCCCACCAAAATAAATTACACTTCCAATCGTCAGCAAACACACGCGGAAACGCAAGTGCTCACAAATGCACACCTCTCATTTTCAAGCTGTCAAGCAATCATGACGGAAATCTCCGCTTTTTATTCGCTGATCTTCCTTCGGGAACACACCAACAAAGCCACACATGCACACAATTAACACTTGACTTCTTCACAACAAGGTCATGATCGGATTCGAGAGAGAAAAAAAGGGAAAAAGAAGAGGAGAAAAAAGCGAGGATAACCTTCAGATAGCGGATGAAGTCTTTGACCTCTGCAGCTAATTATGAATTAAACTCCATATCTTCTTTTGTTAAAAGATATCTCCATTCTTTTTTCCCCCCATTATTGTTATCACTCTGTAGGATTAGCTGGGGACTAAAGGGATGATGTTGTCTAAGCCGATGTCAACTGTACAATTACTCGACTCATCCATCGCCTTCCAAGAAAAATAAAACACTGTCGATTCAGATAAGCTGTCTTGAGAAAGAATAGGGACGTAAAGCCTCTGACACTTACTGAGCACACATGGCACAGGGTGACGATTGCTCTTGGTAAACAAACTAAATACTCATTAGAATTAACTGTAATATTCTTTTTTTTCATAACGTCCTCTGATACAATTTGGATTTATTGCACTCATTAATAATCTTTACCAGGTTAGGCTACAAACACAATGACAGCAGCATCATTTAGTTTTAGTAGAGGGCAAAGCCGACTGCTGTGTGAGAATACATCTCAACTGCGTTAGGAGAGAACTCAATTAAATGCATTTTAATCTAAAAAAAACCCTCAACGTGCTTTATTGTTCTCCTTTAATTTCCTTGCCACTATTCCATATGGAGCCACAGCCATCACGCGGACAGGCTTCATGAGACAGAGTTGTGCAACACTGAGGCTCATCAGTCTTCCACCATTAAGCAGCAGTGGGCACAGTGCTCTCACATTGGCTTTTGGTGAGGGCGGCGTTTAGGACTGGGCTATTCGCTGGAGGTATCCAACATTTATTAACAATTAGTTGTACACATTTTCCATCACATGCTGATTTTAAGATGTTTTTAATTTGTCGATCACTATGCTCATTGTTTTCTTTGTTAAGACTATAAGTAAAATGTATTAATTGATCGCTTTTCACAGGCGAAGATCACAAAGTGCTTCACAGGGCAGGAATTCAACATAGAGAGGAACGCAATAGGACCATAGATCCAATACACAACAGACACATGAGAGGTTTAATGTTTGCTTTTAAATGTATAGGCTCCAAATCATGTTTATCATTAATAATCTGATTTAAGGAATCAATTGTGATTTAAGGGCTAAGATTGCTTCTTAGGCCATGCCCAAGATGGAATCGATGATGTCAATAAGTTTACAAATTCTAGATACATGTAGAAAACAGAATGAAACACCTCTTACAGGACTGTGTGTGTACTAGTGAGACACAGAAACACAGACAGGCAAAGCAGGAGTTGAAATATTGAAGATTTTGACTCAATTTTTCCCATTTTCACCTCCCATTATCTGATTAGTATCCCATTTCATCCCCATTAGTGCAGTGACCTGGATTTTGGTTAGGATGCTGATGGTCAGCCAGGGCAGGGTCTGGCGAGAGGGGGCCAAACCATTTGGAGGGTGGCGGAACCGTAAATCAGCAGCGGGGGAAGAAGATAGAGGGAGATTTATAAAGATGTTGTGCTTGGCCAGCCCACTTGTGGACACTGTGATGAATTCACAAGCACATTGCCAAGGCAAAGTACTTCATTATACCACGGCCCAGTGGTCATTAATCTCCCTGGGAGGCCGGCATCCTGGGGGATCGCCAGACCAGAGAATTTATTCAGGCCTGGAGGTACCCATTTCATTAGCCATTCAATCTGTTCAGTTTCCCCTCTCTCCCTCTCTTTCTTCATCCCTCTCTCTGTCTCTATTTGACATCACTACAGTTTGTATTATCTAATGAATGGTAGCTCAATTTCTCTCTGTGTGTTGTCTTTGTACAACAAATTACTCATTCACAAACTGGGCCCGTCAAATACTTTTCTTTTTACACATGGATTAAAACTTGGCTCTGGAGGATATTTGTTCAACAACGGGCATGTTGGTTGTCTTATTATGAACACATGTGTTTGTAGGGATGCTCCCTCTTGTTTGATCTATCTGTTATTTTGGTCTTTTTCGACTAAAACCACTTCAGTAGACCTTCATTTTTCTATGCTCAAAAAGACTTATTTCCCAGAAACTTAAGAGCACATCTTTGGTAATCAGAAGATGTAAATTGATGCCTTTGGATGATTCTTTTTAGAGAAAGGCCTAATAGTGAGTAGAGCAAAACAATTGTGTACAATGGTTCCAAAGCTGCAAGTTCAGGTGCAAAACACAACCTCCCAGCACGTATGTCGAAAAAGGTGATGACAGAAGAGATTCCCAGAGGAAAACTCTCAGGCGGCTACTTCGGTCCCATAATGGTGTCATTACTGGGGACAAGCGCTGTTGGCCCAACACGTTATGAGAGGGCCGGCATCCAGCGATTACTTATTAATGCTGTGACTCCTTATTCCACACACACTTTGAGAAAACAAATATGCTATCCTCTCGGCCTATTACTGTGATCAAACAGATGCACCTGGACACAGAAACATAGCTGCTGACCCGCACACAGCAGCGCGTGACCACAAACACACACACACACACACACACACACACACACACACACACACACACACTTCAGGGTGACATTATGAATGCTGGAGAATATGAGTCTTCATCTTCAGCCAGGGGCTGCTAATCAACTCAGGTTAGTTGTAGTGGGATTGTGTTGTGTTGCCAATTGGTAGCACTGTGTTAGATATACCACAAACTCGTATGCAAATAATGCTTGTCTGACACACATAGACACGTTCTCACAATCTCTCACACATGGGAGGGAAAATCACAGGGAAAATTTACATGAAATACTGTGAATTAATAGTGACTTCCTACCACATTATGGGGTCTGTAATACCACCATGTCGGTGTCTGTTATCATGTGTTCATATCATACATCTGAAAATGTAGGACGCCTTCATGTTCTCTCCCCAACGTTTCTTTACCATATATATGTATACACACAGGTACATATATACAAGTACATACACTATATATACACACAAATATATATATATATATATATATATATATATATATAAATAAATAAATGTAGCGTGTGTGTGTGATCATTTCATCAACCAAGCAGTGTCCCGGTGGACCTCTCCACTTTAAACACTTAACGGGTTAAATAAATAATGACGACTTGCACACAGTGTGTGTGTGTATGTGTGTGTGTGCGCGTGCGTGCATGTGATACGGTTAACAGCACCAGCCACTAGCCCCAGGTCCCACAGCAGCAGGAGTCCTTTAAACGAATAATTTGCTTCCGCTCAGGCCTCCACACTGTTGCCATTCGGCAAGCAGATTATGGGCCTTTAAGTAGCAACCAGGCCTGAAATGTGACTCTGGGGCTCACTGCAGTCTGGGGAGAGGCTAGACGCTCATGAGCCAAACAGTGGGACAGGGACAAAGCGCGGGATGGGGACACACAGGAGAAAAGTTTAACATACGTAAGAGAAAGACGTGGTGGGTCAGCTAGCAGCGAGTGAATGCTCAATAAGTCGTGCATCGGTTTTATTCTTGAAGGTTTTGAATTTCCATTCAATCGTGATTAGTATGCAGTTTGTACCACAATCAATGGTGATCAGAATGTGTGATGGGAGTCTGGCATGAATTACAGGATTAAAACAGAGAGAGAGAGATGTTGCTCTTCTGGATGCCGTGTTGTAGGTTTAAGTCCACGCAAACTAAATAAACCACCTGACACCTTTTCATCCAACCAGCCTCTTCCTCCTTACAGTGTAATCCTAACAAGACAACTCAAACAGGTCACAAACTTAACAAACGCAATCGAAAGGGAGAAAATGCATCGTCCAAATCATTAGTATTTAAAATCACATTTCCACATTGATTTATCTACTAAATATTTAACATTTGGTCTTCTTTAAAGTGTATCTTTGGAAATCAATAACAGCATATACAAAAAAAAATGACTTAACTTTAATCCTGAATCCGGATATAACTCTCGCCTTATTCCTTTACTGTTAACTTCAGCTATATCTTATGCACTGTGGTTTAAATATTACTCACTGTTCACTCACATTAACATTATTACCTCTCCCTCACTGTGTATTTATTACATCATGAATCCAACTGGAGCTACTGTTTTACTACACACCTATTTTATATCATGTGTACAGTGGCAACCCATCACTCACGTTACTTTTGAATAATTAATCAGTGTAAGGAGGCACAACATATTTACAGTCCAATGAGACCAAATTAATGCTACGAGCTGCCGCGAGCAGAACCAGTGTGTTGAGACACACAGGACTGTACTGATCAAATGATTGGTAAAACAAGGACGTGTGCTCTCATCTATGGGAGATAAAATCTGTTGGAAGCCCTCTCAGGGGTTTGGGGCTTACGCTGGTAACCATATTAAGATATCAGGCTTTAATTCAAAAAGCTTTCCTGATAAAAAAAAAAAAAACCTAAAAAACAATCAATAGCAGCTTTCCCTAAACCTTTTCTTCTGTAAGCTCAGCACGTTCTAACTCAACTTTGCATCCATGATTTTCGCCCAAACAACGGCAGGCTGCAGTAAAACCCTGGAGAAAGCAAGCAGACGCCAGCAGTTGATCTATCGTGCCATCTCCTCGCCGAAGGAGGGGACAGAAACATCAAATCCCCATGAAATGACATCTGAACATCAATACATGGCCCGCGCCCCTCCAATGTGACAGTAGAAGCCATATTGATTTCCTCCCTGATTAAGGATACTACTGGGAGCAATTTAAACATACAAGCTGAAGGGTCCCGGCCCGATCGTGAGTGATGTCTTTCACCGTGTATAATCAGGCACTGTGCATTTTGGAGGAGCAATAGGCTGGATCATGGAAATTAAAAAAAAAAGGATCAGAAATCCTCAGAAAGATAGATAGATAGACCGATCAAATGCAAAATGCAGACATTTGCTTGATAAACTCTGCAGTTTAGCTCCCCTTGTGTTCGAATCTCTAGCAAAACACAAGCATCCATCCATCCTACCGATATCTGCTGGGCATAACTTAAGGAACTGAATAAACATGAATATCAACTGAGTTTAAATGTAGCTTGTTAATAAGACGATACCCATGTGATACGGCATTTAGGGTGTATCTATAATGCATTCATACCACACTCTGTTACAGCATGTGTGTTGCGTGCGGCTATGTAGCACATACTAATTGTGGGTGAAGGTCTTCAACATACTCGCACATTGTGTTCCAGCCAGCTTGTTTGTCCTTCTGCCTTTCAGATTACTGCCCGATTACTTTAACCATCATTCACGACCCTCATGTTCACACCGAAACAGGTGCAGCCGGGCACCTACAGATGTGCAAGCAAATACATACACGCCCATTCATTTGGTTTGGGTTTTCTCCGCCCCAGCTGCGCCGCGGTGCTGAGGCCATGGATCCTGATGGCACTGATGATGCTTCATGCAGCCCTCGGGCCTCTGAAGGTTAACTTCCTGACCTCTGTGGTCTCCCGGCTGAGGGATACTCTGATAGATAGACCTGCTCACAGAGAGGCTGATCAACAGCAACAACCAAGCAACCCAAGGAGTACACACACACACACACACACACACACACGTATTAATAATACGACTGTATCTGGCTCGGACTGAAATAAGTGCGTAATGGTCTTTGTAACAATAGCATATTGGGTCATTTCGCTTTGTGTTTCTACGTCATTCATTCACCAGTGTTGTGTGAGCTCTCAGTAAACACTGCCTGCTAGACATCTTTATACAAAATCCCACCTGGGGAAACCCCCTCTGTGAATTAGTAAGCGGGGGGGGGGCGCTGAAGGAGCTAGAAAGAGGAAAGAAAGTTTAGAGGAGCTTGAAAGACTGCGAGGAAAAAAGAGACAAACAACGTTTTTTGGTCGAATCTGGAAATCATTACTCTCAGTGTGGGAGAACAATCAAAGCCCAGGTGAGACCTGAACATGTGTGCACTTGAACTCGGCTAAATGTTCCTCTCGAACATGTGATGGGTGCTGCTGCTGCAAAAAACAAGCCATTAGACTCAGGTAAACAAAATAGGACTCCGGCAAGAACAAGCAAAATTGAAGGGATGTGGGGGCGGGCGGGCGGGCTCCTTTGAAGTGGCTCGGAGTATTCCCCTGACTCTTCTGAGATATTTATTTGAATAATGTGCAGATTCACACCCGAATGAGCAGAGATCTGTACAGTAGGTGTGTGAAGATGACAGGGTTTAATTTCCACTTCTGCTGAGAGGGGTAGTGAGAGCGAGGGTGGAAGAGAGGGGGAAAGAGAGACAGGGGAATTATAAAGACAGAGGGAGAGACAGACAGAAGAGCTAGATATGAGATGGAGGTATATCAGCTTCCCTAAAAACACTGTGACAGTTTAAACCTACGGCAGTTTGTAGGCAGTAAATAAAGGGAACGGAATCAATAGCGGTCAGTGATAAGGGTATAAAGCAGCTAAATATGAAATACAGCCCAACAAAATGGTATAGATTTCCAATGAGGTCACGTGACAGCTGCTTTGAAATGCAAATAGCAACTTATGCACATTGTCCTTCTCGGGCCTCGCCACCTATTGATCGGCTAAAACAAATTCTATTGATCATTGCATATTTAATGGCGATAATTAAATCTCTCACGGAGGTACTTACACCCCATTTCCAGTTTTCATGGTCTTTGTCAGGAGATCTGCCGTGGACTCAGTGGAGCTTCAGAGCTGCTCTGTGACGAGCAGCACCCGGCTGATTGCAACCAGTTTGTTTGGAGAATATTGAGCAGGCCGTTAACTGCCAACCTACGTGTTCCTCGCACGGTACAGTGACACGTCAGCTAAAGAAATAGAGTCACTGACATCTTTGCATAGAATGCATTTATAGAGAATGGTACAATTTTGAATCAATTGGGTGTTGTTGGGGTTTGCTTAAGTTAGAAAGGATTAGAGCATATATGGTGACTAAGGAAGCGGAAAGCAGTGCTTTGACTTGCGCACATGGGATACTTGTAATTTCATGCAAATTAGGGCTGTTTGAACTTTTTTGAAAAAATGTCGGCACCATTTGTCTTTTCAAATGGTGTATTTAACGTGACCAAAAAGCACATTTATCTTTAAAACTTGTCACACGAAGCAACATTTCCTGAGTTCCCATTTATGTGCCTGTTATAGTTTACATCATCAAAAAATTGTTATTGCATGTATTGTGGTCTAAGAAGCATGCTGAAGAAGCTGCAATAAAAAAAACCTGATAGTAATAAAATTCTTAAATATTTAAAAATATAAGTTAAAGAGAACAAAAATGAGCTTTTTATTGATATGTGTTGAGTGGATTTCAAAGTCTTGAGGCCGTGGGTTTCACAGCAAACAAGACTAACTCCAGGTTGTTGCTCTGAAGAGCCACTTGTCCTCTGTCCCAGGGGCCCGCAATCTAAAAATGTCTCTACACTAACGCGCCGAAAACGTGAGACAAAAGAAATATCTCCTTAATCGACCGACATAATTTATGACATTAAGAGACTGGAAACAGGAAAAGGTTGCTGTCAGGATGGTATTAGAGGGCAACTCTCACTGCATGGGACAGTGTTAAACAAAGTGCCAATCAATAGCCCTTTTATTAGTGCCTGCAATCAATGTACCGGTGACTGAGTGAGCCAATTAACGCAATCGACCGCCCAGGCAGATGAAAGGGAAGGGGACGGGGACGGGGGGGGGGTGGGTCGCAGGAGGGAGATAGCAAAAGACAACAGGACGCAGAGGACGAGCGGCAATATCCTTCTCAGGTCCTGTTTTTCCTTCTCATCTGCAGGGAGGGCGGCACCCGTGGAGCGGGAAGACCAGATTCCCACCGAGCGAGGGGGCCCCGAGGGTCCGCGGCTGAGGACACGCTGACAGAAAGCAGAGGCCGCCTATCTCTCCGGAGGAAGTGTGGGACCAGCGGTGGTCGGGCAAGGGTGGAATTCAAGGGAAGTTGCCGTACACACCTCCCCATCCGCCCACAACGCCCCCGTCCGCGCACATCATCCACGGCGCTGTGGCTGAGCTGTACTGGGAACGCAGCGCCACCCTTCTTCTCACCGCCGGTTCTGAATAGTGATGAGGTCACGGGGCTGTGAGGTCTCTGTGCACGCTCAGCTCCACCTTTCTTCCCGAGAGGGTGAACGAGTGATAAGTTAAGCTTGGGAACAAATATTACAGAATTTCCTACAGGTTTGTGGATAAACAAGTGCATGTTGCTTACAATGCATTTTCTGGTTCAGAGGGGACAAAACTGATCATTTATTATACTTGGAGATACACTTTGTGTATCACTTTGTCACATTTGCCTTTCAGTCTTTTTCTTATTTCAGTGTTTGTCTTTCTGTAGGTTATCTATATTAATAATTTATATTTTGTCAGTTTGCCAAATGGAAAATTCCTAAAAATGTCATTGTCCACTGTATGCTGACAATATACAGTGTTATAGAATTATTGCTGTTCCACACCTGAGCTCAAATTTATTTAAACAAATAATGCAGCCCACAAGCTTTCTCGGGAGCGGAGGACCTCTGACTGTTTGTGTTTGGGTGTCCTGTTCCCAAAGAGAAAAGGGGTCAGGAGGACATCTGCTTCATGTCAGCAGGCAGTGTAGCACTTGACTCCGGGGTTATCGGGCTCACTCTTATCAGCCCGCGGTCGGAACACGGACCTCTCCTTCCTGAAGGACGCCCTCCGAACCAGCGCGCCGACAGCTTGAGGAGGCGATCCGGAGCGAGAGAGAGACGAGAGGAAGGAAGAGGGATGAAGAGGAGAGAGGCTCTAGGAAATGACAATGTTTGTGAAGTGGTAAGCCTCTGGCAAGGCTCCCTACACCCTGAGGGAGGACTGGGGGGGGTACAAGACTTCAGCCTCAGCGCTCAGTCCTGTCACTGTCCCCGATGACCCCGTCCATCCGCCTCATGTGCTGAGGCAACAATACAGAATCAAATTCTATACAGATACTCTATATCGTTTGTCTTCCATTGTATAGACGACTTGACAGGAAGAGGGGAAATGAATGATAAAATAACATTCTTAATGCGTGTTCATTCAATTCTAGGTCGAAGCAGGTGAAGGGAATTAGTTGATCTGGTGTGGATGACAGGTTTTGGAATGACAGGAGATTTAATTATGATGCCAATTTATTTGATGACAATAAAATCCTTTATACTCTAGAACAGCGGTTCCCAAACTCAAGAATGCCGCGGCCCAATTTAAAATCTGAAAATCTTTCGCGGCCCACCCAAACTTTTAATCACAACTCTGATCAAAACATAAACTAGGGATGATTAAATGACCTTAAGAATTTAACCGATTAAAAATGTATTAACCGACAATGTATGTTTTGTATACCATTTTTCTCTGTTCTCATATATATTTACTTTAATACTACAAGGCGCCCCGTTTGACATTGTTTTGTTTGGCGGCGCCTTTTGTTGAATAACGACAGGCGGAAAAGAGCGGCCGTTTCGAGCGAGAGCCTTATTGTTTTATTAAACTGTTCGTTTAAATTGTTTGTAATTCATCAATTAATGTTTCACATAACTAATGTGCCGCTAGTATTGTTCAAATGATACTTAAACTGAGAAAAATATGTGCATTTTGTATCTTATCAATTATCAATCGTTTTAAGTAAAATACAGAAATTTGCAACCCTAATGTTACGACCAGGTCTTAGATGCAACGGATACGGATCAAAAATAGGTCAGATAAAAGAATAACACGTAATTTAAATAAATATTTCTATATTAATTTCAATAAATAAATGACCTCTCGCGGGCCACCTGCAGTACCTTCAGGCCCACACTTTGGGGAACGCTGCTCTAGAACATAAAATGCAGGTGCATGCGATGGTTAATGTTGTGCCATTAAGATGAAACAATAGTCAATCACATACATGTTTATGTTTTAACCTCTTACCACTCGGCACAAGCAACTACATAAGACTCGGTGAGGACACAAAGAGAGTCTCCTGTCAGGAAAGGTGCCCATCACACACTTCACCTGGACTGCCGCAATGATTGTAAGGTTAAGACTAAGCACACAGAGGTGGGAGAGAGGAAGAGAGAGACCGAGCACTTTATCTTGAGTGTAATAGCAGGATGTTACAGCGCTTACCAAAGATTAAACTCACCACAAGAGAGCTCAGGTGAAGCATAGGAAGAAAAAAAGAGCCGAACATAAAAGACGAGTGACTGAGAGAAAGACGGAGGATGAGAATTTGAGTGACAGAGGCGTAGAAGGTGGGAGAAGTTCATGCGAAGACAGCCGGGCCTCCAGTCGGCGAGCGGACTGCCAGCAGTTTATGATGAGGGAGCTTCAGATGAAGCGGAGCGAAGTGAGCCCCAAAAGCCCGGGCTAAGTGAGCAGATTAAAGGACTGCACACTGGTATCACTCTTCCACTGTATTTGCTCTCCCACCCGCAAAGGTCAAGCACGGGCTGCACCCAATGTGCACACACACACACACAGAAACAAAAACACAGTGTTACAAGACAGAGACAAAGTTAATGAAGGTGGCAGGGACTTCATTTTGAGCCCAGGGGAAAAGCTCACGGTTTGATGTGATGAGCTCAAAGGTGAGCTGTAGACACCTTTTAAGCTTTCTGCTGCCCCTGTAGCTGTAAAGAAATGTAATTCCTTTGCTCGTGTTATTTTTCTTTTTTCAACCAGGGATATTTCCAGGGTACTCTTATCGGGCCTCTTTCAGGGTTTGACTGTTTTATTGCGCCACTGATCACTTTAAAACATTCAAAATGTTCCGTCACCACAGCACTCCCTGCTCCTGGAAAATTCCTGCGTCAACATGTATTCGTAGTGTTGTTGGCCGCACGACTGGATGAAAACGTTATCTGGTAAGCGTACATCGCAGGTTGGTGACAGCCTGTAACCCTCTATTTAAAGAGGGGAAGTGCCAGTAGGTCTCGCCTGTAATCTTCCAGCCAGCACGTTTAGGAGGCGAGCAGTCAAGTGCTCACCGTCTGCAAACACTAGAAGATATTCCTTTTACGCTTTTGCTTCAGGGACATCAAATTACCGAACAAGCCGAGGACTTTCCACCAAGAAAGTGGTTAACCACAGTTTATATTCGAACGGTGTTGTTGAGTTACTTGAAGTGAAGTTACGTTTGTGATGTTTGTGGCCCGGTTTTGTTTGAATTCTTAACCGCGTGTCATTGTTGGACCCATCGCGTCCAATGAGTTGGACAGAGTCATGTGTTGGACATTCCACTAGTCATTGACAATTGTTTCCCTTGGATGGAGGAGTTGGCCCCTGGAAAAGTGTAGGCAAATATTTGGCCCCCTATCTGCAGTTATCATCATTGTATTTAAAGCTTTGAAAATGTGCTTTGCTGCAGTGCAAATGTTTCCCTTTGTTGTCTCCAATGTGTACACTTTATTATTCTTAAACAACTAGGAGTCATAAATGTTGTTGCTTGTTCTCACTTTGGTTGCTCCCAGGTAAAACACTCACTCTACTTTGTCGCTGACTCACTTCAATCTCTGTGAGGTTTCCCCCCCCCCCCCCCGTATTTAGCCCAAAGGTAACACCGTATATTTACTCTCAACACGTTGGGTTGACACTGCTGCGCTTGCCGCTTGGAATTCAAGCCGCGCTAAAGAGCTGTTTTACAGCCCCCTCAGACGTCGCTTGTGTCAGCGTGTTTTCCCACCAGCAATGTAAACACAACACTTGTTGAAGGACCCTCATTCACCATATGTATAAAAGGAACGCTGTCCCACGTTCCCCCAGAGCAGGGGGCCTTGTGGAATCCTGGTCCAGCCATCTGGTTTCTTCCCAAAGTAAGCTTGACATTCTGCAAATCAGAAATTAGCCTTAACAAGGCACAGTTGTAACGAAACAAAAAAAAAGAATTGTAATCTGATGATGTATTGGCAATGAGGCGAAGGTCAGGGTTCACTCAGCAACCATGTACTGAGCTCGTTTACATTAACCAGTGAAAAGGCTTATCAAAGGTATATGATTTCACCCTTTCCACAGTTAACAGAGACTTTGATGTTGCAAACATGTAACATCTGCCTTTAAATTGGATGAATAGAGGGAGCCCCATTCACGTTTTCTTCTTCTCTGTACTTCCTCTTCTTGTCCTGAGGTAGATGTACACGGGGCAACGGGAAATAAAAGGAAAAATCTCTGCCCAGGCCTGCTGACAGAACTTAAGTGGGGAAAAAGGAGGAGGCAAGGGACTCGAAACATCCATGTTCAAGTAGAAACCCAACTGAATTTAAGCAGAAACACACCATCATTAGCTCTGCACCCTGACACGATGTGGCTACAGAGGATCTGAAGACAAAGACAAATGTTGCAGCAACAAAATATTTTTAGCCGCATCTGGATCCAGTTGTGAGTCGAGCATGGACGGACCTCCACTGGCTCAGCAGCAAATGAGGAACAGAGGGCCCGAACGATTGAACTGTCATTGGTTGAATAGCAATTTCCACCCTATGGAGGGCTCTGGCCGTGACTCTGGGGGACAGGAATCTATACAGCTTACACATACGATTGCATGCTACCCGTTAGCACTGAGCTGGCACTCTTACCTGGAATGCAAAATCAATCAGCTCAATTTGCTTGAACCTATAACAAAACTAAAGCTTAGGGATGAAAACACAAATGTCCCTTTTTTAAATAGAAGATATACTTTCACTGTGTAATACAAGCCTGATTCATCTCACTACATAACCTTGCTTTTTCCTTTCCTTTGCCTTGACATTCAGAAGAAAACTCCAAGTGGTTATATGAGAGATTTAGGAAGAGAGACAATTACTCCATGTTGCGTTGGGCCTCTGAACTTTCAACTGAACTTTTAGCATGTGTACATTGATGTGATTGAAATCGACACTGCCATGCTACGAGTGCTATACACTCTCACACACACATACCATTGAAAAGTTCACGGTCCAAGCCTACTTGCCAGTAACCATAAAGAAAAATCCCAAACAGCCTTTTTTTTTATTATTCAAAGAAGAGTATATCGAACTGTCAGCTCAGTCGGGATTATTCCACCACGTTTGGCTCCCCAACTTCCCCACCGTAATCCACCCAAAAAAACTCTTGGTGAAGCCTTTCAAAACAATTTATGAATACAAACATCAAGCCCAGCTATTTGTATTGGCACCGCTTTGCACTAAACCAGACTGAACCAGGACCAGATGGGGCTGGCCTATTGCGTTGCCATGCGGTGCAACACTGGAGGCAGCTCAGCAGACACGCTCAACGCACAGCACCATCTTCTGTGACGGAGAGCGTTTTAACATTAAGACCGCTTCTCATCACATCGTCCCTCCTCCTGGCTTTATATGTGTGGTGGATCTCGATAAGGATGCATAAAAACCACACGGGAATGTACTTCTAAAAATGTTGTATCGTTGTTGTATTTGTTGTCTTGTTAAGTCATTCCTCATTTAAAGTGCATATCCCTAAAGCGGGCCATCATCCGTGAACACCAAGTTTTGAGGTGTCCTTCACATCTCCTTGTGAGTTAGCTCTTTGATGGCTTCCCTTCTCCAATCAACTCTGGATCTCATGTAAGGACAAGTTTAAAGGAGAAGATGATCTTCATAACCAGTTGCTTCCAGGCCAAATCTGGGCTGCATCACATAGTAGTTAACATACGAGTTCTCCAGCCCAGAACATATTTGGCCAAACATGAGAGAAAAGATGGCGACGCATACCATGACCCGTCTGGTGTTGACAGCGGTGGCTGTGCTGTGGCCGGTAATTGGACTGACAGTAATAGGAACTGTCTTTCTGCCTCTGCGGGCCCCAGAGATGGGCCACAATGCTGCTGTGAATTTAGCAGCTGCAGTCAGATGGAAAGCATGTAACTGCAATTTTCCTCGTCTTCCCCTTTTCTCTTTCTCCGTTTGAACACGACATGATCATTTATAAGTTGAGTGAATTTCACGACCCTCGGGCCCTTGAAACCTGGTCAACCGCCAACATGCGATTTCAGAAATACATGCTTGTCAATGATAAAATGAGCCCTCCATTCGTCATCGCAGAGGAACTTGTTCTTTGCCAATAGAAGCATTTAGCCGACAGCAGCGTTTTGCTGCTACTTGCCCCATCGCCTTGAGGGAAAGTTATAGGTGTGAAGTCAACATCTATCTCGACAAAAAAACAAAACACACAAACAAACACGGGCAAAGTAGCAATGAAGTAGCTCGCGCAGACCTCATTACCGCCGGTGACTGAAAACACACGTTTGATCATACTCGAGTACAAATGCGAACGTTAATTCACTGGGAGACGGGGATCCACGCGATGCCACCGCGGGAGCTTTGACACACCCCGAATAGACGTGTACACACACCACTTGCCGGCAAGAACACACATAGACAAAGAGCCCAAGGCCCCCGAGATGAAAGACGGCACATGGATCCGCGCATCATGTGATCGACCCACTCCTCCCCACACACACACACGTCTCCAGAGACGCCCGGGTGAAAAGAGACGCAACTTCCTCCCGCTTGCTGAATGTCTCTCTAGCTGTCTTACACACACCTACGCTCACACAAGCTGTGGGAGCCATGCTCTCTCTCTCTCTCTCTCTCTCTATAAGCAGTTATTTCCCAGAGTCACTGCCAGCGCTCGCTCTCTCTCTCTCAGTGACAAGCTACAAATCCCTGACACCACCGCTGATGATAGCTTTACAGTGGAGCCTCAAGGGTACTGTGCCAGCCCGCACACACAACAACACACACTTGCCTCCCTCTCCCTCTCTCTCTCCCTCTCCCAGGAGCCCCAGGGGCCCCTGGGATATGCGGTTCCCAACACAAAATGCCTAGGGTTTGTTTGAGTTAAACATCTGAATGCAAGCAACTGAAGTGACAAGTGGTACAAATGAAACACCAATTTAGCCTTGTCCGTTAATGTTCGGATTAGCGTTTGGAATGTGGAAAAAACTAAAGCGGGATGAACATTGTCTTTACAGTCAAGATGCCAATCGAAGAACAGACCACAGCACAGCGGCACTGAATAAAGAGCAATCAAAGTCGAACCGCCGTCCGTCATCGGCCTTTTGTGTCACCACACCACATTTACCGAGACAGTCGTCATGATGTCATACTTAGCCTTTCCCTTTTTCTCCTCCTGGCTTGAAGAAGCTTTAATGACTCCTTCTGTGTGCTGTAATTATTCAGCCGCCGTGGGAATGTTTGTTTTGGTGTTAACCGGCCACTGCTGTGACCGTATCCGCCATTATTTCTCATTACAATATTGATTACTTTTCTTTCCATTTTGGATAATTTTGCGGTACTAATAAATGCTCTTCACGGGGGCAGTTTTTGTGTATGCAGTGTATGTGCGCAGGAATGTAATAATTCCAGATCACCAGTGCCTTGGATTTATTGGCATATACCAATTTGGCTTTAATGAGATCATACACCTCCAGGTAGGTTGCAGCTTCATCCCCTGTTCGGCTCGGGCTTCTCCCTCCTTCTCTCCGTCTGTCTGCCCTTATTACCATTTCATACACATACCCCCTCCACCTCCACCTCCACCACCAGTGCCACTGCAACCCCCCATCTGATGAAAAACCAGAAGGCTTTGTGTGGTTCATTAAGTCAGCATTGGAAATGTATTAAGTAGGAGAAAAGGGCTGGAAGCTATTGAGTGTTGACTTAACCTTTCCATTTTTTTTTCTTTTGCTTTCTCCTGTGATTCTTCTAACGGAGGATGCGCGCATTACTCAGTCTCATTAGTAATTGTGTGGATCTATTACAACAACACATAATGGAGGTTTGGTTTTGCTTACTTCTTAAATGATATGATGTGTTTGAATGCAGTGTTCGGGCGAATGTGTGCGAGTAGTTAAATGTTCTGCATGACCGCTCTTGGTTCACACAGCATATTTACTGATTGTCACTGCTGGAGTTTGTCGCAGCTTGTTTCAAATAAATAAATGGACACTTTCTGTTGAATACTAAACATTGGATATCAAACCAAGTCAGCTTATACTTTCTTAGTAGATAACCAAAACCAAACACTAAACTAAACTTAAAGCATGAGCGTAAGCACATGAAATCGCAATGACCTGCAACTTCTTGACTCAACTCAAGAACAGCTCAAAGGTAAATGATCAGTTTCTCTCCATGGCATCCTGCACCAGAATAAAGACTATCTGAATTAGGCTGATCAAATAGGTTCTTTAATATTTAAGCGTGTAAGAAAAGTACTTTACATGTGATAATGGTTAAAGTTAGGGCTGGCTCAGGTTGGCTTTGCACCAGCTCATGGAAATGCTGCATTAAGACTGCCCGGGAACATCCCAAGACACACTCTTCCTCTTCCTCTTCTCTCTCCCTCGGCTTCTGCGTGCTTTCTCCCCACACAGTTGTCTGCGGTTCATGGTTGTATCTTGACCGTGGTTGTGTGGCCGGCCCTGGCCCTGCTGATATCCACTACTAGTATCATTATTGTTATTATAATTATCATTAGTCCATTATTACTAGATACCATTACTACTCTTATTATCATCATTATTTTACTGCACCCACTGCTGCTGTTATTATTAGCAGACGTGTCGACATACGTGGTGAGATATGTGGCTCTCTTTTAAAGTCAGAGTTACAAAGATATATGTAGAAGCAGAAGGGGGGTTACAAATTACTTATTTGTGTGTTCTGGTTTTAATGATTTCATTTGTTTATCAATTTGGGATTTTGGGTGATGTAAATTAAGTGGAGTTGAAATGAAATAAAACCACCTTTTTTGCCACTTTTGAATAAAGTTTTTTTGATAAACCAAAACAAGGAACCACTAATTACGGTAGTCAGCCATTTAGCTGCAGAAAAAAAACAAAAGCTTGTAACAATGTGAGTACTAAGTAATCCAGACAAAACAAGGTAAAAATGTCCCTCCCTGCCAGTGTCAAACATTTTAAAGGGAAGATCACTGCGGCCAGTCTGCCATTACAATTAGTGTTCATTTTGGCCTGATTCAGGGAGATCTACACTGACTGCTGGACATGTATTATGCATGAGTCTGTCCATATGCACTTGGGCCATCATGCATGCCCTTGTAGAAAAGCGTCGGCCACCGGTATGCAATTACATTTAGCTTGTGTGTACATCCTCATATGGAATAATGGTTCAAGCATGAAAGTGTACATTTCTTTAGAATAAAAAGTTTTTAAATGCGTCCCTGATGGTAAACGGACAGGTAAAAATGTCAAAAGCGTGTTGTTGACATGTGTGTTGAGCTCTTTTACTGCCCGCATGAAGAAATATGTTCTCATGAAGTTTGTCGGAAATACTGAAGTATAAAGTGTTGCTTTTGGGAATTGAGAAAATGTTTAAAGCCATCATTTTTTTTGAAAAACGACATTGTCACTGAATTGATAAGAGAGCTGTTTTTTGTTTTCTTCTATTGTATCCGGAACACTGTATGTGTGAGAAACTTTTTGTCCTCTGTGGCATTCATCATACTAGAAGTCGTATTATGATCAAGTTGGCCTGTCCCTTTCATTCGATATACTTTATAGATTTAAACGTGTTTGCACTGTGCAACTCGAAACATTTGTGTGCAATCCTGGCTCTTAGCCCTGAGCCGGAATCAACAAGTTGGGGAACAGAGAGAATATTCAAGACATTTTATTCAAAGAACTATTCTACCACATGAAAGCTTTCCTTCATTTTTTAGTTGTGAGGACCAACAACTTTCCTTCTGTAACTTAGTTGTAGGTTGCAGTGCGCACTTGTCAGAACCAAGGTTGCAGTGTGCGTATGAGCTGCTCCTGCCTGTGGGGGTTTACTGCCCGGGCACTTTCCAGAGCCTGGACCGTGGCCCCCCTGTCCACTTTATCTCTTTGGAAAAATCTCTTGACGGGAGATCTCCATCTTCTACACGTGGCTCTTTAGCGCCCCTCGGAGAGGAAGACCATAATCGCAGATGCGTCTCCTTCACCGCGAACGCCATCCATCAGTTATGGAACGGCCGGTCACGGGGGAATTTGGCACAAGGTATCAGTCGTGACCACTGAAACCTTACACAGCCCTGTAATCAGAATCGGGCAGATCATTTGACTCAGCAGGGCTGACCATCGCTGTCACTGTCAATACAAATGCAGAGCGTATAAGGGGAATAACGGAACCCCCCCCCCTCCTCTCTCCCGGCTCAACATCACACGAGGAAGAGGCTCAGTGTGTTTATGTTTATAGGGGATGGTTGGGCTGCTCATCTAATAAGGCTTAAAAGTATTTCTCGTTTCATTCACTGCGAGGCAGCATCATTCCTTACTCATCTTTCAAGTGCGCATCATTCAATTAAAATGCAATTCTCGTCGCCCTCAACCGCGGATATTTAATTAGACTGGAAAGGACGGCTTCCACTTTCATTTTTTTTTTTCTTCTTCTTCGGATTTCACCTCTAAGGCATATTTTCACTCTGTTACTCGTTGGTTAAACAAGGGCATGTATCCATTTGTTAATTGATACAATTACGCATTACGCGTAATGGTCACGTAGGTCTCCAGGCGCGCATCAATCACTGGTCTATTGACCTGCCCAAAACCCTTCTAACCGTTCCTGCTGGGACTGCCTCTCTCTCTCTAATAGAGAAAGATAGAAACATCATCGTCATTAACTCCGCGGTGGACCTCTGGACAGAGAGCCAGAGGCGGACAAAGGTCGAGATTAAATAAAGGGGAAGAAAAAATGTGTTTTTCAAACCGCTTTGGTTTGTGATGAATTGTAAATAAAAGAAAAATGTTTAAACAACAATCTCTTTTAACACAGAAAATACCCAGCAGACTATAGTTTAGATGTTTGTTACCAGCTGGTTGAAAAGAAAAATCTGTCTTTCTGAATGTGTATTTTTGTCTTTAATTCATTAAACTATACAAAGGGTTCACATGTGTTGTTAAACTACAATTCAATAATAATGGGAAAAAAACAATTTTCTTAGACCTTATCTCAGCAAATCGGTGAAACAGAATTCTATTACAAACAGGACTGTGTACAGTGCACCTTAAGAAACCCCTGCCTTGGACGTGATTGGCAAAGACATTATTCTATCCTCGGTACCCTGCCGTTCCGGGATTACAGTGACGTCACGCCGATACCCTTGCATGGATGAATGCTAAAGAACTATAGAGCCACAAATAATAGCACAAGCAGAGTCCATATCTTGCAAGTCTTACGTTATCCTTTAAGCCTCCTTCAGCTAACACAACAACAATTTTTTTTTGCACTTAATGACGCTTAATTTCATTTCTTATCGGGTCCTTCGGGGGGATTATTCATTCATATAAAACAATCTGCAGCTGGTGCCATCCTAAAGTCTCCCTCCTATGAGTGAAGTCATCTATTATTGAGCGAAAGGCCGTGCGTGGAAATGTGTGTAAGACGGTGGATTTGAACCAGAATTGGTTGCAATCGATCAAGGGTGAAGAATATTTCTGATGGTAACAAAAGAAGCAGCTATGTCTTTCTCGCAATTTGGATACCCTTACAATGCAACTTCCCAGGTAAGCTTCTTTTTATTTGTGTACACACCCACACTACACCGACACACACACACACACTAATTGTTTTTTTTGTGCATATTGTCTTGTATTTTACTACAGTAAGGGCATTTTTCTCTCTAAGGAACATTTTTGGCTGAGTGACTTCTTTGAGAAGGAATGCTTTTTTCGTGCCTCTGTTGTTCAACCAAATATCGATATATACGCGCCCGTGTCCAATTACACTGAATTATGAATGAACTCACGTGTTTTTCTGATGACAATAGAGATGGATGTCACATATTGCTCACTGCGAGGTGTAATTGGGCTGTAAAGCGTACACAATCGCAAACTTATTTTTTTTGTGCGACTTGTGATATTCAGACTCTTTGCATTCTACGAACAACATTCTAAAAAAAGAACTAACGTGTATTTAAATTTAAATATACATTTATTCGCTTAATGGCAAGTTCGAAGAAGTTTAACTTGATCGGAGTGGAGAAGTTACTCTGGTGGAAAAGTTGTCACCCAACTTTTATCTCGATGACATTTTAAACAATCACTACATTTTGTATAAAATTCAAATATTTTAAATGTCTATTACGGTGGTGAATCATTTGCGTTGTGATATCACCTTAGATATGTGTTATCTAGTTTTAGACGGACTGGAGCAGGTAACTATTGCGCATGGATTTCAACCACCTAGATTTTCATCTTAATATCCCCTCAGATATAATAACAATTACATGTTTTATTAATAAACGAAAAAGTGACTTTTCCCAATTTATGGCACTTTGTATCATTCAAGGAGTCCCGTGAAACGTGTCTTACCTCGAATTAAGGCAGGTCGTACGTTAATATAATGACACCTGATTCAGGATATTTAAACTTAAAGTAACTTCGCGTTTTTTTTGTTTGCAATTCCAATTCAAAGGCTCAACTCTAAACTGACGGAGCAACTTCATCCAGACGCATATTTGCAGCGCATCACACCCACAGTCACTTCAGAGTTGTCACAGGCATCCACATGAGAGCTGGAGCAGCCAATGACCATGTCTATCCACGATTCTCTTCATGCAGTTTTTCGTGTCGGCAAACCCCAGTACGACTTGCTGCGATTCGATTTCCAGGTCGGTGCCTGATGGGACGGGCGGCTCCCAGACCGCCGCTGCCGCCGCCGCCGCCGCCGCCGCCTTCTGCTGCCCGTCCTACGAGAACCGACTCCTGGCGAGCAGCCGGACGGAGCTGAACGCAGCGCTGGGGATGTACAGCTCTCCATACGCCGCGGCGGCTGCCGCCAGCCAGAACTACGCCAACTACTTCCCCTACAGCACCGATCCATCCGCTATCTACTCCACTCTGGTGCGCTCACTTTTAGCCTGATTTGATGCGTAAAGGGAAGGGTGGGGAGGGTACACGGGGTGGGGGTGGGGGGGGTGTTGTTTCAGGCTAATCGATCAACCGGGTTTAGTTCGTCAATTTATCTCCAAGCTGCAAACGTATCCGTGTCGACAAGCCGTTTAATCCGGCAGCCAGTCTCGTTTCCTTCCCGTTAATAACAAACCAAAACCCCTTCCCTAGTGTGAAGGGAACTAGAGGAATGCAGAGGACTTGTCTCATTTGAAAAAAATGTCACTTTGTTAAAGTAAAAGTAATCATCCACATTCTGCCTTTAAACCAAATCCTGGATCTTGTTGCATTTGAATAAAACGCGTTGACTTATGTTAAACTTTCAGAATTATTCACTTTGAGAAAGTTAGTGGATAAACTACTAAAATAATTCTTAAATGGATATTTTGGACTGCAGCTTTTTTTTATTGTTATACATTTTAAACCTTTTCTGTCCATAGAAATGTCTACATTGTTTTTTAAAGTGACGGCGGGGTTAGTAATTTCCTGATTTAAAGCAAATGTCTTTTTATGTTGAAAAAAAAAATGAAATTAATACATATTGCAAACTTACAACAACTTTATTGTTTTTTCTGCAGAATCCACAGTATGACATTAAGGACAGCACAGGCACTTTACACTCTGGCATCACTCAAACCGCTGCATACTATCCTTACGACCATTCCCTGGGACAGTATCAATACGACAGGTAAATTCTATCTTCTTTTTTCCACTTTCTGTGATGTGAGTGTCGGCAGGTCGTGGGTCAGAGGTCACAACAGCAAACATTTCACAGGATGAATACACTGCATTCAGGTCAAGGCTCAGAGTTTAAATGAATACTGATACCTGATGGGGAGTGGGGGGGGGGGGGGGGGTCTGTAGGGCAGCAGGGAGCAGGGAAATGTGATGTCTAAGTGAGTAGTCCATGGTATCCTTCCCTGCACTAAAGGACACTATGTGATAATTCCGTGTGTCCCTTCTCCAGATACGGCACAGTAGACTTTAACGGCACAGCCAGGAGAAAGAACGCAACTCGTGAAACCACCAGCACCCTGAAAACATGGTTGTATGAGCACCGGAAAAACCCCTACCCCACCAAGGGAGAGAAGATCATGCTGGCCATCATCACAAAAATGACCCTCACCCAGGTGTCCACCTGGTTCGCCAACGCCAGGAGGAGACTGAAGAAGGAGAACAAGATGACCTGGTCGCCAAAGAATAAGGCCAACGACGACAGGAAGGATGACTTTAACAAGAGCGACCAAGACTGTGTCACCAAAGGTAGATTCATTTTGGTGTCAAAAAAAATGTTACCAAATATAAGTAAATATAGTTCATAATGACCACACATAACACATCATATAATATCAAAAGGTACTAATCATCTGTCTTCCATGCAGACTCTAGTGATTGCAAGGAGGAGAAGGATCTGCATCTAAGCGACCTGGAAGACATGGACGACGATGACTGTGACAAGTTGGACAGCGACTGTGAAAAGGTGGCTGCAGACGAGCAGGACCTCCACAGGGTCATGGCAGTCTCCGGAGCACCTCAAAAGAGAGACTGCGGCTCGGAACTGCACCTGAGTTTAACCAACAGCTTCCACACATTCCCCTGCACTATCAAAAGCGTCGCCAGCCTCTCTCCTCTGCCGTCCGACTTCCTGGACCCTGCGGCGTCCAAGGCACCGTCGTCGACCGGCCCCGCAGGAACCGTGTCGCTGTCTCACTTCGAGGTATCAGATAAGCCTCGGATTTGGTCTCTGGCTCGCACGGCAGCTTCGGGGGTCATTCTGAGCCATCAGCAGCATGGCTCGGAGCTGAGGACAGGCAACTCAACCGGGGACTGCCAGCTCCAGGGCCCCAGACTTACTGGACAGTGTGGGGGCATCAGAGGCCTCCATGAATCCAGTATCACCAACACTGAGAACCCATTCCCCGACGGCTTATCCTTGCACCCAAAAGTCTATGGCACCGGCAGCTACATTCACAAGGACCTCCAACTGCACTGTCCATCCTATGCTGCCCTTCCAGACGCATGTCAGTACTCCGCTATTGAAGGTATGTTATTTTATTTATGCCCAAGGGATACAGTTAGACAGTTAGAGCAAAGAGCATGCCATGTTGTTTAAGGAAAGGGTTGGTGAGGGGACGATTTCTGCCAACTGACACCAAAGGCAAGTTTCTTAGATATGCTTTTATTTGGTTGTGTAGGATTCACTGGTGGTAAAGGAGAGGCACAGTCATCTGACCTCAGAGAAGCCTGCGGGACCGTGCAGGATGACAAGGTCACTGCGTTCAGACCAGTGATGAAGAGGTGAAGCAGGTGAGAATCTGCAGAGTCACAACACACACGTGCACACAGAACAGAAGCAGTGAACATACCAGCAAACTGACAACTAAAGTATAATTTATTTAGGTTGGTAAGTCTTCCACTGTATCTAAACATACAAACCTTTTAGAATTTGATCAACTTGAAACTAGGAAATAACTTTTTATATCTTTTTTTTCTTGTTTTAATGCCGTTGTTTCCTCTCCCAGATTCCGGGAAAGTGTACCACAATAAGGAAAGGGACATGTATTATGCACTAAGGGGAGACTACATGGGAGCTACCTGCTGCTGCAGTGAGAGGCTTTCAAACTGTGGACGTATCATTTTGCACAACTTTGTTTTTATGGTGTAAATGACTTTATGCAAAAGTTCTAGATGCAAAGGTATGAAAAAGGCCAAATTAAAACGGCAAAATCTGTGTATGGCAATCGTGTAGTGTAGCAAACCTATTTATTTCTCTGTGTATTTATTATTTTGTTATGTTGACTGTTCGTTTATTATCTAACGTGTTTATTGGTTGAATTTGTATCTGTTTTGAGTGTATTGTTACATGTTGCGTTTTACTGTGGCTTCGTTTTATTTTGCCTGAAGTAAAAAAAAAGAACTGGTCGTTGGACATACATCTGAAAAGGACCGGATCCCCTGTGTTGTTAAAATGTGAGGTTCTTCCGTGTTTGCCTATCATGGCTTTTTCTTTTCTAAGAATACAATTTTTTTCCAAGAGTTTTCCTTGTCTGTGTCATGTTTATTTATTAATTAAAAGCCAAGCATTCAATTTAAAACGTTTGCAGATGTGCAATTGATCAAAGTTCATCGTCCTGACTCGACGCCGAAGGCCACGGTGCTGACGGAGGGTCATAATTCAGAGGGTTTGGAACGTGAGTGAAATCCACAAGTTGCGGAAGAAAGGGGACATCATCCCCCCTTTTGTTAGCATCTAATCCGGAGTGGCACCGAACACTTTGTTACTGTTCAGAGCAAGCAGCGAGGCAGGGACACGGGATGAATGCTGCTTTGTCCCCTGTGTAGCGAGCCCACTGCACTAACTTAACATTGTGTTAATTAAAAGGTCATTTGCAGGATCAAACCCGGCAGAGAAGTTCACATGGTCCATCAAAGTCCCTTTGTTTAGCTTGTTTTGGCACACACTCGTTGTGGGATGAGATTGGTGACTCTCCTTACAAACAGCTGTAATAAGATGATCACTTCAGTCCGCGATGTCCGCTGACAGGTTTAAGAGCTTTTAAAATCCAGCATTTTTGTATCAAACGACGGGAGCTGTGTAAATATTGCAGGTTGGGATATTGATATTCATTAAATATTCTTTTGCAAAAAAAGTAAAATAGAAATGAATCCGGTTTGAGAGGCTATGAAACGTTTTATGTAACTTTACAGTAAAATAGACCAATGACGTTTGAACGTGTCCGAATAAAGTCCAGGTGGAAAAACATTTGTTGCGTTACCTCCTGTTAGATTATTGAGAGCAGAGAATTATTAAGACATCGGCCCTCCACTGAAACGATACCTGCAAAGAGCTGCGCTGCCTCGCCATTTCGAGGTCGTAGACGAGATCCTTTTATTAAAGTATTTTCTACATTCGGGCGTTTCAAGCTCAATTCACAAGCGATGTGGTCATCCTATGTGTCCTTGGCCAATGGCGGAGCCGTCAGTAATGTACAGAAAGCGTTCTATTCTGAGACGGATGAGGATGTGGAAGGTCAGGAATAATCATTTAGGCCTACTTTTTCCAGTTCATTTTGTCCCTGTGTGTTAATCTGATATTTTATGAGTCATTTTAAGGCCTGTGTGACGTCCTAGGTCTGCATCTCCTATTATTGATATATTGAAAACAAAACATTGGCTATAGAAAACAAATAGGTGGGGAGAACAGGGAGAAGTTCATTCCACCTCATGTGTGGCATAACGACAGCTTTCATCCATCAGTCGAGGGCCGATAATTTAACAGTCCGTCTGTTAATGACAAGCAGATCTCCTCCTCCGCACTAATCACTGGTGACCCCGGATGAGATGCTCTTTACGTTTAAATGTAGGGTAGGTGTGTATCAAATATTTACAACCAAATTTAATTAAAGCCCGGGCTGTAAAGAAAAGATGCCTTAACGCCACTGAAGGTAATGATGCATGCGCAATGGGATTACCACGGCGATGTACCTGGAGGGGGGGAAGCAAAGATAATGGCCATGATGGCCTCAGACGGAGCGTGCGCCTGAAGCAGCTAACAGGTCAATTAGTCTGTCGGTCCCATATATTGGGTGTTTTAATGTGGCTAAAGCAGCTGCACAGACAATCAAGAGAGACATCAACCGGATAATCCGGTCTGGATGCCGTGGCTCCGAAACCACATTTATAATATGGTGAGGAAACCCAAATTAGAATAAATTAAGTAAAATATCCTAACATTTGAAGATACGTAGATGTTTAGCATAATTTCCGTGTCATGGTGCTGGTGAACACAAAGGGAGGGACAAACACAAGACGTTTTTTTTTTTTTGTCTGAAATCTTTAATCTGAGGCGAGACACAAAACTACAATCTTTCAGAATAATAAATTCCTTAGGTAGCCTATATATGAACAACTGAATCTCCCTAATACAGCTTCCCTTTTGGTAAATTACATTTGTCATTAGGGAGAGGGAGAGGGGGGGGTGCCTATAAGAGCATATTTGCATAATCCAAAACAGATTTGCGATAATCTGTGAATGAGACGAAAATAGGCACCCAAAAGAAAATAATAGTAAGAAAAACAATCAATGCAATCGATACTTTCCCGGTTTTGAGATGATCAACTTGTAATTGAGTGAAATCAGAGGCTGTCTTTATACTCAAGTCTGTCATTATCAAACACAAGTAAACAGTTAATCCCAACTCCTCCTTTACTGTCACGGATTATTGATTTTTTTCTCTGCCAATTGGCTGCTTGCACCCTCTGCTCTTTTCAAGCCAAGTTTAAACGACAGGTGTTAAAGTCTGTGTGTGCACTCACACCGACTTATTTGGGACAAGTTAAAGAAACGTTAAATTCTAAACAGCTGGTGTTGTTGTTTTTTGTTTACTTTCAATTTCAGAGGTCACCTTTAAACCCCATTTTCTTTGCTGTGAGTGTTACGAAATACACAACAGAGTTGGAATAATAATAAGTGCAACTTCCCCATGCTGGCCTGCCACCTTCTTCAGTCAAAGCTGCAGGAGTCGGCGATTACAATTGAAGGTGCAGAAATGTACATACAACCGCCAACTACAATTCGTAAATAGTGTTTGAGCACATCTTGGCTTTGCTTAGAATGTCAGATTGAAATCCTTGACTTTATAATGACTGAAGTGTGTTGTAGTTAAGTTGCTAAATAGTTTCATGTATTCATTGTTTTTGGTATTTCTCTAAAAGGGGCTGCAACCCGCTTAACAGTGACTGTTAGTGTAGTAAGTTGTGCAATATGCTACTGTAGGTCAATGAGGGGTAAACCTTTGACAAAGCACTGTCAGGACCATCCATCAAATGCTCTTTTGGGTTTTGGCTCCCACTTAATGAGCATGGGCCTGCGGGGTAAAAAGAATATCAATTATTCTGACATGATAGTAATGGCCTCTTCGTATAAATGGGAGCCATAATAACAACAACAACATCTCGAACAATAATTTGCCCGCTAGTCTGACAAAAGAGGCCGCATGTAGGTGCCATTTGATGTGTCCCACGCTGGACCACTAAGGCTCATAAAACAAAGTCTTTGTACCAGTGGCTCAGAGTTCAGATGGGGAGGACAATATATACACTTCATTACATTTTGTGAAAAGGCGCAATGAAATGTGTGTGGGACATTGTTCCTGTGCATGTCTCCCTCCATGGAATTTCTGATTGCCGATGTTGCTACAAGGTCTCTGCTAATGAGTTTTGTCAGAGACAATTATGGACTTGGTGGAATGGCCGGAGAGGGGATGAAAAGCTGGCTTTGTGCGCTTTGGGTGGATGTTGCATTGCGACCCCTGCCTCTTTCCGTAACCCGTGTTTGACCTGCGTTGTTCGTGTCTGAAGGAATCCCGGCCTGCGTTCCAACTCCAGGGACCAGTGATCTGCTCCAGCACCTTTGCCCCTTTTCAATGCATGCCCAGAACTGGAATCCGGTGCTGCTTCCCAGGGTCTTGTTTCGTTTTCTCATAGGTCATTTTCCTTAAATCTGAGTAGAGTCAGGAAGTCTTCTCTGGCCTGTGGAAGTAAAGGTTCCCAATCAAATTCAGAGTTTACTTGTTGGGCCTTTCATCTTGGTTCACAGTCTGTCACTGCCCTAATTGTGAATGTGTTGGCTAGCCCCAATGGCTCAAATGGTACCACACTACGAAGGTAAGAGTCACACAGCAACAAAGGTCTAAACCTTTTCTGCCATGGCTTCTGCTACTCAGTGATTCTCTTTTGGTGTCAATTCCACTGCTTAAGCAAAGTGTAAAGTCAATCTATCTCCTGCACTGTTACTAGTAAAAAGGGGAACAACAAATGGTACTCAGGGGATTAAATGAGCAAAGATTATTTACTCTTAACACATCCAGACTTAAGCAGGTCAAAAAGCCCCAATCACACAATAAAAGGCAATTACGTAGATTTTAACTATATGCTAACGAGAGAGGAGCTTCCATGTGAATCCCTCACTGTACCCTGCTAAACTCAGTGTTCTCTTGTTCCTGTTATCTTGTTTTTTTCTTTCATGTTTGTCTGCAGGACTGGCAGTTCTCTGTTGCTGACCTTAGATTGGCGTCACCGCCAACCGAATAATCTCTTGTGTCTTTTTAATGCCCTTTAATAATCCCCTGCGCATCTCATTTTTTAATCTCGCTCACTCCTTCTGTTTTTCTTCCCCTTCATGTTGGGCATCTGTTGGCCTTTAATGCCTGCTGTTGAGTTTCCATTTGACTTCCAAACATGGTGGATCACGTCTTAAGATGACCACAAAATAGGCGTACATCCAAAATGATACAGTCCCAGCAAAACATGTCACGTTTGCTGAAGTCAAAACAAATTGTAGTTCTGAAAAACAATCCAGCACATTTGCAATTCTAAGATTAGATGGAATAAGAGAATAAGAGGCAGGGCTCATGTGTGCTGACCCTAAAACAACATGAAAGGAAGGGGTGTTTCTGCTGAGGTGGTGGGCGGACATGTTAGAGTCTCACTTTCCCCACCGTTCCTTACGGGTGGAGACCATGCTGCTCCGATCAACTGCTCCACCCAAATAACTCCACTGTGCGTGACCTGCCCAGATCCAGATGGCAAAGATAAGTTGGTGACCGGCTGGTGGAAACGGTGGAGCACTGAGCGGCTAAAAATATTTATCAGTGCAGTTGGAAGACGTCTGTTTCAACTGCTTATGCAAACAAATACTGATCTAAATTTTCTTAAATGTATGATTTTTCTCCCAATATTATTTTACATTGACAAAGTGCAATTGCGTTTTTTTTGGTCGCAAAAGTCAAAACAAAGGAAAGACAGCTTAACTGTTTCAGCGAAAACAACAGACACATTTTAGCAACTTCACATTGAATGACACAAATCACATTTAAGGTCAAACTTATGATTCAGGCTAATTCAGGACGATCATTTTTGACGTTGCATAGGCGACAGCCTCGGCAGCGGTTCATCTGGTCCACAGACAGCAACAGTGTTCAGTAACCGTATTCTGCAAAAGCACCTGGACCAGTGTCAATTTTATTTCATTACTTGTGCACTGCTGTCTTATTGTCTATTGTTACACTGTCTACTGTCACGCACCAACCGCCAAGACAAATTCCTTGTATGTTTGACATATTTTGGCAATAAATGTTTCCTGATTCTTGATTCCTGATTCCTGATTCCTGAATTCTCTTCAATTTACGGAGCTATTTTCCGATTTGACAGTTGTCCAGCATGTGAAGCCAGCAGTTCGACTCTTTCGGAGACTCTACCCCTGACCCCCCCCCATCTGTCTTATTCACAGATATGTAGCACAACGAGTAGCAGCAGCAGTATCACCTATAATGAACAACCTCCACCTGAACACGGAGCATTTCCACTACATTAGTTCCATTGGCAACATGCGGGCGGGAGGGAAACTCGCAGCACGGCTGTGTAACAGTATGGTGTCAGCAGCACTCTTCTCCACCAGGCTCTGCTTGTGGGCCTGCTTCTCTGTGTGAAGCTCCTGTGTAGGATTAGACACCGGTGTGCAAGTCAAATAGTTGCTTGCTCTAATGGAGTCTCTGCGCCTGCCTGATGTCTCCGTCCGCCCTGCTTACTCTTGCTCACGGCCCTCAAGTGTCACGCAGACACGTGGAGGAAAACAAAGCTTTTCCCAGTATCATTACCGTGACGATGCAAACCTGGAAAAAAATGCATGCATGCAAAGTGACTAAGCATCACAGAAGTGATTATGCCGTGTTGAATACCTGGGAGAAGCTTGTTAAGACGCTGGGAAGAACATCGTGGCCTCTGATTTCAAATTTCATCCTTTAAGTACGTTGTATGGGAGCCATGAAATGTGAAAAACAGCTTTGTTCATCACAAACAAAGCTAAGCGGCTCTCGTCGAGCGGCACCAACGCATGGTGCCCCCACAACAGGCCGTTGTTGTTGCGCTGGCATGCCGGCAGTGACCTGGCTGCGACACAGCGGCGCAATGAGAGGCTTCAAAGAGGGGCGGTCGGTCCACGCTCCACATTCTACAGCAGCAAGGTAAATAGCTTAGGGGAGAGGAGGAGTAGGAGTAGGGAGGGAGGGAGGGAGGTGGTGGAGAGAGAAACTGGGGAGGATGGAGCAGCAGAGGGAGGTGACACGCAGACCACACATTGCCAAAGTTCACTCTTAAACACACTACGCTCATAAAAGTACAGGCCCCATTATTCACGGGTGGGATTTCTCCGTCTCGCTTATAGCGTGCAGGCAAACAGGCCAAACCCCCGAGCTGTGTCAAATGATGGAGCATCATAATTACGCCCTTTTTATTGGCCATCTTATTCCAGCTATGACTGATGCTGCTCCCAACCCTAAGTGTTTCCATTTGCACTTTCATGTGGTAAACGAGCAGAGAATCCGCGGCTCGCCCGCCTTTCGAAGGTGGGCTGACAAATATTTATGGCCTGACGTGAAGTCACTTTTAATCAGGGCTGGTGACCCGTTCCTGAGGATTCTGGCCGCTGCTACACGCTTATCTCCTGCGTAATAAATGAGCCTTCAGAGGGCCCACCGTGCTTGCTTTATGCGCTTGTCTAAAAATAATAACTGACACATTTCTTTAGAATCACTCATAATCAAGAACCCAGAAGAGGCAAATGCATTTCCCTGCTGTAACATGGCAGAAATAAATCAATGACCTCCCTCTACTGGTTAGAGGCCAAACTACAGTGGAGTGAATTATCAACCTCTCTGACTGACTCAAGTTTCAAGTTGAGCTATTTGATTTACACAGAAATATATTATTTTCACGCTAAACAGCTCCCTAATTTCCTGTTTTTGGACAACCACGTGCTTAAGTTGTTACATCTGTTTCATGTGTCCTTTCAAAACAAATTTAATGCGTGGTGAATTGCACACACACTGAAAGGACGTTGATGAAAACTGACTTATTACATTTATTTACATGTATTACGCGAATCCCTTTAAAATCCATGTATAAGTTATATTACCCAGCACCACTCAAAAGCACAAACAAGTCCTATCTATTTTTAAAACGCGTTGTAAATCCTTTGTGTGTGAGCGCAGGATGTGATGGATGGCAGAGGAAGCCAAGAAGAGCTCTGTTGATGATACACCATTAATAGAAATTACCCTCAAACTTCCTGTTGAAGCCGGTCGAGACGTTCTGTAATCCTTTGCTTTGGTTTAACTTCTTCACCGTTGTTGCGATCTGTGATCTCACACTTTGTTTTATGCTGCCTACTTTGAAATCTGGATTTATGGCACCAATATGTTCTTTTCCATGCTTTAACAGCCTATAAGGCAATATGGGAGGGCTCCCTCGGTGGAAACAGATATTTTCATCCATATTAGGAGTTATGGGGGATAGTGATCCTTAAAAATGAAAGCCATAAATCACTTCCCTTCACGATCATACCATTAACGGGAGCATGGTTTTGTCGTTTAGGTCATGCTAATAGTTCGGGCTTGAGGTTGTGGCCGTAGGGAAGGAGCAAGGAGCGAGACGCGTGTTTCCCTCTGCCAGCAAGTGGGAGGCGTTGAGAGAGACGAGTTTGTCTCGGTGGTCCTGTGTTAGTGCTTCAGCTTTCTTAGCCTGATCACTGTAAAACGTCCTCGGCATCTGCTCGGCATCTGTACCCCCCCCCTCTTACCCCTCTTCCAATTTGACTTTCTATATTGGGCCTGGTTGTGGTCTTCTTGTGAGACCCCAGGACAAGCTATCGGAGCATTTTGTACTCTCCAAAAAGGCACCGGATGCCAGCAGAGTGCATATTAAATTTGTTACTAATTTTGAACTTGGCACGGTGGACCACGTAGCTGCCACTGGCTCACTGGAAGCAGGCGGGTTCAGCCCCACTGCGACCACAACCACAATACAAACAAAGCATATGGAACAGCAGCTCCCAGTATACTACTGACAGTAAATGTTTGGAAAAGGAACTTTTAAAAATAACCGAGTGTAATGGAATTAGTGTGAGAGAGGCGCCTGGCGGCATGTTTTCCCCTTTTTTGACTCTTGCACATGATTAAACTATTAGTTTGAGAGGCATAACCAAACCTAAGGAAGGAATGAGGCGGCTTTTGTCATTCTTGTGAACTGGGGAATCCTCGGGCATCTTTTTTCTTAACTAATTTTGTATACTTAACCTTTACGAAAGAGCACTTTAAGATCCAGAAATCTAAATTTAATAACGTCTATGCCAGTGATAAATAGTAGCTGTGAAAATCAGAAGCAGTCAGATATTTCCGAATAATATGAATTATGTTATTGGATTATTATTGTTGATGCTTTTATGTATGTACCAAACTAGTTGGTGTGTATTAAACATCTTCTAGGTTTAAATTTTGCCATTTATTTATTCATTATATCAATAATCTAAAACTGCAAAGCTGTTAATGCTTTGAAACAACTGTACTGCAGAAAAAAGTACATAGTAGTGAAGTGGAGTAGAGGTGTAAAGCTGCATTAAATGGAAATGCAGTTACCTTTAAATTGTACCTAAATTCAGTACTGCATCTAAGTCTTTAGACATGCAGACATGTGGGCTGCAGTCGTGGCGCGTTCAGTGTCAGTGTGACATCACTGCTTATAGAGCCAAAGCTTCATGCGGATTCGGATCCGCTGCTTCTTGTGACCAGCTCGCAAGGTTTGTTTTACAGGTGCATGTCCGTCTGTGAGTGGCTACTTGACAGTGTGAAACACACCGTGATATTCACAGGTTTCTTTTCAGCTCTTTAGCCTTCAGTTCATGCCCATCACCTAAGTGGCTGTGTAAAACAGGATGTTGATTCCGGCCCCCAGCTGCATCTGTCACCCATGGAACTGCAGTGACCTCTAGAGACAGCTCTCCCCACATACAGTGTGGAGGCGACTTGAGGTGTTCTGGCACGATTCAGGTGAGGTGATGGTAGATAAATGTGTTTGTGTGAGACAGAGAGAGAGAGAGAGATCACAGGCAAGTTGAGACCACGGACAGCTACGCGACTGGATCGTTAAATACAAGGCATGGCCAATGACAGAAACATCAGAGGAGAATTAGGCTGGGCCGCACGCACACCCGTGCCAAACAACACACTCTCTATCATGCACACACGCATCATTAAACGTGCCGAGCAGCGCTCGTACATAGTTCAACAAACCGAAGCCGACTAGACCCTGGGCCACCCTGCAGATCCCAGTGATAAGTGTGGGAGCCGTGTCTTCTCTGATCTAATATGTTTAGCAAACATTCATTTATTCTCCCCCAATCAATAACACAGAGCAGCGTGTGTTTATGATTCAGCCTCTACTCACTCAGTTCATCTGCAGTTCATGGAAGCTGAAGCACTGGTTTACCCTCTGGACTATCGCTTTATCTGTCCCAGTCGACGACTACGTCTCTCTCTCTCTCTCTCTCTCTTTATGTCTCTCTCTCTTTATGTCACCTTCTTTCTCCCATTTGTGCATCTACACTTCATTGAACATCAGCATTGTTTTGACAATACTGGAAGAAAATAGATAAAATTACATTTTGGAGAAAACATTAATTGTTTTTTAGGAATAAAATATCTGTCAGACGTTTGTAGTTTAAAATCTTGACAGGCAACGTCAATAGCAGGTAAGAGCAAATACTTTTTTATAATTCCTCTAAGCCAATAGAGCATGTTTTGATAGGGAAGCACATTGAAATATACAGATTTCCAGCTCATGCTGATGTTCAAAACCATCCCAAACAGGGACAATGGGTATTACCTTCAGTTGAACTATGAAAGTAGAGGGGCTCTAGCTTAGAAAACGATTATACGGCATCTTAAAACATGCAGAATGATTCGCTATGGACCCTTTACACCCCAAAATTCCCAAGGTACGAAATTATCCCGTATAAATTCTTCCAAAAATGTAGCCGTGAATCACTATCAGATGCGGGCTTAGTTTCATTTGAGGGAAACCGGTGCTTGCTTTAACTCTCCGCTGAGGAACATAGAGTATCTAGTAAAGAATGGAGCTCATTCATACTCCCAAGTGCAGTAAACGTATTTTATATGGGTAGTTATTATTGTTATCATAATTATCATTTTGTGTGTGCTGTAAAAGTGGATGATGGAGGATATATGGATGGCTGAGGCTGTAAATAATGGTTGCCTTGGAGTACCGTAAAGCTGTCCCCTCTTTTCTGTGGCAGAATAAATAACAGCACGTGCCCAGTGTGCTCAATCTACACTCATATGAAATCGGCTCTGTTATGTGAGGTCAGAAGGTACTGTGACAAGAAGTAAGACATCCATGGTTACTGCAGATTTATATCCAGTCTACCTGAAAGCAGCATGGATAGACAATACATATCCAAGGTGTTCCTGTACAGTACGTGTGTGCGTTTTCAGCGTATGTTTCCAGTAACCATGTACAGCACAGGGGCCGATGCACAGATGCCCTAAGTGGTGCCATACGGCCGATGGCTCATTAGAGCACCGATGGAAGACATGAATCAAAGGAGGAGCCGAGAGGAAACAATCAATCTGCCTAATGGGAATCCCCTGTGAGGGGCGTGGGCCAGCCGTCCCAGTGCAGCTGTAGCTGTTTTAAACGTGACCTCCGAGTTTCAACAAAGCCACCAAAATTGTCCCCACTGCTGTCGTAGCCGCCGCCAACGGAGAGCACAGCTCAGCATACACACACACACACACCAAAAGGAACCAAAGCCCCACAACAAGCTATTAGCGCGCGGGGCCTCCCACAGAGTGTGTGGGTGCAGCCTTGTGATGATGTGGTTTCTGAAAATGGAGACCGGGAGACCCGGCATTCCCATGCGTCTCCGCCAGTCCCCGGCACATGTGTCGTCCATATCCTTCATGAGTTGGAATAACACCCGGCTTAATGCGGCGGGATATCAACGAGGTGGCGGGGTTTGGATTTATAGCGGGCAGGGCGTCCGCGTTCTTGGACGCATGCTGATAGTGTGTGTTTGCTGCCAGTGTGTGAAGTTGTGGCCAAGGTCGAGGCATCGTGGTGGTGGTTTAGGGGTGAAATGGCACTCAATGAGGTCAAGGTTAGGTCTTCACCCACGGTTTACCTAAACTTTCTCCTCTCTCAACTCAGACTTCACACAGCCCTCATGGGCTTTGATCTTGTACACTGCGTGCGCTCCGCCTGCTGAGGACTACTTATCTATTCAGCGTGGGGTTTGCTAGCAGTGCTTTAGGAATCGAGTTATGCTAAACAGAGGTTGATTTAAACCAGAGGTTGACCTCTGACCTGGGCTTAGAGGATAATGTCCCAAGCAAGGAGAGCAAAGTCCTGTTACCGTCCATGAATCAGGCTTCCGCCGACATTATTTCAAAATTGCTTAGTTGCATGGAACTCCCTTTAGTGCTGAACGGACTTTCATAAAATTGATTTTCTGAGTACACCCTTTTAGCAGCTATAAGCTTGAAATATGAACCCTTCATTGCTGAAAGCATTTCATTTTTTTGCCCCTGTGACTAATGATCCAGGGAAGAAGTGTGTTTGAAATTCTCCTCGGCAGCCATTTCCATAATTAAACACTGCTAATTATAGAGCTTTGGCTGACTTTAAACAAACAGGCACAGTTGCCGAGCATGCTTTCACGCCTTCCATTTGGAAATTTATGCAAATCATACCCGTATTGTGTGTTTTCTTAGATGAAACTGACAACGTTTAGACACATTGCTCGCGCTCTCTAAGATCAGACAGTGATGCCGATAGTAATGCTGAGGGAACGCCAACGAAGCTGTTGGTGGTTTGCAGGAAACACCCTGCACAGGTATGATATTCCATACAAGAGGATCAAAGCTCACGCTGCGAAAGTATTCGACTTTTGCATGTGTTCGCATTCATGTGTGTATGTTTGTTTGTGCACACATGAATATGCATTCATTCATTACCATGAGTGCCCTGTGGTTGAAAAAAGCCGCCGTCTTGGCCAACAAACATTTCTGCTTTGTTGATTCTAGTGTTATGATTCTGCTTCTCAATTTATCAGCCTTTGACAGCAAGCCACTAGAAGCCATTATATCAGACAAATGAAAATTATATATGAAGATTAACATCAAGTAATTTGTTAGGGAGGAAATAATTCTGCAAGGAAATAAACAGGGCACAGGACTGAGAGCTATGCTGCCAGTAATTCACATATCAACAGCATTTAAATTATTAAAGAGATTGGAAATCATAATTGGCCATATATTTTTCCCATTCTTCTCCACACAAATGGGTCGCCTGGGGTACTTGACATTCACCAGTGGTTTGTAATGTAAATGACAGAACCTATTTTCTCCATATCTTAACAGCGGATGGAGTGATTGACTATGAATATAAGCAAGCTACAGGTGGGGGTCAATTATCATTTGAATAATCGAGCATCAGCGGCTGCCTGGCTTGGCTGTGAAGTGTGACACATTTTTATCTCTATGCATTTCAATGAAGTCAGACTGGTACATAAAAGGTTATCGCCTAGGAAACATATTTGCCTAGGCGCAAGTTAAACAGGCAAGTGAGATCAGCATAGATATTCAATTTAACCAGTCAACCCTGACCTATAAATATTTCAACAAAACCCAATGAGGACGCCTCCCATCCACACCAACCCCCTTCTTTCCGTCTTTGATCCAATTCCATTTCAGCAGCGGGAGATACGAGAGAAGAGAGGGAGGAAGGACTTGGGGGGGGGGATATAAGAAAAGAAAGTCAAGCACATTGTAGCTTATCTATTAAGTGAATTGTTTAATGCATCTGCCATCTTCTCACCCAAGGGGAGGATGCCGAGCGAGAGGGGAAAGAGGGGACACACTCACACTGCGGAGCACCGGCGGCTCCCAAGTTGAGGCGGAGACGTCGGCCTAATCTATAGTTGTGAGCTGACAAATCTGGCCTGACATGGTGCTCTGTAGTGGGTAGACTCAGGAGATGGGCATTAATCACAGCGTGTGCTCTGCCGAAGAGCTCCGGCACACTGGGGACACCTCAAAGTGAGCTGGAGGTTATACAGGCGAGGGGATTAATCAATATGGCCCCATAATAACAGCCGACCGGCCAGCACTTAAAGGCCCACCGGTACCAAGGCACAACACACATTCACCAGCGGCCCACTTGCAGATGCACGCACGCACACGTCTCCCATTGAAGACTGTGTGAGATAAATTCTGTTGTCAGAGCTCATGCACATACAGGAACATGCGCCTCAGGGCTAAAGATGGAACACACACAAATTCATTAAGGATCAGTGCATGTTGATGGTTGTGGGAGTAAAACCTGTACAACAGGCATTCCTTTTTTTAAAGGTGCGGTCATTTCACGTAAAGACATTTACATCGCATCTGGAATTATTGGGAGAAAAAGGGCTCGCTTCAACATCAATGCACACAGACCCTTTCACATGCAAACACCTCCATCATACTGCTGCACCTCTCACACCTGAGAGCGGGCCGCTCCGTCCATCATGCCACGCTGTGCTGTGATTACACAGTTGCTTGCCAACACCAAACTGACAAGCCCTCTCAGCTGGGAGTATAACGCGGACGGGAGTTCGCTGTGTGTTTGTGTGTGTGTGTGTGTGTGTGTTGGGGGGGCCGGGCGCGAGATAACTGCATCCACCAGCACGCAAGGAGCCAAAAAACTGGCTCAAGTGTTCTGTCAATGGACAGCGCCTACCCCCTCCCCTACCCTCCCTTCCCCGGCCCGCCCGCCTTCCCTCTTCGTAGGAGTCCGCCACCCCGCAGAGACCTCGATCAGCGGCCCCCTGCCTGACAGGAGATCTGTCACCTCCCCCCCAGCCTCCCCCCTCACTTCATACAGTCAGCGAGGGCTGGTTTAGCAGGAAGCAGACAGTGTAGCAGGAGGTGAAAACTCCAGCTATTTGTCAACGTGGCGCCCGTGTCAAAATGTCAGGCCCGGGGACATTCCCCGTGCAGCTGGGCTGTTAGCTGAGGAGACAGGCCGTATGGTCGGAGCAGGAGCATGCTGTCACCGACCAGTCAAACTGCCCGAGACCGGCAATCAAGAAGCCCTTTTCCTCGTTCGCTCGCCCTCTTCATCTATCTATCACATATCTCCTCTCTCACTGACTATCATCTATCTGCAGGTTTATTTTCTCCCCGACTCTCTCAATCTCTTCGGCCTATTCGCTCTCACTCTGTCATCCTCAGTTTCTCCGAGTTTTTTTTTTATCTGAATCTTTCAGCGCCTGCACATTTTGCATCCTGTTTCATAATTCATCAACTGAACAATCTATCTTTCTTCATCCCTTTTCTTCAACCCAAATGGAAATTGAAATTTTTTTTATACATATATTTGATCAAAATGATAGACCTCTTTTCCTCTACATTTTTTTTTACAATTTTGAAATACAATTGGAAACAGGGAAGAAAATTAGGGAGAGCAAAACAAATGCAGAGGGACCGGCCAGATTCTGGATAAACAGGAGGCTTGCATTAAGTTTCGGCCAATCCCTGTCAGGATGATGTTATTCCAAAATATTATGCTTACATAGTGAATTCTGTTCTTGAAATCTGCTCAAGGCAGATTGATAGAAGTCAAAAACAACTACTGGGGTTAAAATAGTAAACATCTTTGTGTTTACTTGAAGTGCCAAGTCTGGTGGTACCTCCATTGTCTGTCGGCCTAAGATGCGCCGCCCTTCCAATCCCAGAAGATTAAGAGCTGAAATAACAATAACAGAACATCAAATCAAGTAACATATGAGACGTGAAAAAACAACATTAACTGTATTCATGAGCGGCAAATTCATTGCTCTATCTTTCCTTAAGCTTCTTTGACTCGGCGTTTACCAGGAGAGGGTGGAGGATTTACCGAGGCAAAAATGCAAACAGGGTATTTATGGGTCAAACACGGCCTAGATGGCTTTATGGCAGATTATGCAGTTTTTTTTTCCAGAGGAGAACACAAATTCAGTTTCATAGTGGCTTTTACAGCGTTTAATTTTGATTATTATTAGGTCATATAGTCAGAATGCTACTGGGTTGGTAGCCTGTTGGGTGGGAGGGGTTTTTGGGTGGCGTTGACTTATCTTTCATGACATTTTACCCAATGTTGTTTGTGCCCGTGTGTATGTGTGATTTGTCTCTTCTTCAGGCCTGTCTCTCTCTAACTCTCTCTCTCTCCCTCTTTCCGTCCAATTTTTTCCGATTTGACTACCCCTCCCAGAGTCCATCTGGTACCTTTGCTCCCCCTCAGAACGCGGGCCGGTGGAATTCCCTGGCCTAATTAATGAGCAGACACTCACAGACGGCCAAAGGCTCACATGTCTGTCTCTGTACGCCACAATGCCTCATGAGGCCCTTTATTGAAAAGGGAAATGAATTAGATCAACTGGACAGAATGTACCAGCCAACAACATGAAATGTCACACAGTTTTTTGACCAACACAGGTTTTGAAAGGTGATTAGACGTTTTCAGAAGTCAGCTACTGATCGGCGATATCTTAGTATCTCAAAAGATTTGCTACCATTTTGAGGTTTAATATGTCTGTGGTGCAACATATTTGGAAGGTCTCACACAGCAGCCTTTCCGCGTGAAGTTTCACACACCATATTTGCTTGATATTTCCTCCAAATTACGGGTTCTCCTTCTAAAAGTAAATCACCTGTAGTTGTTATACATTAGTTTTTCGAGACATATTTTCCTCCGTAACATTTTCTGTTGGCTTAGATAGGATACAGTCCACCCACGGTCCAGAATACATCATAGGTATGTAAAAAGAAAAGAAAATATATATATATATAGGAAATAAAACATTCAGTTTCACATATGTGATTATACGTCTAAAGAGTAACTCTCTTGAGTGGCAGAACGGCAGCATGAGGCTACAGTAGCTGCCAGGCCACCAAAGGAGATCCAAAAATCTTATCAATGATTTCATCTCCCTCTATTCCTAAGGGCCAAACAAGTCCTGGAGAGCTCACAAGAGTGGAAAGAGTTGTGGAAAGAGAGACAGTAAAAAAAGGACTCTGGCAGTCCGTCTTTGGCAGAATAAAAACAAACAAGAAATTATGTGTTTGAAAATATTTCCCTTTTTTTTTTCCTTTTTAGTTGTGGCATTATTTTTCACGTGGGACATCAATCATGGAGTGTGTTAATGACGCATCCAGCCCATGAATCTTTCAGCTCCTTTCCCCAACCTCAACAAGGCATGCTGGGGCTGTTCCTGCACAGCAGCTGCTGGAGCAACGCAGTGCCGGCGCCCGGGCGGATTTGCCAGCGCCGAAGCTTTGATCTCAGCTTGTGGAACAGATAGCTGTGAGGCTGGGCCTGGATCTGGCTCGGTCGGAGCCTGGATGCTGCGCTGTGCGAGACAGTAGCCCCGTTCCCAAGCCTTCCTCCCCACTGAGACACCCTTATATGACCAAACACCTTTATTGTATTTTAGTGCTGGGATTATAATATCAATTTGAATATGCGTGCAGAAATCCTGCCTTCTGTTGTCCTGTAAAGCGTGAAAATACAAACCGCCCTGCCCTCGATCTATCTCGCTCCCGAGGAGCCAGAACTCGGGAACAGCCTGCTCCATTCACAGTCCCTGGGCAGCTCCACTGACATACTTTCCATGCTAATGGGGCCACCTGCAGGTCTGTGCAGGGCCCCGTCCGTACAGCGTCAGAGGGGGAATGCAGGCAGTGACGGGGGGGGTGGTGGTGCTGGTGGTGCTGGGCATCTGTGACTGGCACCAGCATAAGAGCTCTTTTATCCCCCCCCCCTCCTGTTCTGCCGATTGCCACGGGCACACACACAGAGCCGGGCAAGGGTGCAGGCCGCGGCACCAACACATGTCAGGAAAGACTTTCTCTGTGATCTGAGCGAGCAGGGCCCCAGTCGGAGGTCCCCTGATGTTTGAACGGCAACGCAGAAGATAACTGACATTCAGTATAATCTGAGTGTTCATAGTGGATGTTGAACAGCATTTCCTCTTCTGTTTAATCAAGATATTTGCACTTGCAAAGTATGATACAAAACACAATAAGATACAACACAGTATAACATGATACCATGTGGTGTTACCCTATTTAACATGAAAATACAATCCTTCACAATATCATACGGCATAATAAAAAACTACGCAATTCAAAACGAGCGAGAAGTCCTCCAAATAGAACAATAAAATAGGTTCATTTTTCTTGGCCTTAAGATGCAATATACAGAAGCGTTTTCTGATCACATCAGCATGAGAGCATTATTTGTCTGTGGCGTCTAAAGCCGATACAAATCACCATTCAACAAGAAACGGGTTTAATATAAGAAAACGCTTTGACAATAATAAATGACAAAATATGGTTTGGGAGGCAAATGCTAGATGCTGTGATTTAATGCAATATAGTATGCAACACAAAATGATACGATACAATGTGATACAGCGAAATAAGATTTATATGGTACTTTCCCATTTAGCAGAATCACGGCACATGTGGTTCCACCATAACTGTAATTGAAACACCCACGTCATAGATCTCATTCATTTTAACTCTCTTTTGAGTCAGACAATGGTGATTGATACAAACATTGTCACTAAGACGTATTACGCCACTTCTGCACCACTGAGTCCTTTAACTGTCAAACGTCTAACAACTTAATTTAATTCCTCTGCAGAACCTTTTTCCACTTGAGGGTAAAAGCTGTTTTTCGAGACCAGGGTCAGCCCACCTGATTACAGACAGCTCACACAATACATTTTTTAATTTGTGTATTCAAAGCCGTAAATCCAAAAATAAAGCTCACAGTAGGAACCAGTTGGGCGACAGCGATGAAAAGGGCATTCAATTAACAAAGCCCGGGAGTGTCTGCTACCTGGGCTGTAATTTCCTTAAACACCATCCTCGGCAGTTAAAGCGAGGTGTTAAAGAGAAAACTCCATGCGGTCCTCACACACTGAGCCCTGCCTTGGGGCAGCTGAGCAAATTTATGGGTGTACTTTGCTCATTACACCAGAGGATAATCAGCCTTTTAAAACAAACCTATAATTGCTTGAGTCCCTGAAGTCCACAGGTCTATTCAAATCATTTTGCTAATCACTCTACTGTAAATGTCAAGCAAGCGCACCTCTCAGTACATGTGTTCTATGATCTATTTCTTATTTATTGCAAAACGAAATGTAAATTACATATTCATGTTGCTTCCTGTTTGCATGTGTTCCTCTGCAATAATAATAATGATCCAAAAATTTTTTTACACGGTGTTTCTGAAGGTAAAGTGCAGCCTACACTCACAATTTTAAATCTTTAAGTTCATATTTTTACTTTATACAACCATCTGGAATATAAAAGTGCTGGATTATCTGCATTCATTTGCATTAGTTGAATAATTTAATCATTATTTGAAAATGCTGAATGGTTTATTTTGGTACTTCTCTGATAGATGAATATAGGTTACATAATGTTCTATGAACACAAGTGATTTGTCAAGTGATCACAGCAATACGTCGCACTAAAGGATCACCATCAATGGTCCATAATTCTTGTTGATAAGCTCATACACATACACACAGCTATACACAGTTCCCCAAACCCTCCTTCACTGAGCCCGGAAACCCGACCCTCCCTTCAGAACAAAGTGGGAAAAACAAAGGCCCAGTTAAGAGGGAATCAAAAGGGGGACAATTTAGAAATTCAAGGGGATCAAATGGTAGCTTTATTAGGAGCCGAAGCTGCACGGGCTGGGTGGAATGAAAGCCTGGTCTGTGCTGGGACTTACCTGGCCAGGTCAGCCGAGACACCCAGTAAGAGAGAGCACTCAGGCCTGTAGCAGCCTTCACACTGCTAACCAAACCCTCAGGGGTCATCCCACTCTCCCGCCTCAGCATACCGCTGCACAAATGACTTTCTCAACAGGTACAGTGAGCAGGGGGGCGGCCAGGTAATCCAACGCTGATGGGATCACTCAGACCCTTTGCAGGCAGACGCGGGCATTTTTTCGCGATCATGGTGTTAGCGCCGGCCGCTTATGAGATGGCAGGCTTTCAAGTGAATGGGCTAAGTGAATGGGGAAAGCATTGCTCGGAGCAGCGAATGCAGGTGACGACAATTCAGGTCAGAGATTGTCTTGCGTCTTGCAGGGGTGCGTGGAGCAAATCCAATTTTTACAGACGGGACAGAAAGGAAAGCAGGCCAAAGAGGATATCATTCATAATTACAAGGCTAAGCCAATGCAAATGCTCCCCCACAGAGAACTGCAACAATGGCCTTAATTACATTTTTTTTCCCTCCAACCTCACCTCAAAGTAAGAACACGGATGACAAATTTGGCATTGGGATTCCAGCTCATGGCTACTCTCTTTGCCAATTTCAATTTTTTTCCTGCTTGTTGCCAAGACAAATCATATTAATATGTTACTAAAGAATACTAAAACCTTTTGGCTACTTACCAGCCTACCGGTGCCAGTAAACTTCATTAAAGGGAAAAAAAATGCTTTTAGGAAACCTTTCCTCGGTTGCAATTATGAATAAGTTCCTTCATTGAGCCCCCCCCATCATGGGTGGGCTAGGTGCCTAGGGGCCACTGGCGTGCAGACAACTGATCACTAGCCTGAATGCAAAGCAAGTCCAGGGAGCCAGCTCAAGTAACTGCTTTGTTGCTGAATAAATGTCGCCAGCAACAAAGTTCACAAAGGACCATTTGTCAACATGTTTATGTAATAAAGTTCTATAACTATGGTGATGACAACCAACAACAACAAAAAAGGTCCAAGACCATGATGGAGAGGAAAAGTAGCCTATTTTGAGTTAAAGAAAAGAGCCTTGGTGGGAACTGGCCAATAGTTCTTGGATTGGCACAAAAACCTTCTTTGGTTGATCCAGTGTGAACATGTAAAGTGAGAAGACTGGAGATTGTGAGTGCTACAATACAGCAGACTTGCATTTTCTCGCTAAAGGCCTCCGTCTGTGCCTGCCGATACAAATGATGAAAACAAAACTTTTTCACTTGCTTTCCCTAATTACATCTAACTGAAATACACTGAATACGCAATTCATGAGAAGTGTTTCACAAATTTGGCAACGCTCACAGTTTTTCTGCCTCCTTATAGACCCCAGAGGTATGGGCAGGCGCGTAATAACATATTCATTTAGTCTGAAATTGCATTATTTATTACTTCAGTTATTTGCTTAAGAAGCAACCCGCAATCTAAGAACCCTGCATTGTCTACCTGCCTGCAAACAAGCTTGAGACTGATAAGAAATGAGGAATTCTAAGCTTTAAAAAATAATGAAGTAGAATGTGTAATTTTTTAAGAAAGTAAAGATTTACATCACAACACCAAAATTGGAAAAGTAATGTTTTGACAGCAATTTAAAACTCCTTTTGTGCATTGTGTGTGTCAGAGCAAAAGTTGACCCTACTATTTCTTACCTGGCCTTGATCTGCCATAATACGGTCTTTTTCTGAGTGACAATTAGATGCACATATAGAATAAAGTATTTTATTGAAGCTTGTACTGAAAGTGGGGAAGACATAAGTGTTGCATGTGTTGTGCGTGAACATGTTTTTCGCGTTGCACTGTGCAGCCAGGCGCTTTTAACAAAGTATCAGAACAAGAACTGGAGGTGGGGTTGAATTTTCACATCCTCATTAGATAAGGAGCGCTGCTGAGTATTGAGATCCACTGACAACCTATTAGGACATTTTCATATGCAGCGAGTCTCTAGAGACATGGCCATGAATGAGAGAGCTGTTCGAAGAGGCCAACCAAAGGCAGCCCGCTGTCTGCGTGCCACTCCATCACTCAGTGACCCCTTCAAAGGACACGCCAAACCAATCAGCAGAGAGGCCTTTAAAAAAAAGAAAATCCCCCTACCTGTCCCAGGCGATCCCCGGTCAGTTAGTGGACCCCTCCCTTGACATTAACGGTCGGGGTAACTGGAGGAGGGCCTTCGTTTCAGAGAGGTCATTAATCTTTCTTCCCTTCTCTTTTTGACACCTGAACCAGACCCGGCCGGCAGCCAGGCGCTACGCAACGGCCTCCTCTCTGGATCCGATCAGAGTCAAGGTGGACGGCGCCCCGCTGAGAACCAGCACCACTGTGCTACCCCAAAAACACATGTAGAAGCACATGCACCAAAGCCGGTAAGGAAACAAAAAAAAACTAGGGTGTACTGACGCACAAACATACACTTTTTCAACTCACTAACAGGAAGCCATCAGAGTGTGACGCCGACAGCAAGCGGATCCCTTCCCCTCATCTCACCAACTCACAAGCACACCCCTACCTGACAATTTATTTCATTGTAGTCAGACGGCAAACAGAAGGCAGTTGAGGGGCTTCAGAGATGACTTCCGACACTCACTGCAAACGAGGCACCTGAAGATGCTCTTGAGGACGGGGGTTTGCCTAAATCTGCGTTTGTTTGAACACACACACACAAACACACAGGTGCGCTTGCACCCAGATGTTATTCCTGTGGTACTGGCGCTAAAATGATGTTTGTCACTGAAACCCCCCTGGTACTTGTGCTATCTCGTGAACTGGGGTGGATGATGTGATGACAGTAAGTTCAGAGGCTGCAGATGACGCGCGGTGATGCGACAGCTTACAGCTGTGATACCTGTTTAGACAAACCCTCTGACAACAAGACGTGTCACTAAGCAAGGCTTTAGCTCAGCCAATTCCCTCATAACAAGATGCGGATTTGCTTGCCTCAGAAGTACGGGGGGACTAGTCTCGAAGCCTCTCTTATGACGGTTAGCGCTAAGCCACAATGTTTACGCAACCCCTCGGGGCTATTTCACTTGCCAGCACCGAAATAGTAGTCATATCCCAAATCTTCTTGCCAGGAGAAAAAGTCTCATTGATGAGGATAAGAAGAGAAAGGGACAAGACAAGCTTGGGGATTAGAGGCCCTAAACTCCCGCACAGCACACTCCACCGACTGGTACTGTGCATTGAGCCGTCTTGACAGGAGGGGGGCCTTATGGCATTTGAGGAGGTTAGCTGGGGTCATGGAGCGTTGCTCAGCAGGGATTAGGAGGCGTGTGGCCCCCTTCGCTTTTAATCAAACCCTTCCAATCAGGTCAGATTACAATGGGATAAGCAGCATCAGCACATTGTGTGGTTAACACTCCTTTCTTGACGAGTCCCCTCTTGCTGCAAAGTAGACGAAGGCTGCATTGTGTTGAGAAAATGCAAATTATTCTCATTATCGCTCTTTAAGAAGTGGGTTAGCCAAATGCGATGAAGCATTATCTGAAAATATTGAGGGCTTTTCTAAGATTGTTGCTCACACTTTTGTTTTAAACAGCTTATGGGAGCTTTCTCCAGTCACCCTTGCTCTTTTTGGGGGGCTAACGGGCCGCAGGGCATATGCGCTGTGCTTTTATGCTGCCCTCGTGTTGCACATTTGAGTCAATAACCAGTCAAACTGTCAGGCAGGTTTATTTTATTTTTTTCAGCAAAGATCTTGCAGTCAGAGAAAAGGAGATTGGATAATATCTTAGATGACTGTTGATTCACAGGCACCTTTTTTGGATCCGCGTCAGTCAGATAACGGAGGGATTTTGTCGCAACTGACTGTTTTACCAGTTGTTTCAACTCTGCAGAGGTTTTCTGAAGAATTTGGTAAACAGTGTTAACAAGGTAGAGGTTTTCACGATCCGACTGAAGAAAAGCCAGAGAAGAGACACTTTGCCTGCGTTACCATACAGCACGATCACTATCCTTAATCTGGGAGTCAGGCTGCATACCTTCTTATTTCTCTGTTAGAACGTGGAGAGAGGAGCTGTCCGTGGAACTTCAAAGGGGCAGGGAGACGCACATGGCTGCTAATTTTTCAGACCGGGCATATGTGGCGGAGAGCTCGGATTTGAGGCTCTCCTCATACTTCAAAGCCGGGGCGCTTTAAAAAGGTCTGGCTGTGTTTTGACATGGATCTGCAGAGGTGAATGAGAATCAAGCCCCCGCAGCAGACCCTTCAGAAGTCAGGCTCACTCTGTTTAACCCCCCCCCCCACCCACTCCCCCAACCACATATTTCACACACACACACAGACACACACACAATTCTTCCTCTGTACACACTCTCTCCTCCCTGTCTTGACAAAGAGAAGACGAAAACAAGAAAATTCAATAATGCCTTTGAGAGGCAGGATTACCTGAGGAGACGCCTGCGCTGCTTTGCCGCGAGTGAAATCTCATGTGCCCTCCTCTCCGTCTGCTCTCCCCACATCCCTCCCCCTTTTTCACTCCTCTCTCCCTTCTACTACCGAACTTGGCTAAAGACATCCCTACAAAAACACATCAAAACTCTCCTTTGATGCCGTGGCAGGCAATTAACCCCTTGAGTCCAAAATTACAGATTGCCGGGGATGTGACACATTTTGGATGGGTTGGGTGGCAAGTGTGCATGTGTCTCCTCAGGGGAGAGGGAAGGGGGGGGGGGTGGTATGGAACTTGGGTAGGGGTGGAGGTATGAAACTTGGGTGGGTTGGGTGGGCGTGTTGTTTGTTTGTTTTAAAGCAGGCTACTTCTTTAATGAAGTGATGCCGTGGCAGATTTGAGACAACCCATTTCTGTCAGTTTGAAAAGTAAAGTAGGGTAAACCTCTAGAGAAAGGGCTAGCTTCACCGGAGGAAGTGTTTGCACTCCATTATTTGTACTCCTGCTCTCTTCTGATGAACAATGCTGCAGTACAGAGGGAACAAAGGAGCCAGGCTCCTTGCGATTCTTAATTAAGTCGTGGGCGAAAACCAAACAGTGACGAGGTCTATCCCAATTTTAACAGTTTTTTTGTGTCACTCGCAGCTCTTGTGTAGCTTAAAAAGTAAAAAATAATCACGCTGGGTCGGAGTAGCTGTGGTGTTTGGAGATAAAGACCAGAGTCCCTGGACCAGTTGATGAACTTCTTCCTATCGTCACTGGGGTCGTCCGTCCAAGGGCAGCCCATCCTCAGTGCCGCGACTGGTGCCCCCTGGCAACGGGCTTTGTGTGTCTGATAAAGTGGCATGGCTGTCGCCAAAAAAACTGACACGATGAACGTGCCTACATGCACACACACTTTACCCACCGCCCCCTTCCCTCATGGTGAGTCCCGTTTGTGGCTCGCACCCACGGGTCTTTCACCTGCCAGTTTGAGAGTCGGCGGTGCTGTCAGTCATGGCGGTGGGCGTCCTCAACTCTGTTTCACCAAAGAGGCCTCGAGTGTCTCTCTGTGCGATGCCTAACACGCACAATTACCTAAGTTCAAGCAAACATGCAGCTCTCTGATCTCCACAATTAGCGCACATCACAGCGTTTGGGTACACAACATAAATCTGTGGGTTTTTTTCTCCGCTGACGACCAATGAGTCATTTTTCCTCCCTTGCTGTAGACTTTCTCTGCCTTTTCATCCTACCAGAAACAGGCAAAGGCTTCTGATCTCCTCAAAACATTGTTCTACGTGGGGTTTTGGGGGGGTGGAGGGGGTGGGGGAGGTGGGGGGGGGGGGGGTTCTTTCAGCGCCGCCCTCCCCTGGCAGACAGTGAGATTACACAGTGATTATAAGCAACTCAATATTGTATGACAGCCTCTTCCACGTGAGGGACTTACAATCATGTTTCATTAATTCAGCTTGAGTGAAGCCTCATTTCAAGCATTCAGGAGCTTAAGATTTATGTGAAATTAATAACATAGCAGATGTCTGCAGAATATCGTATCTCTGGTATAAATAAAGGAAATCAGATATTTGTCAAAAATGCATAAATAAATGTATAAACTTCAAACCTGCGTTCAATCAGGCTTACAGCGGTAGCACCTACAAGTTTAAGAGCCCATCCCTTACATCATGCATTGCCAGGTACCAGAGGGGGTGTCAAGTGACAGATTTGTACCAAATGGCCTTATTTAACACTGCATCTCAGCTTTAATACTGCTAAGCAAGAGTCTGATATTTCAATAGCATGTAATCACCCGGGGATCTTGCCGAAACATGTTATGCATCAGGGCTTTCCTGGTTTTTAATTTTCATGAGTTGCCATTACCTCTCATCCATTCTTTTCTTGTGTAACAAAATGCATCTATGTTTCAAAAATGTCTCACGCACTTTGTTCAAACTCAGAGAGCCCGACGTAAGATCGCCTCAGGCCAGAAACCGTTGTACTCCCTCTCCCTTTTGTGTGCACTGTCTCTCTGCATAGACTAAATATGGGGACAAGAGCTTCACAGCCTGCTGTCGTGCTGCGTGCTGCCGCCCTCCCCAGGTACTCCACCAGCGCAGCTCAAACAGAGGCAGTGGGGAGATAGCATTTCTCTCCTTCAAAGAGGGGAAAAGATAAATCATTCAGGTTGGGCTTTTGTACCAATATGCCACAGAGCTGCGATCACAATCCCCTTTTCCACTCTCTTTGTTTCCAAGCTAAAGCGTCTGAATGTGACAGTGAATCTGACTTCCTCTGCGTGTCGTCTATGCAGCTCAATCCATATCATTTTTCCAAAATTTGATTTGACACCAACAACGTGCACGCTTTGAGAAAAGTGGAGCTGGGAGATCGGATTGTGCAGATTTACCACTTGTCATTTAAAGAAAAGAGGTAACTATTTCAGACAGCTGCAGTGAATATCACCAAACCCTTGAATGCTGGATATACAGTAGCTGAACAATTTTCAGTGGTAGTTTAATAAGTGTGAGCTTTAAGATGAAGCATGATTGAAATATGAGAAGTGAAAGTCAAATTAACAAACTGACGACCATCATTTCATTTTTTTAAAATCTTTTTGAGACTGATGTTGTTTCACTCTGTAATTAATTCAATCACTTTTTTTCTGCTCCACTAAGTCAGCTGAACCATGAGTTCAAAACTACATCATCTTTCCTGAAGACGGCCTGTATTTATTCATGCCCTCAGCCATTGATGGGAGCCCTGTGTGAGGCCTTTCGAGGAAAAACTGCCCAACTCCTGTCAACGCCATCCTGCCGCCCCGCCTGTTTAAGTCGTTTAAAGGAATACAATACCAACAGAATAAACAATAAAGAAAAATCTGAGTTATTAAATTGGATATTGGGGTAATGTATAATCTAACTTCATCTCAATGGAACTGTTGGAAATCCTTTGTTTAACCAGATAGAGCTGAGGCACTCTAATAATTGAAAAACCAATTCAAATTTATATGAGAGCCGGGTCTATGCAAAAGTGGGCGGATGGAAGAACGAGGTGTTGGGGTGCATTAATCTTTATAACACTATTATTTTTTCTTCATTTCTCGAATAACAATTGTCTCCTGTATAATAGGATCAAAGTGAGTTTGCTAATAATGTCAGTAGAAGAAGGGGATTACAGCATGTCAGTCAAACACTTTCTAATGGTGTCTAATTCAGTCTGAACTCAGCCACCCTTTGGACCACTCGCTCCGCTTTACACATCAATGGGCGCAGTGGACCGCCAGCCTCTGCCAAGACCACAGTGGTGCAGAATAAAACAGAGCATTGTGCTAAACTGTCTATTTAATCCATTCACTGCAAGGGCTCAGCTAATGTTCAGTGTTCCTGTTTTATAATTACACCCAGACAACAACTAGTACAACTCTTAACATTCATCTTACATCCGTTCCGCATCGCAGCACTAGGCCACGGAAGCCTCAGAGAGAAGTCGCTTGAAGGAAGCACAGCACGCCTGCTCCAATAGATTTTTTTTTTTTTTCTTTGATTGACATCTAGATACTTCAGGTCATGGAGGTGATTTTGAAGATTCGGGGCAGGTGGTGGGGGGTTGAGTGTGTACCAGTGTGACATGTTGTTAATTTACTAATAAATAGGGAAGGGAAGGGTGACAGGGGGTCCAGAAGAGGGAAAGCGCTCCTGCTTATGTGGCCCCTGAGGTGACGTGTGGTGATGTGTGGAGAGACACGATGCCCAGAAGCTCTGGCCACTTGCCAGCGCTAACTGTACTGCTCCCGGTCCTCCCCGCTGAGAGAACATCCATCTCCCTCCCCGGCCTGACACTCAGTTTATTCCCACATTCATTTGTCATGTCCCCAATCAGCTGGATGAATAGAAATCCTGTGACCATGATGAATGGTGATTTTAATTAAGACCAAAAAAATAAAAAAAATGAACACTGAACTTGAGATGCTATTTTCTTTCTTTACACTCTCCGTTTATCTAATAAAAAGGTCCCCTCCCCGCCCCATAATTATTATTTTTTTCTTACTGCTGGCGGTGAGTGATGGCTTTTGCAGTCACTGTCAGTCAGTTGTAGGTCATCTGACAGAAGACACAGAGGGATACGGAGGGAGGCAGGCATGCGTGTGGATGCTGGTGGTTGTGTGGGGGTTGGTGTGTGTGTGTGTGTGTGTGTGTGTGTGTGTGTGTTGGGGGTATTGTGGACCCAGAATGAATTTTGTTTGTTTGTTTTCTGTGTTTAAAACAAAGAGCGCATGGCATTGAGAATTCCATCTGAAGGAACTCCCCTCAGAGATTAGTTATTCAAAGGCATGCAAATGACATCGCCATGTGCTGGTTTACAAGGGGGTTGTGTTCATTTTGGATCTGCTTAATTGCTTCATTTCTAAAATAACTTCTCTGTTGTTTGCCAGCACAATACAGATAAAGGCTGTGTAGAGCAGAGCTGGAGCGCATTTGATGCACCCAGTTTTTGCGTTGTTTGTGCATTATTTCGCTTGTTGGTCGACAATATGTTCATCAAAAATGATTGTGCTGGTTTATGAAGTACAGAACAGTATCTCTATGTGGGTGAGGTCGTTTTGACTGCCTTTTGACTGCAACCTGGAAAGGTCTATTGCAAAGTAATAATAATACAATATAATATAATATAATAATAATAATAATAGTTTTTATCTCCATCATTAGCAGCTTTAAAACACCACCAAATTACCTCCAGATTACTTTACCTTAAATTACCATCATTCCAGCTGGTCCCGACCGGTTCTGACCATCAGCACGTTTGTTGCAGTTTGTTCTGTTAGCAGTTAGCATTGTTAGCCTCCACCTCAGCGTATGTTGAGTGCTCAATCTCATTTGATGCCCCATTATGTACAGCCTTCATTTAGTGTGTTTTCAGTGAATTACAACAGTATCACTATTATTTTAATGACTTTCGTTGGAGTTTTTCTGAGGCTGATTAAAAAAAGATGAAGGTTTTCAAATTGTAAAGCCTATAGATGACCCATGCAGAGTGCTGTTTAAAGCCTAACCCGCCATAAAAAAAACAAATACGAAATACTATAACTCTTAAGTCTTAAACTAATAAAATCTAAGATTTTGGATAGTTTTGTTTTGCACATTTGACTTTTCACTTAAAATATAAAAAAAAATAATAAACTCAACTACATTTTGCCTTTCTCAGTCAACGATAAATTAATAGGATCCATATTTTCAGAACCAAATCAGTTAAAGAATTGGATTATGTGAATGTATGTCATTATGCATGATACAACATGGAGAAAGCGATTCTATGGGTGTAATCCAAGGGAGGAAGTCCGGCAGCACTTGTGTCCCACAGAGTTAATCACCTTGGTGAGGTGCAGAGGGCGGATTGAATTACAAAAAAGCAGCATATCTTCAGAAGTAAGCCATGCGTGAGATTCCTGCACTCTCCTTAAACATGCAATTCCAGCAGGGGCCTCGGCATTTTAAAATCATTGAAAAGAATCAATTACTGTAAATGCAGCCAAGCATGTAACCCATGACATATCTACACATTGCAGTTTGGGGAGGCTAAAGCTGCATTTGGACTATCTATTGTGAGATTCTGTAGGGTAGAAACATTATTATAAGCTAATACCCACACATGGAACCTACATCCCTCTCAAGGATACTGGATACATTTTTAATGCATCTTTTGTAAAAGGCTAATATCAGCCTCAAAAAGAGTGCCAGATGTGTTATATCAGATCGGCCACATGAGCCACAAATGGGCCAAAAAAAGAAATATACAGTATATATATATATATATATATATATATATATATATACATCTATATATGTTTTATAATGCCACTGCAGTTTGTTGAACTTTCTATGTTTGATATTAAATTGATGGCACTGTGTAGCAGTCTTCAAACCCAGTCTCAAGAAGTGAAACCCTGTGGGAAAGCAAAGATTTGTGGATTGCCGTCCTCAACTAAGCCTTTCAAAATAACCCCAATATTGCCCAAATATTCTCATTATGTACACAACATAACCTGCTTTACTTCCAATCAGCCCAGAAGCCTTACTTCAGCTTTACATCTGCAGAAACATGCCTAATCCCATGTTAAACGGAATAACACATAATAAAAGAAAAAAAAAAAACGTCATCCCGTGGTCACGGCCTAAATCTCTTTTTCCATGTCCGTCCTGAGTGGACAAGCAATGTTATTCATTGTGAAACAAGGCGGGGACAAGGATCAGAGCTGCTCTTTGGGCACCATCTGAGGACCGAACCACTGTTTTCACATCATTTCTAAGTGTATACAAGCTGTAAACCAGCGTTGGTATGGCCTAGGCCCTTTGTTAACACTTGTATATTGGTCCTCCTCTTGATCAGACATACTCACAAATATTGATCGCGACAAATTTGTTGACATCGCCCCCGGTGCCAGAACACCAACCTTTGAAAAAAAGGGGGGTAATGCAGAAGAGGATTGACTGTCTAATGTAGGGTTGTCTTCAGTGCTGTAGAACGACAACCCTCCCTCCTCTACCTTTGTGCCCATGTATGCTTATGCTGCCTATTCTTATTTGAGGGGCATTGCTTGATCATTCATTATTAGCTCACGTCTGTCAAACCAAACAATGAATAGACTGCTTAAAATTGATGACTATATAGAAGTGCATATGAGCAAAAAGGCTTTCATTTAGTGCCCTAGTCTCCATGTAGGAGGTGACAGCCATGATGGATATGACACTATACACCAGATTTATCTTGGAAATGGAATAATTATGCACTTAATGCATGACTGGTGGTCTGCATTTATACTGATAACTAACAGGGTATAGAGCAGGATAAGGAGGGGGGGTTGGAAAGTAAAATCCCCAAGGCATCATAGCCTTGGGGCCCATTGGAAATCTTTAACTACAGGAAAACACGTTTTCTTCAGTCAAGGTTAAGATACAAGTCTACATACACCAAGTGACACTCTGACAGTGTCACCTCCACAGGGACGGTCGGCTCATTGCAAGGTGACCTTAGAAGAGCTAATGGTGACTAATACCCATGTAGAGGGAAGCTAAGGGTCATAACACGCCACACCACTTACAGGAGAACCATACAGAGGCACCAGCCAACGCCGATCAATATGCTGCATTACAAATTCCACCATCTTTCTTTGTTCCTCTCCATGAGTTCAGACACGGAGACACATAATGTGGAAATAATGTAGATTTTCGTCCAATCTCCTGTGAAGGCGGAACACAAACACCTGGCATGTAAATGTTCACTGTTTCAAGAGACCGACTTTCCATTACAAGTTCTCAGTTTGGCTGTTCGGGGAACAGAACAAACATCTTTGCATGCAGCGCTGCTTTTATAATTGAATGTGCATTTCCCAGACATCAAGATGATCTGAATGTTGCAATGGAGGCCTCTCTCTTCATTTTACCTCAGCCCAACTTCAGACAGGTTTTCTTTTTACACCACGGGGGGGGAGAGGGGGGATGGAATCCCTCAGTGGTGTCACTGAGTGTTTTGCGTTACACGAGACAAATAATCCTTCCCTCTCAGAGGCGTGAATGTACTTTACAGCTATCCGTCATCCAAGTGTCAATCCTGCCGACAGATTTCACACGCCACTGGCACCAGTGCACATCTATCTGCTCGCGTCCTGATTGCATAAATACTCCCAGTGACACAGTGGACTGCATCCAATTCCACACCCGCTCAGACAGCTCAGGCAAATACATGCACAAGTCATGAGGGCGAGGGGGAGAAAAAAACATTAACTAATAAATACAGAGCGCCAGTAAAGGGCGGGGCTCTTATCTGCAAGGCTGGCTTCTCAACTCCCGAACTGGAGAGGGTATTGCGTGATGCTGTATATCATCAGAATAAAAATGAGCAAAGCTGAGAAATTTGTCATTTGGGAAACGGGTCACCAAAGGGCCCTAATAGCTCATATTAGCTAAATACTTTGTGTCTGCACACCTCAAAGACAGATACTCTATAATTAAAGTAATTGTGGTCATTAGCCTTGCATTATTTTACTAATAAATTCCCAGAGGCTTGGTATGATTACGCTGTTATACTCAGGCCTTTTGAAACGCCACAAATCCACCCTGGCGCTAAGCTATGTACGACAAATGTTACAATGCCACATTTCAGGTACAGGATGATGAACAGCGGCTGAATGGGAAAAGGGTTCAAATCCATCTGGCGGGCTCCTATTCATTTTTATGTCTTGGTTCTAGTTGTGTGTGGTGGAGGTTTGCTGCCGTGCCTTTGATCAGCAGATGCAGACAATGCTGCTCTCTTCAGCCCAGTGGCACGGGGGTTTACCTGCTGCTAAGTCAGGTATCACAGCCGGGGACCGAGCACCTTAAAGAGGCTTTAACCCTCCTCTGGATCAGGCTGACATGATTCATGTGGGCTGGGTGTGGATTTGAGTCCCTGCTGTGGCACAGCGTCTTTCATGTCAGGCTGTTTATGAGAATATGGAGATGGGGTTTTCGCGTGCTTGCGGGTGTTCCTTAAAGCAGCGATACGACCTCAGGCTGGGCTTGATCCCTGACGAGTCAGAATCTACCTCTCGATGAATCTCGTGTAGCCCACTTAATACCCATAAGAACATGGTGCACGAGGTCCCTCATCTTGGTAACAGAAAGGAATTTTAGAGCAGATTAATATTATGAACAGTAATATTCCCCCGGCGGCATCTGCATGCGCCAGGGATTACAGGGCTCTGGGGTGATTACCGGCAGGGGAAGAGGGGTTACAAGTCCCAAAAACTTTTCATCTTCACCAAGGACACAAGAGCACACACATAGAATGACATATAAACACAAAATAACAGTACGTATGCATGTCTGCTGAAATATGCACCTTGAAATATTAATTTGTCCATGTCATGAGGCATGGATAAGATTTTTTTTATATCATGTCTTATATTACCTTTTGACCCATTTTGTTTAGGTATCTTTTTATTACATCACATGTCATTTAGCTGACGCTTTAATCCAAAGCAATTTACATTACACTTTAAACCCATGGCATTTACCTTTTGCCCAGGGAGCAATTAGGGGTTAGGTGTCTTGCTCAGGGACACTTCGACTTGAGATATGGGGCAGCCGGGACTCGAACCACCAACCTTGCGGTTCCCAGCACACCCGCTCTACCCCCTGCGCCACAACGACTCTTTTCACAAAGAAAGTCCAAATTCATCATTCCTATAAGTTCCTACTGTAATACATTGGGCCTATTCACCTTTACAGCAACTATAGTGGATTTTAACAGTACAATGGGTGATCGTGGACAAACAGCGTTTACAGTAATTTCATAGCATGTTGCCGGTAATTTTGAAGGGTTAATCCAACATCATTTCAAAAGTTTATCACTTGTCCTCTATCATTAATACGTCTCTAAGACAACTCATAGCAGGAACATTTGTTTTCCAAAGTTTAAGGAGTACAGCACGCAGCAGCAATAATTACATTTTACACATGCAAAAAGAATTACGGCAATATTAAAGGGAAAAAGAAGAAAAGGGGAAAGATCGAGCAAATATTGAGAGAGGATTTGACTGCCTGAGACACAATTTGGGAACTCTAGTTCCCCACTCCCTTTTGAACATTGTCCTGTTCCATCTGGTTTGCAGTTCTACAGTCAGCTCTATAATAGCGAAGATAAACACAGTTAGGTAGCCAACGTTACATCATCCCACTTTAATTGGAGAATAACTTAACTTGCATTAACCTTGCTGGCTATGTTGCTTGATAGTTATTACAGCTACTGGAGCTTGGGCTAGCTACAGTGCTCGCTTTGCCAATTTTAGTGACCTGATATATTGAAACAGACCAAATCCAACACTATCTCAGATGTTAACGGTTTATTAATCATGAAAGCAAAATAATACCGGACACTGTCTGGTGATAAGTGTAACTTTACCTCGGCTCCTCAATTTATCTCCACAGGGCCGTGCCCAAAAAGTGGATTACTGAAGCTGTGCTGTCCAAATCGCGATCCAGCAGTTTGAATAATGAAAATGTGCTCTCGTTATTGCTGAAACGTTAGCCTGAAATCTAGATGGATGGTGTAAAGAGAGGTGTATTTCAAAAGCTTTACAGAAACATACTCTATTCATTTAAATGTATGCTTTATTCCATAACCACCTGTAATGTTTTTTTGTTCATATTATAAGTGAAATAGATGACCCTACTCCATCCAATTTTACAAGAAGCCACTTTCTTTAATTATCTAGCTTTTTTTTCTCTCCTTGATGTGTGTGAGTACTCTATTAGTTTAGTGAATTAAGAAAGGAAGCATACAAAGCGAAGAGAAGCAAAGCTAATCTCCCACAGGACGGCATCAGGGATCCCTCAGGGCACCATGTCCGGCCCACTATAGATATCAGTTTTCTGTGAGGCCTGAGGAGCTGCCAGGTTTAAGGCCCTGCTCACTCTAAGCCCCATTATTCCCCTTGCCACCGGGCTGACGCCAGGCCACGCGTGCGAAGCAAGCCAAGGAAATCGCCTTCAGGACTTGTCTTATGACAGAAGACTCAGCAATTTCCTCAGCACCTTTTGCGTGAGGATAACACACAGTCCACTTTGGCCATGTGCAACCAATAAGTCGACGTAATTAAGGCCAGGCCGTGCGGGCAAAGGGGGGCTAAAGAAGGCTGAAACGGGCCTCTCATGTCTGAAATTATCCAGAGGAAAGTGGCCTGACACGCTGTTCTCCTGCTAGGTGGTGGCGTGAAAGAAAAGAAACAACACTGTTTCCATTTAGAGTTAAATCGGAATCACGGTGCGCCAAAGATTGCACACACTTGTGAGAGAAAAACAGCAGGATATTTCCCTTCTTAGGCTCTAATGTTGACTTTGTAAATTCCACAAGGTCTCGAGGATTGAGTAGAGGAAGGAAGGCAAGGGGCACTGCTGTATGCCGCCAAGCAGGGTCTGAGTTTGTCAGCAGCGCATAAGCTTGAAGTTCAAAGAGTAATCTGATAGATAAGCTGTCTTGGCAGCGGTTTCCTCCAGTGTGTTTGCCAGCAGACTGCTTCCGTCGGACAGCACCCAGTAGTCATCAATTAGAAAGCTGAAGGGTGCCATCCACACACAAGCACGGCCACTATGTGCGTGTGAGTTGAGCAGGCAGCATTGCTTACAATCATACGGGACCAAAAAACAGCAATGCGACATGATATGTGTTTTTTGTCTGCAACATTTCTTTGGAGTTCTTGTTTGAACTGATTCTACAAATAAAATATAATGACTGAAGGTAAAGTTACTTTTTTTGGAGTTTGCAAATAAGACAATAAATCTAAGTTATAAGTCTATATTATTCTTTATGTTTTTTTCCCTAAATGTATTAATTAGTATAACAAAGCACATTACTGTATTTTACAAACATTGTTGTTGAATCTGATTGAAAGAAAAATATTTTTAGAATAAAAATGGATTATATTACAACAATACGTTTAGATACGTATATAAAGACGGGGGTTTATGTTTGTACTCATGTGCTGCTGAATCATTCATGTACAGTTTTTACTTCTACTTGGGTGTGATTTAAACTCAACAATTATTTTAAGCAATGCACCTCTCAAGTCGTCTATGTCCAGCTTAGCAGACACACATTTAGCCACTAGCTAGCTACACATTTGCCATATCAATTTAAAATGCAGCATTTATATGTCAGGGTGTTCACATTTAGCTTCTGCTGCCCCCGAGTGGCAAAAAAATTAAAATGATGTAATAGATGGCGGAAGGCAATCAGCATGAATATTAAATCTGAATGTAATTTAAACTATTTAAAAATAATAAAAAGACAGGAAAACTCGTAAAAGAAAAATAAATAGGCTAACTGTTTCATTAATGCATAAAAAGGCTCTTCCAATATTTCTCAGTCTGTCACAAGCTGCTTTCGAAGATTAAACTGAATCTCCGGTCTGCAAAAGCAACATGAGAAGAATATAACAAAAGGCTAATGATCCGTAGACCTTTTACTTAAATATCATTTAAATCCTTATGTGAGGAAACATCCCAATTGATAATACTTGAAATTCATCATTATTGGAATAATGCATTGGATGAATTACTTTGCAAGAGCCAGCCGCCTGAAGGGTGACCTGTGACAATTCCATACAACACCTCTTCAGAGCTGAGGGAATTCATTTTCATCTCCCACTGGCTGTCTTAATCACCATGTTTCATTGTGACAGAGAGTTCACTGCGGCTGCTCACATTTCAAGAATGGGACGTTAAATTGGTTTCACCGCTGTCCAGTCACATTCTGCATTAATAGCGACACGAGTTTTAACACAATTTGGACAGACTTCTTGATCAAAACAGCATAAATTACTGCTCACGCTCTATAATGTGATGTTTTTTGGGCCTATCGGTTTGTGAGGACATGGTTTCAGTGGGTGCAAACATGATAATAAACATTACGCAGAATATAACTTTCACAATATGCCACAGGGGAAAAGGTTGACAGGATCGGCATTTAGCAAACCATCTGTTTCAGTTCTCTATCCTCTTTAATCCCCTGATCTTCAATTGACAAGTTTGCAATGGGATATTCAGATTTATTTACTTGATTTTGCAAACATACTAAATCCATTCTTAGCTGACTGGCCTTACAGAATAACATCAAATAAGATATCATCACTTGTATTGTGCTAAAAATCATGAAAAAACATTGTTCAACGTTGACTAAAACATTGAAAGGACCAGCTCTGTAATTCCAGTTGGGGGAAATGACCGTAGTTCTGGGCTTGAGAAGGTGAATGGAACATGTGGGTAGTTATAATTTAAGTGCAAGAGCGGAGATGCTGTAGAAATCAATACTGCGCTGCATTTGCGTTGCTTTGATCGTGTACAGCAGGACCGGGAGATTAAGTAATACGGATTCAGCCTGACAGGTCGATCATTAACACTAGTTTGTAATCTGCCTGTGCCTCCACATGTCCTGTCTGACGCCTTGGGAAACACAAGTGTTCTACATAAGTGAATTTAGGAGGGCACATGTAAGACAATGGTGGTAACAGCTTGCTAGGTGAGCGTTGTCTCCGTGAATCACTGTCTGGCTTCAATCACGCCTAACCTAGGCCCCCCCTAAGTGAAGAAAGAGGTGTAGGTGAGATCAAATGCCTTAATTTCCAGGTAAAATAATCAACTGATCTCTCTGGCGGCGGCTAGACAGAATATGGGTCAACGACGGCCATGTCAGAGGGCAACCCTTGCCATGTGTTTCTCACCCCGGTTCACCCGACTCTCTCTAATCCAGTCAAGAGGTCATTGTGCTTAGACGACTTAGCACACTGATCCAAGGACACAAAGTCACATTTCATGCGTCAATTACATTCACAGCGCTCCACATGCGACTTATCTTGGCTTTCGGCTGGCTCCATTTGCGTAGTCTTAACACACACACTCACGCACACACACGCAAATAATAATACAGTACAAATCAGGTTTCAATATGGCCCTGCTGTGGAAATCACTGTCCCTGATACATTACAAAGATCTAAAATATAATGTGGTGGATTATGCTTTGATATCAGCTCTTACTTACTATTGTGTGTTAGAGGAAAATACCTGCCCTCTTTCCCAATAGGATCAGCGGATTAATCTTGATAAGACGTAACACACACAGATGGCCAGACAGGAAAAATTAGAGAAATATGCAATATGAATACATTTGTCTTGCGTAATATCAAATATGATTCATCTATCAGAGAGATAATGGCTTGATGCATTGGTGTACTTAGCAAAGAGACAAAGTAAATTTTTTTATAGGCCAAATATTCCTACCTACCCGTAATAAAAATGATTCTACGGGGAATATTATATAAATTAAATGTAACCCATCTATCTTGCTTGCAATGCAACAGCGCAGCCTTGTGCATTGATTTGTTTCGAGTCGCATTTCAATGTTGCAAAATGCGCCCAGTAAGGAACTTTAATCCCTGCCATAACATTTTTATTCAAATACATTTTTATTTTCTGCTGGACAGTATTTTACCTTGTTTAAGCAAAAGAGCCCATAGCATGACTGTCACCCATCAAACACCTTTGTTGTTTACTAGAATGAATAGAGAAAGGTGATACGGTAATTTGGAGCAGCAGGGTCACTGCCCCCCCCCCCCCCCCAATGACGAGTGGGCCTCAGCTTCCTGACAAAGGTCTTTTTCAATATCCTGCAAACACGGGCCGCGGAGACCTGCATGCTATCCGGTAAAACACAGGAGGCCTTTGGGCTGCAGGCACGGCCCTACAAGACTCAGATCACAGGTAGCAGCGATAGAAGGAGGCACCGCTTCCAGGGACTAGATCAACTGGCTCATACAGCAGCTCCCGTCTGCTGCTACGTCACACAGAAAAGCTGTTGTCAGCCGTATAATCTAGACCCTGCATTCACGGCTAAATAAGCCATATGGAAGGGTAAACTTGTCCGCAATCAAGGGCAGCACATTTTCCATCCATCCATTGTCAAACCGCTTATCCTGCACAGGGTCGCGGGGGGGGGGGCTGGAGTCCATCCCAGCCAACTTCGGGCGATAGACAGGGTACATCCTGGATTGGTCGCCAGCCAATCGTAGGGCTACACAGAGACATACAACCATCCACACTCACATTCACACATCTACGGGCAAATTAAAGTCCCCAATAAACCTGATCCCCAGAGCATGTCTTTGGACTGTGGGAGGAAGCCGGAGAACCCGGAGAGAACCCACGCAGACACGGGGAGAACATGCAGACTCCACACAGAAAGGCCACTGGACGGAATCGAACCCAGGACCTTCTTGCTGTGAGGCAACAGTGCAAACCACCACGCCGCCGTGCCGCCGGGCAGCACACTTTGCTTATTCTTGGTTACTTGGTTATTCTTTGCTACGTGGAAGTTAGAATATATATTTATAATCCCTTTGAGAGAAGCATGAACATAAAAAATGTATGTTTCAAAAGTGGAAAACGCTACTGAGCTGTGTTATCAGAGGTTCATACAGGATAGTCTGGCAGGTTGTAGAAAAGCCTGTAGGGGAGAAGTAATTCAACTCTCTCTTGCTAACAAGGTGACTAGGGGTCAAAGGGGAAAAAAGAGAAAACTTTATTGAATCATGCTCCCTCACCTTCAGAGGTGACATCGAGCTTGTTATTGACAGGGAATAGGAAATTCACTTTGTCTGGAATTTGTGACGGTGGACCAAAACCATAACAATCAATGGCCTGTTGAGCATTCAAGGCATTACTGTATTATCTACCAGGAAGCAGGTCTGCTAGGGTGACTGTGGGGATTTGTTTGTTCTTAAAGTGTGACTGATGAATTTAGAAGGAGAAAAAAAAAAAAAGTGAAAGCAAAAAATAATTCAATTAGACTGTTGAAATTTGCTCTTCTATAAAATCCAGAGTGCCCAAATCAGATTAAAGATATTTACCGGGGTGTATTTTACTTTTCCTGACTCTCGGCAGATGTGCAGCATCTTCCCAAAACCGATATACGTATTAAAGTAGGATATAGTTGCAAAGCTGGAAGAGATTTGAAAAGAGTTGCCAGCCATGGTTGTCTTCTCTTTTAATGAGTGAAAGGAAATGATAGTGAATCTGATTTCCCGAAGGCTCTCAACACTATTCTCATTCTCTTTTAACCGACGATTATTTATCTTCTGATTGTTTTCTCATTCCTAATTACACTCCAAGGGAGAAAAATCAGCATTAGCATAAAAAGCTGGTGTTAGTGTATGAACTCGGGCTGGGGCGGGACCCTGAGATTATAAGAGAAATTATTTTCATAGATACATCTTCCCACTGAAGGATGAACCTTGGGGTGAAGTAATAATTATTGTAGGGTTTTCTAATTCCTATGCTGAAAGTGACGCGTGGAGAGACTGTGCAGCAGGTGAACTATTATATTGTTTGCACGCCGGCTTCAAAAGCTTCTGTCGAGAGCATCAGACTAACCGTAGCATTTCAGCACCCCTTTCACTCACTTGCATCATGCGGTGTTTCGTTTTTATCCAACAGCCCAGGTAACAATGTTCCTGACTTATGAAAGCTATCCTCTCACAGTGACAGCTAAATCAAATCACTTCTGAAAAATGAATCTCCGAGTGTCAGCACGCAAACCAAGCAAGAGCCGCTGTGCTCCAAAATTACCACCGTAAATATTTCACAATTACTAAAAGCAATCCATGGTAGACATTTATATTTCATCTGTTGTCTGTGTACCTTAAGATATCTTTGAGAGTAATTTGTTTTTTATGTGCGAAAGTCATCAATATTTGAATCTTTTAAAAAGATCACAAGAATACCGATGAGGTCTCTATTGGGCAACGTAGCAAACAAGCGGTATAGTTGTTCCGAGTTGTGACGTCAGTGCTCACAATTTACCCAAAGCTGTGAGGATACAAATAATATGTATAGAAAATATGTGTATGTTAAGTAGAAACTTTGAAACCACCAGATTAGCATTTCATAGGTGAAGGATCTCTGAAATTGTTACAGAGGCCTTATAAAAACAAGTCGACTCTTCGGCATACAATAAAACATGGCAGGTAAATGAAGAAATGAACACCTTTTTAATATACTTAAATACTTAAACTAGTCTTTAAGGGAAGCAGGGACGGACTGGGAAAGAAAAAGAAGCGAGAGTACAAACTGTGAAGAGCAGCGGCGGGGTCAGCCCTCCCCTCTCTTGCTGTTGCCAGCCTCTGCCACAGAGTGGTGCCGACACCGCTGTCTTGGAGTGAGGCAGGGCCAGCCCCGTGTCCTATAAACTCACACAAATCATTTACATGCTGTACTCATCAAAGGCAACTCTTCCTCATCTCCGCCGAGATTTGCTGCTGATCCGAGCTTCCAATATTGCATCTCAGAGAATTGCGGCTAACCTTCTGCAACTGCCAAAGAACGTGATTAATTTTTTAAATACAGCTGTTGACCTATTATTGAGACGGAGAAGAGCCACGAGAGACAATCATCTCCTCTCCCCTGTATAATGGAATGCATTATTGCATCAGTGTTTACAAGGCGCGCTAAAAGAGAAACAGAATGTGGGAGAAAGCATTAAATAAAGCAATTGGGCTAATGTCGCTTTGGGCCTTGTGCACACACAAAATGTCAATCAAAACTTGCATTTCTTTGATTCATTCCAGTTTGCTCTGGCAGTTGCATCTGAGAAAAGAGTGGTGACACAATGTGGAACAATAATTACCCAGCAGTGTTAAAGTCCTCCAGTGTCTTGGTGCATTCATAAATAAAATATGTTCAAGATAATGGATTTATGTTCAATAATTCATCATCAGAATGTTTCCAGCCGAGTGATATAATATGTGTCACAGTATTCTTTAACACAGTGCTTAGCCAAATTAAGTTATCTTGAAACAGATTTATTGACAGGGCTGTTGCTGCATTCATTTACTCAGCAACCATTGCTTAATTACTGCTGCAAAGCACATAAAACAAACAATGCCAATAGACTGATTCTAAAGCACTCAGTGTCAGTATTACCTACAGGCCCAGCCGAACTATGCATCCGAGCCTGGACTGAACCGCCCTGAACATAACAAACTTGGAGTGAGAGGAGCGGTTGGAGTAGCCTCGGGACTGTGATGTTTGTCATTCATGACCTTGGTGCTAGCCAACCATGCAGGCAGTTTGGTTTGATGACCCATCAGAGAATCTCTCTGGGTCCTTGCAGGAGCCAGTGGACCGGGGGTGAGGGAAGAGGGTGACACCCAGCGCTACGGTCTGTTCAGCTGGACTGGGGTCAATCAGTAGGCCTGGATATCAACAGCCAGCTGGAGAGCCATGATACGCCTGGCCTTCATGTCCAGAATGTCCCATCATTCCCAGTGGCAAGAGGAGGCCATGCTGGCATGCTGGAGGAAGCCACTCGACCTCATAATTAATGACACAAGTTTGTGTGGTGTAGGACCAGAGCAAGCAAATTGCAGCCTTGCATTAGGTCGCATGTGTGTCACATGTAAACATCCCTGAAAGTCATTCAAACTATAAATACACGTCCTTAATGAAGGGGCCATGTGTGATTTTCTTGTGGTGTAAATGCTGAGGTACAAATCAACTCTGTTGGTGTAGACTAGCATAGTATATAACCATGATTGTGTTAAAATCAGCCATCTCAGCAACGAATAAGTACAAATGGGATGGGTGCATTTGCAATCAACAAGACACCTTCTTTAAAAAGTATTTTATCAAAAAACACATACACAAACATTGTGTGATGCATTCAATGGGGGCAAAAAAAGAATGAAAACAATTTACATGCAAATCAAACCTTATCATCTCTATCTCTTTATGCCCTTCCGCATGCAAAATTGCATTAATATGC